>NC_058080.1:722926380-723277547 GCF_014858855.1 Bufo gargarizans
ACGGACAAGATCTTGTAAGGCCCAATAAACTTAGGACCCAACTTCCAGGAGGGAACCTTCAGTTTAATATTCTTTGTAGACAACCACACCAGATCACCCACATTCAAGTCCGGACCAGGCACACGTCTCTTATCCGCCACACGCTTATATCTCTCACTCATCCTCTTCAGATTACCCTGAATCTTTTGCCATATAAATGACAAAGAAGAGGAAAATCTCTTCTCATCAGGTAAACCAGAAGATTCCTCTCCAGAGAATGTCCCAAACTGCGGATGAAACCCATATGCACCAAAAATGGCGACTTATCAGAGGACTCCTGCCGACGGTTATTTAAAGCAAACTCAGCAAGGGACAAAAAAGAATACCAATCCTCCTGATTCCCCTCCACAAAACAGCGCAGATATGTCTCCAGATTCTGATTGACGCGTTCGGTCTGACCAATCGACTGCAGGTGAAAAGCAGAAGAGAACGACAACCGAATCCCCAAGCGAGAAAAGAAGGCCTTCCAGAATCTGGAAACAAATTGCGTGCCCCTATCAGAATTGATGTCTGAAGGAATGCCATGCAATTTAACAATGTGATCAACAATCGCTTGCGCCAACGTCTTAGCATTGGGTAACCCAGGAAAGGGAATGAAATGCGCCATTTTGCTAAAACGGTCCACTACCACCAAAATCACAGTCTTCCCCGAGGAAGCAGGTCCGTAATGAAGTCCATAGACAGATGCGTCCAAGGACGGGAAGGAATGGGTAACGGGAGGAGAGAACCCGATGGCCGCGAATGAGGGACCTTGGCACGAGCGCAGGTCTCGCAGGCTGCCACAAAACCCTCAACCGTCTTACGAAGAGCCGGCCACCAGAATCTCCGAGCAATGAGATCCACTGTGGCTCTACTCCCCGGGTGCCCAGCAAGGACAGTATCGTGGTGCTCGTAAAGCGAGAGACACAAACAACCTCCCAGGAGGACAAAGATCAGAAGCCTCTGCCTGGGCTGCCTGAACCTCCAAATCAGGATAAAGAGCAGAGACGACCACCCCTTCAGCCAAAATGGGACCCGGGTCTTCAAAATTCCCCCCTCCTGGAAAACAACGTGACAGGGCATCCGCCTTCACATTTTTAACCCCAGGGCGGAATGTGACAACAAAATTAAACCTAGAAAAGAACAAAGACCATCTGGCCTGTCTCGCGTTCAGACGCTTGGCCGATTACAAGTAGGCCAGATTCTTATGGTCGGTAAACACTGTAATAGGGTGTCTGGCTCCCTCTAACCAATGGCGCCATTCCTCAAAAGCTAATTTGATGGCCAACAACTCCCTATCTCCCACATCGTAATTTCTCTCTGCAGAGGAGAGTTTCCTTGAGAAAAAGGCACAGGGTCGCCTTTGGCAGGAGAGGGACCCTGAGATAAGACCGCACCCACACCCACCTCAGAAGCGTCCACCTCAACAATAAAAGGTAGAGAGACATCAGGTTGTACCAAAATGGGAGCGGAAGCAAAACTCTCTTTGATACTAGAAAAGGCTTTAAGCGCATCTACCGACCAGGAGGAAAAATCTACCCCCTTTTTAGTCATATAAGTGAGTGGCTAACGGCTCTTTCACACTTGCGTTGTCCGGATCCGTCGTGTACTCCATTTGCCGGAATTACACGCCGGATCCGGAAAAACGTAAGTGAACTGAAAGCATTTGAAGACGGATCAGTCTTCAAAATGCGTTTAGTGTTACTATGGCAGCCAGGACGCTATTAAAGTCCTGGTTGCCATAGTAGTAGTAAGGAGCGGGGGAGCAGTATACTTACCGTCCGTGCGGCTCCCAGGGCGCTCCAGAATGACGTCAGAGCCCCCCATGCGCATGGATGACGTGATCCATGCGATCACGTCTTCCATGCGCGTGGGGCGCCCTGACGTCACTCTGAAGCGCCCCGGGAGCCGCACAGACGGTAAGTATACTGCTCCCCCGCTCCCCACTACACTTTACCATGGCTGCCAGGACTTTAGCCTCCTGGCAGCCATGGTAACCATTCAGAAAAAGCTAAACGTCGGATCCGGTAATGCGCCGAAACGATGTTTAGCTTAAGGCCGGATCCGGATTAACGCCTTTCAATGGCCATTAATTCCGGATCCGGCCTTGCGGCAAGTGTGCAGGATTTTTGGCCGGAGCAAAAAGCGCAGCATGCTGCGGTATTTTCTCCGGCCAAAAAACGTTCCGGTCCGGAACTGAAGACATCCTGATGCATCCTGAACGGATTTCTCTCTATTCAGAATGCATGGGGATAATCCTGATCAGGATTCTTCCGGCATAGAGCCCCGACGACGGAACTCTATGCCGGAAAAGAACAACGCAAGTGTGAAAGAGCCCTTAACAACAGAGGAATAATTGAAAATAAACTTTCTGTAATAATTGCCAAAACACAAAAACCGCATCAGCACCTTCTGATTCTCAGGAAGCTCCCACTCAAGCACAGCGTGGACCTTCTCAGGGTCCATGCGAAAACCAGAAGCGGAGAGAAGAAAACCAAGAAATTGAATCTCTGGAACCGCAAACACACATTTTTCCAGTTTAGTGTACAATTTATTCTCCCGCAGAATCAGCAAGACCTGACGTAGGTGGTCTCAATGAGTCTTGAAATCAGGAAAAAAAAAAAAAAATGTAATCTAGATACACCAGAACAAATTTCCCCATTAAATGATAAAAAATGCTGTTCACAAAATGTTGGAAGACGGCCAGAGCATTCATCAAACCAAAGTGCATAACCAAATTCTCGAAATGACCCTCAGGGGTATTGAAGGCCGTCTTCCATTTGTCCCCTTCCCTGACCCTGACAAGGTTGTATGCCCCTCTTAAATCCAACTTAGAAAAAACTTTAGCCCCAACAATCTGGTTAAACAGGACCGGGATCAGAGGAAGCGGATAAGGGTCACGAATAGTGATAGTGTTCAGCTCCCCGAAATCCAGATATGGTCTTAAAGAACCATCTTTTTTCTTAACAAAAAAAAAACAGCGGCCACAGGTGACTTCGAGGGTCGTATGTGTCCCTTTCTCAGGCTCTCAGAGATATAAGCACGCATAGCGATCCTCTCAGGTTGGGAGAGATTGTATAAACGTGATTTTGGCAGCTTGGCGCCTGGGGTGAGATTAATAGGGCAGTCGTACTCCTGGTGAGGGGGCAACTCTTGGACACCACTCTCGGAAAACACATCCGAAATTCAGAGAGAAAAGATGGCACAGTCTTGGTAGAAACCTCTGAAAGGGATGCCGTGAGGCAATTCTCTCTGCAAAAGTCACTCCAAAATAATAATAATAAAAGAGAAAAAAAGCCTTCACGCCCCCGCACTCGTCATGTTTTCTCTGGTAATGACACGGTATCAAATGGGTCTTTTGACAGTGAAACAAGAGGCTTCCGTGTAGCAAAGTAAATCCTTACAAGGGGCGTGAGTATTTTTTAATACCGCTAAGCGCTGTGAAAGGACAAATCTAAGGAATTTCTGCACCTGTGTACGATAATTGCCAACGATTATGACTGATGATACAAGTCATATTGCTAGAACGTGTTCAAGTGACACAAATTGCTTTTTTTTTTTACCTCCCATCACAATGCCTGCCTCCGTCAGGCTTCAGGCCTATTGTTCACTCAGGCGGCATTAGTATATATATCTTTTGTCGATATGTAAGTAAGACGGACACCTACGGTTCATTCCTTCACTTCTCGCTATCGTGAGCACAAGAAACATTTCATGACGGCTCCTTGTTAAGATGGAAACTACCTCCTTAAGATGAAGGCTTGGTACAAAGTCACAGCGTTCTAATGCATTACAAGGATGAGCGACCTGCGGCTGTATATAGAGACTTGGATATAGTTATTGACTGCTTTTTTTTGTGTCTTTTATTTAGGGGTCATCAAAATTGTCACGGCCTTACGATTTAAAGGGAATCCTTCCTTCTTGCTATTGAATAGATGAAAGATAAGATATTTAACGCAGGGTACTGCCGGCTAAGTGATTAAAGCAATTGCAACGATTATACTCTGTATCCATTCTTTATACAGTCAATACAATTACACGCAGACCTATTTGTATTTCAATTATAGCCTGATATATTTGTTACCCAAAGTTTTCAATTACAATGTATTGGCTGGTAATTTTGCGACAGAACAAAAGTGAATTTCACCGCTGGGTGTCCTGAACAGGTCCTTATCCGGGAAAACTGCATGCGTTTATTAAAAAGAGCTAATACGTGATCAACACTTTGGAGTAGATAAATTGTGGATAGATACGAAATACATATGAGAGAAAGGGATAGATATACAGATAGATATTAAATGAATAGATAGATAATGATAGATAGATAATAGATAGATAGATAATAGATAGATAGATATACAGATAGATATTAAATGAATAGATAGATAATAGATAGATAGATAATGATAGATAGATAATGATTGATAGATAGATAATAGATAGATGGATATACAGATAGATATTAAATGAATAGATAGATAGATAATAGATAGATAGATAATAGATAGATAGATAGATTGATAGATAATAAATAGATAGATAGATAATAGATAGATAGATAGATAGATAGATAGATAGATAATAGATAGATAGATAGATAAATAGATAGATACTAGAAAATAAAGAGACAGCAGCACTAGTCAAAGAGTTTTGGTGAGTCCAATGTCTCTTTATTTTATAGTATCTTGGATTACAGCTCAGCACCATTATGAATTCGCAATCACCTATCTCCACCAACTTGGACCCCCCAGAAGTATTTTCTTACTCCAGATCTGATAAAGACAGACTGCTACAGAGATGCATCCTTTTTAACTTCCCCTTCTATCACTGACCTAAAAAAAAGATTTAAATATGAACAAAAATGTATATCCTCTATGGAGCTACACCTTACTACTCTATGTGAATACCATAGAACCCATAGGATACCACGTGGTATAAGATCGCATCTAATTTGTTCACTGCAGACCCTGATTTTGCTTTGAAGTTTACGCAGATTTCTAACAAATATGCATTTGATATAATTTTATTGAACATTGAATATCTTCAGAAGGACTTTTCGGTTGCTAGACCAAAATTGCAGGATGTTGAGAAAACCCTCAAGAGCCTTCTCACTCTGGAGAATTGGGAGCAGTACTTTACCAATTGCGCCACTTATCTTCAAAAGTTCAGGGATGAGCAACAAGCTACTAAAAGACAAAAATGGAACCGTGACGCGGATGACTACAGTAGAGGCAACATCTATAACTGGCAATGTGATATACATAATAAGAAACGCACATCAAAAACCACCAATGGAGGTGCATCTGCCAACACTAGTAGGTTGGGCTGCTCCCCATAGGGGTCAGGACCCAACCTGTTATTTGTCTTTGAGTTCTTCCTTTATTTCTCAACATAGGAACGGCAGCAGAACCACCAAGATCAGACGAGGGCGTAGAAAGCAGATTTCTAACAAATATGCATTTGATATAATTTTATTGAACATTGAATATCTTCAGAAGGACTTGTCGGTTGCTAGACCAAAATTGCAGGATGTTGAGAAAACCCTCAAGAGCCTTCTCACTCTGGAGGATTGGGAGCAGTACTTTACCAATTGCGCCACTTATCTTCAAAAAATCAGGGATGAGCAACAAGCTACTAAAAGACAAAAATGGAACCGTGGCGCGGATCACTACAGTAGAGGCAACATCTATAACTGGCAATGTGATATACATAATAAGAAACGCACATCAAAAACCACCAATGGAGGTGCATCTGGCAACACCAGTAGGTTGGGCTGCTCCCCATAGGGGTCAGGACCCAACCCGTTATTTGTCTTTGAGTTCTTCCTTTATTTCTCAACATAGGAACGGCAGCAGAACCACCAAGATCAGACGAGGGCGTAGAAAGCAGCACAAATGGCGCAAGATCATCCCAAACCATACCAACGAGGGGGAGGACACTACGCAAGAGAACATAGTGGTAAATATCTCCTCAAACATACTTACTCCAGCACAATTGTCTCTACTTAAACAAGGGACTTTCATTTTGTCCAATGGCCAAGATAGATTGGTTTCAATTAGAGTGTGATCTCTACCGTTTCTTTAGGAACATTAAATTAAAAATATGGTTTAAAGATACAACTTCAGGGCCCCAATCCAGTCCTCAACACATTGAACTCACCCTAAAAGAGGTGGGTTTGACTAATCCCAGCAATTTCATGCCATTAATTAACACGCCGCCCCTGTACTTATGTATTTATACATTAAAATCAAATTTCCACAAGATGAGCCTACGAATATGACCACTGCCCAGATGGGAGCACTCTCAGAATTAAAGAACAATAAATCCATCACCATCAAGTCCGTTGATAAGGGGTGGGGGGGATGTAACAGTGGTGGCGATGGACACCAGTGTATATGAAATGGAGATCAGGAGACAACTGGATGATCCTGAGGTATATCAATTAACAGCCATGAATCCAAAATTTGGCATTATGAGACAATTACAATTCATCTTGGAAGTGGCCATAGGACAAGGTGTTTTATTTTCTATGGGTAGAATATCCCAAAACCCCAGTGATATACGTACTGCCTAAAATTCAGGAGTCTCTCAACAACCCGCCAGGTAGACCAATTGTCTCTGGCAGGGAATCCGTTTTTTTCAAATGTTGCCATATTTTTGGACAAAATGCTGCGTAAATATGCTGTCAATTCACGATCCTATATTAGGGACACCAGTGACTTTCTCTCTAAATTGTCATCCATCACCTTATTGGCCCCAGTCATCTTGGTCTCATTTGATGTAGTCAGCCTCTACACCTCTATTGATCATCAGAGGGGTGTAGAGGCTGTCCAAATTTTTTATTCAATTTCAATATATTTTGGTGTTTATTTTAACTTTTTTAAAACTTTTTATTTAATACCCATTTCCCCCCTTAGGGGCTAGAACCGGGATTTTTTTCATCCATTGTCCTATTCACCCTGATAGAGCTCTATTAGGGTGAATAGGACCTCACACTCTCCCTGCTGCCCGGTGCATAGTACACACAGTAGCAGGGAGGTTACAATGGCAGCCAGGGCTTCAGTAGCATCCTGGCTGCCATGGTAACCGATCGGAGCCCCAGGATTACACTGCGCCACCAATGATTTTAATACTGGGGGGGGGGGAGGTTGAGGGGGGGGGCAGGCGCACTGCGCCACAAATGATAATTAACCTTTAATACAGGAAATGGACACTGGCAGCAGATCAGCGACCCCTCAGGTGCCGCACCTGAGGGGTTAACTGCCGCTGATCGCAGCTCCCTGTCAGAGGCAGGATGCCGGCTATGCGATTCTGCTGCTGGCACCTGCCTCCTGTATTAAAAGTTAAAGACGACCTTTCATGATCAGGCTACATAGAGCGACTCCCTGCACTTACTATTATTTCTGGACGCCACTCCGTTCGCCCACTATGCCCCCATTACTGTCTCCTGCTCCGTATGCTAATTACTACAATCAGAGCAATGGGGTTCTCTCCTGGGCGTTCCTTCTCCTGTGACGTTTTGCGCTGCGATTGGACAGCACTACGGCCAGGGAGAAGGAACAGCCAGATGAGAAGCTGATGTCTCCTGCCCATTGCTCCGATAGTAGTAATTAGCATACGGAGCAGGAGACAGTAATGGGGGCACAGCGGGCAAACGGAGCGACGCCCAGGAATAATACAAACCGGATTCCCAAAAAGTTGGGACACTATACAAATCGTGAATAAAAACTGCATGCAATGATGTGGAGGTGCCAACTTCTAATATTTTATTCAGAATAGAACATAAATCACTGAACAAAAGTTTAAACTGAGAAAATGTACCATTTTAAGGGAAAAATATGTTGAATCAGAATTTCATGGTGTCAACAAATCCCCCAAAAGTTGGGACAAGGCCATTTTTACCACTGTGTGGCATCTCCCCTTCTTCTTACAACACTCAACAGACGTCTGGGGACCGAGGAGACCAGTTTCTCAAGTTTAGAAATAGGAATGCTCTCCCATTCTTGTCTAATACAGGCCTCTAACTGTTTAATCGTCTTGGGCCTTCTTTGTTGCACCTTCCTCTTTATGATGCGCCAAATGTTCTCTATAGGTGAAAGATCTGGACTGCAGACTGGCCATTTCAGTACCCGGATCCTTCTCCTACGCAGCCATGATGTTGTGATTGATGCAGAATGTGGTCTGGCATTATCTTGTTGAAAAATGCAGGGTCTTCCCTGAAAGAGATGACGTCTGGATGGGAGCATATGTTGTTCTAGAACCTGAATATATTTTTCTGCATTGATGGTGCCTTTCCAGACATGCAAGCTGCCCATGCCACACGCACTCATGCAACCCCATACCATCAGAGATGCAGGCTTCTGAACTGAGCGTTGATAACAACTTGGGTTGTCCTTGTCCTCTTTGGTCCGGATGACATGGCGTCCCAGATTTCCAAAAAGAACTTCGAATCGTGACTCGTCTGACCACAGAACAGTCTTCCATTTTGCCACACTCCATTTTAAATGATCCCTGGCCCAGTGAAAACGCCTGAGCTTGTGGATCTTGCTTAGAAATGGCTTCTTCTTTGCACTGTAGAGTTTCAGCTGGCAACGGCGGATGGCACGGTGGATTGTGTTCACTGACAATGGTTTCTGGAAGTATTCCTGAGCCCATTCTGTGATTTCCTTTACAGTAGCATTCCTGTTTGTGGTGCAGTGTCGTTTAAGGGCCCGGAGATCACGGGCATCCAGTATGTTTTACGGCCTTGACCCTTACACACAGAGATTGTTCCAAATTCTCTGAATCTTTGGATGATGTTATGCACAGTTGATGATGATAGATCATTTTTCGCTGGGTAACACCTTTCTGATATTGCTCTACTATCTTTCTGCGCAACATTGTGGGAATTGGTGATCCTCTACCCATCTTGGCTTCTGAGAGACACTGCCACTCTGAGAAGCTCTTTTTATACCCAATCATGTTGCCAATTGACCTAATTCGTGTTAATTGGTCTTCCAGCTCTTCGTTATGCTCAAATTTACTTTTTCCAGCCTCTTATTGCTACTTGTCCCAACTTTTTGGGGATTTGTTGACACCGTGAAAATTTGAATCAACTTATTTTTCCTTTAAAATTATACATTTACTCGGATTAAATGTTTGATCTGTCATCTACGTTCTATTACAAATAAAATATTGACATTTGCCATCTCCACATCATTGCATTCAGTTTTTATTCACAATTTATTTAGTGTCCCAACTTTTTTGGAATCCTGTTTGTAGTAAGTGCAGGGAGATCCCTGGGCACCGCTCTAAGTAGCCTGCTTACTTAACTAAGTCCGGACCCATGAAAAGTCCTCCTATCATTGGTGGCGCAGTGCGCCCGCCCCTCCTCTGCCCCTCTCTCCTCATTGGTGGCAGCGGCACAGGGGGGAGGGAGAGACTGCTTCCTTCTCCCCTGTGCTGCTGAGGGAACATGGGTGTGCTGACAGCAGTGCGCACATGTTCTGTGATACTAGACTGCGCAGCAGCGAATCCCAATATCGAAAAAATGGAAATCCCGGTATCGTATCGATACCGGGACAAAAGTATCGATTGGGTATCAAAATTTCGATACCCGCAACAACCCTACTGTTGACTGCAACCAATTCTTGATAGATCTGTTGGAGCTCAAACTGTTTTATGTCCAGCTACGGGGGATGGCCATGGGGTCAAACATGGCCCCCACTTATGTGAACATCTAGGTGGCCCATATTGTGTAGGAGTTCCTCTATGTGTCAAATCACTTCAGTAATGTGCTGGAGTGGTGGAGATACATAGACGATATCTTCCTCATATGGAAGGGGTCTGAGGACACTCGACCATTTTCATGAGTACTTGAAAACAATAGACCCAGATATTAGGTTTACCTTGGTCCAGTCACGTAAGGCAGTTAAATTCCTAGATATACAGTATTCATCAAAGACAACACTCTCGTGACAGACCTCTTTTGCAAACCTACTGATTGCAACAGCATTCTGAGATTCAATAGTTGCCATCCACGTTCCATGATCAATTCTCTACCCCTCAGTCAATTACTGAGAACAGTTAGGGTAGTGCAGGATACACAAAGACAAAAACAGAGGTTGGACGACATGTCCAAGAAATTTCAGAGGGGTTACCCAAAGAGATTAATTAGACATCATAGGGAGAAGACTGAGTCCATGGGTGACAATAGATCTACACTCATTGGGTCATCATGGACCTCGGATACACATAAACATATACCCTTTATTTCTACTTACTCGGAACAAAGTAGAGATGCTGCAAAGATTATACGGAAACATTGGTCTACACTTGCTAGTAGCAACATATAACTGAACTGCAGAACCCTCCTCTAATGTATAAATACACAGTAAATCAATTTTTTTTACCTTTTAGCAGCAGGCATATAAGAAATGCACTTAAGACCCCTCGTAGCAGTGAGACACTGCAGTTAGGTGATCTGCTTTCATTCCAATGTAATAGCCAGTAGTAATGTTTGTATGGGGGGGGGGGGTCGCTGTCATTCAAATTCAATTATTTGATAAGATTCTGATATAGAGTCACACATGGCATAATTGTTACCATGGTTGCTATCAGTGATGTGGTCTCTTTTCCTCTCAGGTGGCTGGCATGTTGGACATGATCAGTGAGCAGTTAATGATTAGATGGTTGGATGTTGTCCACACTCAGACAGATGGAGAATGTTCACAATTTGTTCACACTTTTCCGGCTCCTTCATTCTGCAACTATTCCTAAGCTATCTACTGTAAAATAACATACTGATAGGTTTATTGCAGTGGGTCCAGTCGGGAAGGGGGACATGGTGGAGAGGTGCAGGATGGGATCAGTAGTCGTTGCAGTGGATGGGCCTATTCACAGCGGCGCCGGTCCCATTACCACTCTAATCTGGGTCTGTGCAGAGAAAATGGGGCACACCTGGATCCCGCGGGGCACACCCTGGTGAAGGTCTCCTGCTGGATGGAAGGTAGGGTTCCCTTTTGTGTTGATGTTGTGAGGTGCAGGGTAGGAAACTGGATGGTGGAATGAGTAGGCCAGCTTAGAGGAACAAATAGCCAGTTCCGCAGTGATGTCTATGCAGTCTCCATATACATTTACTTCTAAATGCAGACACAGTGCTCTTAACAGTTCCAGTAGATTCCTGGCTGAATCAAGAGAATTATTTCCTTGTGCTGCATCAAGATTAACGCTCTGTGTGTTGCTACGCTCCAATCTAGTCCAGCATGGGATGAAATATTCACTCACAAGGTGCTTCTACAATGCCCACTGTGGGGTGTAGACTTTTAATAGACTTGCAACCTGTCTCTCTTTCTTGTATGAATAGAGACTAGAGGTGAGCGAATTTCGCAAAAATTCGATTCAGCTGGTTCGCGGAATTTTTCTAAAAAATTTGATTCGATCCTAATTTATTTGTGGCGAATCCTGTTAAAAAATGTCTATTTCCTGGCCTTTATAGTGGTGTAGAACACTGTGCCTTGCAGTAACACGCATAGGGAGTCTGTTGTGGTACTGAAATAATACTGTGAGTCAGTATGACATGCAGATGACAGGCGTGACTCTTAGAATCACTGCACACTTCACTTATTCGGGCACTTATGGGGCCAAAACTGACATAATAACTCAAGTGTGTTAGCGACCTTAGTTAGTGACCTTACAGATCAATGTTAGCTCTGTGGGGTTTCGCTCTGGTAGATAGGGTAAGCAGGGGCAGTACAGAGGCAAAATACAAGTTCTTAACTCAAAACGTCAGTGCTTATTCACACTTGAAGCAAAAGCACAAAACAGCACGTAGCTTTGCAGTCTTGGTGTTAATTCACACACAAAGAAAAGTTCATATAACATAAGTCACCTTGCTGGCAGTTCTGCCTTCAGTTGTCACGGACGGTGTACAGGAAACAAGACAATGCAACATGCATATATGACTCACTGGATCCAAAGCTAAGGAACCCCTGCACAAAACCTGCCACTTTCCCTGGCTGCTCAGCCTATGCAAAAATCCCAGAGGTAGATGGTTGCATATCCACGTACCTTGACTATAAAACACCTGAACACCCTACAATAGTGAGGGGACACGACCACCGGCTCCCTACACCAGACACGGAGGGAGTCAGGGTCACCTAGGATCCAGCAAACAGAAAATAACAGATAAAAGTACAGCACTTAACTTAGTAGCAGACTGGGAAATAGGATCAGCATGCACACACACTCCAGGAAGAAGTATAAGCCGCCCAGTAATGCATTATGGGGAGGAATTTAAAGGGAAGCAATCAGTCCAACTACATGACAGCTGAGAGAGGCTAACGAGATGAGGAACTGAACAGCACAACAAAGAAAACTCAAGGAGGAGGTTCTGAAAGGCTTCTGTCAGAGCTTCTCAGCTGTCTGGTTGTGACAGTACCCCTCCCTCTACGAGTGGACTCCGGACACTCAGAGCCCACCTTCTCAGGATGGGACCTATGGAAAGCCCTGATGAGACGAGAGGCCTTAATGTCCGTCACTGGAACCCACATCCTCTCCTCAGGACCATAACCCTCCCCATGAACAAGGTACTGAAGAGAACTGCGGACAAGACGAGAATCCACAATCCTAGAGACCTGAAATTCAAGATTCCCATCAACCATAATCGGAGGAGGAGGCAAAGGCGAGGGTACAATGGGTTGAACATAAGGTTTCAATAAGGACTTATGAAAAACATTATGGATCTTCCAAGTCTGAGGAAGATCAAGACGGTAGGCAACAGGATTGATGACAGACAGGATTTTGTAAGGCCCAATAAACCTAGGACCCAACTTCCAGGAGGGAACCTTCAATCTGATATTCTTGGTAGACAACCACACCAGATCACCAACATTCAGGTCCGGACCAAGCACACGTTTCTTATCTGCCACACGCTTATATCTCTCACTCATGCTCTTTAGATTATCCTGAATCTTTTGCCAAATAGATGACAAAGACGAGGAGAATCTGTCCTCATCAGGTAAACCAGAAGACCCCTCTCCCTAGAAAGTCCCAAACTGCGGATGAAACCCATATGCACCAAAAAATGGTGACTTATCAGAGGACTCCTGACGACGGTTATTTAAAGCAAACTTAGCAAGGGACAAAAAAAGAACACCAATCCTCTTGATTCTCCGCCACAAAACAGCGCAGATATGTCTCCAGATTCTGATTGACGCGCTCTGTCTGGCCATTCGACTGCGGGTGGAAAGCAGAAGAGAATGACAACCGAACCCCCAAGCGAGAACAGAAAGCCTTCCAGAATCTGGAAACAAACTGCGTGCCCCTATCAGAGACTATGTCTGAAGGAATACGGTGCAATTTGACAATGTGATCAATAAATGCCTGCGCCAGCGTCTTAGCATTGGGCAAACCAGGAAAAGGGATGAAATGCACCATTTTGCTAAAACGATCCACCACCACCAGAATTACAGTATTCCCCGAGGAACGAGGCAGGTCCGTTATGAAGTCCATGGACAGATGTGTCCAAGGACGGGAAGGAATGGGTAAGGGAAGGAGAGGACCTGATGGCCGTGAATGAGGAACTTTGGCACGAGCGCAAGTCTCGCAGGCTGCCACAAAACCCTCAACCGACTTACGAAGCGCAGGCCACCAGAATCTCCGAGCGATGAGATCCAGTGTGGCTCTTGCCCCCGGGTGCCCAGCAAGGACCGTATCGTGGTGTTCCTTAAAAATCTTGTGTCTTAAAGCGAGAGGCACAAACAACCTCCCAGGAGGACAAAGATCAGGAGCCTCTGACTGGGCTGCCTGCACCTCTGCCTCCAATTCAGAAAAAAGAGCAGAGACCACCACACCTTCAGCCAAAATGGGACCCGGGTCTTCAAAATTCCCGCCTCCCGGAAAACAACGTGACAGGGCATCTGCCTTCACATTCTTAACTCCAGGGCGGAACGTGACAACAAAATTAAACCTAGAAAAGAACAAAGACCATCTGGCCTGTCTCGGGTTCAGACGCTTGGCTGACTCCAAGTAGGCCAGATTTTTATGGTCAGTAAATACGGTAATAGGGTGTCTGGCTCCCTCTAGCCAATGGCGCCATTCCTCAAAAGCCAACTTGATGGCTAACAATTCCCTATCTCCCACATCGTAATTTCTCTCTGCGGAGGAGAGTTTTCTCGAGAAAAAGGCACACGGTCGCCATTTGGCAGGAGAGGAACCCTGAGACAAGACCGTCCCCACAGCCACCTCAGAAGCATCAACCTCAACTATGAAGGGTAAAGAAATATCAGGTTGCACCAAGATGGGAGAAGAAGCAAAACTCTCCTTGATATTAGAAAAAGCCTTACGCGCCTCTACTGACCAAGAAGAAAAATCTACCCCCTTTCTGGTCATATCAGTGAGTGGAAAATAGAGGAATAATTCAAAATAAACTTCCTGTAATAATTGGCAAAGCCCAAAAAACGCATCAGCGCCTTCTGATTCTCAGGAAGCTCCCACTCAAGCACAGTGCGGACCTTCTCGGGGTCCATGCGAAAACCAGAAGCGGAGAGAAGAAACCCCAGAAATTGAATTTCTGGAACCGCAAACACACATTTTTCCAGTTTCGCATATAATTTATTCTCCCGCAGGATGAGCAAGACCTGACGTAAATGTTCCTTATGAGTTTTGAAATCAGGAGAAAAAATCAAAATGTCATCCAAATACACTAATACAAATTTTCCCATCAAATGATAAAAAATGCTGTTCACGAAATGCTGAAAAACGGCTGGGGCATTCATCAAACCAAAAGGCATAACCAAATTCTCAAAATGGCCCTCAGGGGTATTGAAGGCCGTCTTCCATTTATTTCCTTCTCTGACCCTGACCAGGTTGTATGCCCCTCTTAGATCTAATTTGGAAAAGACTTTAGCCCCAACAACCTGGTTAAACAGGTCCGGGATCAGAGGAAGCGGATAAGGGTCACGAATAGTGATACTGTTCAGCTCCCTGAAATCCAGACAAGGTCTTAAAGAACCATCTTTTTTCTTAACAAAGAAAAAACCAGCGGCAACAGGTGACTTCGAGGGTCGTATGTGTCCTTTTCTCAGACTCTCAGAGATATAAGCACGCATAGCGATCCTCTCAGGTTGGGAAAGATTGTATAAATGAGATTTAGGCAGCTTGGCGCCTGGGATGACATTAATAGGGCAATCGTACTCCCTGTGCGGGGGCAAATCCTGAACTCCACTCTCAGAGAAGACATCCGAAAATTCGGAGAGAAAAGATGGTACAGTCTTAGTAGCAACCTCAGAAACAGATGTCGTGAGGCAATTCTCTCTGCAAAAGTCACTCCAACCATTTATTTGCCTCGCTTGCCAATCAATGGTGGGGTTATGTTTAGTGAGCCAGGGTAGCCCCAACACTAGAGGAGTAGGCAAACCGCTAAGGACGAAACATGACACATCCTCAACATGAGCATTACTCACAATTAAACGGATATTGTGAACTATGCCCTTTAATGATTTCTGAGAAAGTGGAGCGGAATCAATAGCAAAAACAGGAATATCCTTTCCCAAAGTGCGCACCTGGAAACCATGAGTTATTGCAAATTGATTATCAATGAGATTGACAGCTGCTCCACTATCCACAAAAATCTCACAAAAAATGCTCTTGTTCTCTAGCGCCACCCTAGCAGGCAGGTCAAAACGGGAACTACAAGCAAACGGAAAACCTTCAATTTCCGCCTCAACCCTGCCAATAGTAACAGACGGAACATTTTTAAAAGATTTTTTCCTGTTTGTTTCTTTATTACTCCCAGAAAACTGCCTGAATCTCCTAGAGGGACAAACATTTGCCAAATGATTTATGCCTCCACAACAAAAACAAACCCTCCCATGCGAGCTGAATCTTCTATTGTCAGAAGCAATCAACCCCAGCTGCATGGGCTCCTGCTCAGAAGGGGCTGACACCGACCGAGACCCCTGCGCACAGAATGAGACCGCTGCACTGTCCCGGGACTGAGTATGACAGGAAGGAGATATCTCTCCTCTCTCTCTCTAAGACGCCTGTCAATACGAACGGCCTGAGACATAGCAGAGTCCAAGGAAATAGGCCAATGCATCTTTCAATCTCTCTGAAAGACCATGGCAAAATTGACTTTGGAGTGCAGCATCATTCCAACCAGTATCAGCTGCCCATCTCCGAAATTCTGAGCAGTATATCTCTGCGTATTGTTTACCCTGGCATAATAGACGTAGTCTAGACTCAGCCAAAGCAACACGATCCGGATCATCATATATCTGACCCAGGGCTAAAAAGAATTGATCCACTGAACGGAGAGGCCGTGCCCCCTCCGGCAGCGAAAAGGCCCAAGACTGAGCGTTACCCCTGAGCAGCGATATAATGATCCCCACCCTCCGTTCCTCATCACCAGAGGAATGGGGAAGAAGGCGAAAATGGAGTTTGCAAGCCTCTCTAAAACGCACAAAATTCTCACTACCCCCGGAGAACGTATCCGGGAGCGAGATCTTAGGCTCAGAACAAACTTCATGAACGCAGGCTGAACCGGTCACTTGAAGCTGAGAAAAAGTCTTACGGAGATCAGCTACCTCCAATGAAAGACCCTGGAAGCGTTCAGCCAAAAGTGAAACCGGATCCATGCTTGAGACGGTTTTGGCGGCTTATAATGTCACGGACGGTGTACAGGAAACAAGACAATGCAACATGCATATATGACTCACTGGATCCAAAGCTAAGGAACCAAAAGGGAGACCCCTGCACAAAACCTGGCACTTTCCCTGGCTGCTCAGCCTATGCAAAAATCCCAGAGGTGGATGGTTGCATATCCACGTACCTTGACTATAAAACACCTGAACACCCTACAATAGTGAGGGGACACGACCACCGGCTCCCTACACCAGACACGGAGGGAGTCAGGGTCACCTGGGATCCAGCAAACTGAAAATAACAGATAAAAGTACAGCACTTAACTTAGTAGCAGACTGGGAAATAGGATCAGCATGCACACACACTCCAGGAAGAAGTATAAGCCGCCCAGTAATGCATTATGGGGAGGAATTTAAAGGGAAGCAATCAGTCCAACTACATGACAGCTGAGAGAGGCTAACGAGATGAGGAACTGAACAGCACAACAAAGAAAACTCAAGGAGGAGGTTCTGAAAGGCTTCTGTCAGAGCTTCTCAGCTGTCTGGTTGTGACATCAGTAGTCCACGGCAGGAGTGGATCCAAAACAGAGATGAAACACAAATGGAATATTTGCATGTCTTCTGTGTTTTGTACCCACTCCTGCTTTTGGCTACCAAATTATAAGCCAATTATGATGCAAAATAGTTGTTACATAGACAGGATCCATTGTGCGTCTCAATTTTCCTTCCTTCTGACAGATCAGAAGAAGGGTCAAATAAATGATGATGTCAGCCAGGCCGAAAGGCAAAATAATGGCCCAGTCATGAAGTGGGGAGGGTGGGAACAGCATGAGAAGCCCTATGACATAGTGGTGAGGTGGAAGCAGCATGAGGAGACCACAGAGTGGCCCAATGACAGAGTCTGGAGGTGGCAGCAGCATCAGGAGGAGGCCACAGAGTGGCACAATGACAGTGTGGAGTTGGCAGCAGCATAAGGAGGCCACAGAGTGGCACAATGACAGAGTGCAGAGGTGGTAGCAGCAGCATCAGGATGAGGTCACAGAGTGGCACAATGACAGTGTGGCGGCAGCATCAGGAGGCCACAGAGTGGCACAATGACAGAGCGTGGAGGTGACGGCAGCAGCAGCATCAGGAGGAGGCCACAGGGTGGCACAATGACAGTGTAGAGGTGGCAGCAGCAGAATCAAGAGTCCACAGAGTGGCAAGGTGACATAGTGTTGAGGTACCAGCAGCATCACATAGTGTGGAGGTGGCAGCAGCATCAGGAGGCCACAGAGTGGCAAGGTGACATCATGTGGAGGTGGCAGCAGCATCAGGAGACTACAGAGTGGCAAGGTAACATAGTGTGGAGGTGGCAGCAGCATCAGGAGACCACAGAGTAGCAAGGTGACAATGTGTGGAGGTGGAAGCAGCATCAGGAGACCACAGAGTGACCCGGTGACAGAGTTGGGAGGTGGGTGGCAATACTAGTACCAGCTGAAGATGGTGGGTGAAAGAAGGAGCACTTGGCATCAGATGTGTGGTATCAGCCAGGTGACAGCATCAGAATAGTAGCTGTTGGTGGCACTTTGGATGATCTAGTCTGATGCATCAGGCATTGGTGGGTGGAAATCCTGGCTGATTCATCTTGACAAAGGTCAGTCTCTCCACATTTTGGGTGGACAGGCGAGTTCTTATTAGGGTAATTATGGCCCCACCGCACTAAACACCCACTCTGATGCCACACTACTGGCTGAGCAGGACAGCTTTTCCAGCTCAAACTCTGCCAGTTGCGGCCACAAATCCAGTTTGGCTGCCCAGTAGTCCAGCGGATCTTCAATGTGGCGTGGCAGGGTGCTGTCCAAGTATGCCACCACCTGCTGGTTCAGGTCCTGCTCCAGGTCTAGCTGCTGCTGGTGAGTAGTTTCTTCAGTAAGTGGGTGAAGAAAGCTGCTCATCAGCGACTCTAGACTTAAGTTGCTGCCACAGCAGCCATGGCAGAGAAACATGAGTGCAGAGGGCCCCTGCGAAGGCAGACCTGCGGGAGGATGGACGATGGCGCAGATAGGCAGAGGCCAACTGACTACATAGGATGTCTCTATAGTAGTTTAGTTTGTCCTCCCTCTCAGGGGGTGTAAAAAAGGCCCCCATTTTGGTAGCGAGGGTCCAACAAGGTGGAGAGCCAGAAGTCATCCCTCTGCCGAATAATGACAATTTGGCTGTCACTACGCAAGCAAGTGAGCATGCATCGGGCCATTTTTTCAAGTGACTCGGAGGGACTCCCTGCCTACATCTCTTTTGCATACTGCCACGGTGTGTCTGGGTCCTCTGCATCATCTTCCTCATCGCCCTGTAGCTCCTCTGGCTGCTCCTGCTCCTCCTGTCCTGTCACCTGTGTAGAAAAAGCACCCATTTCGCTACACATTGCTTGTGCTCCAATGTCCTCCTCCTTCTCCTCCAGTTCAGCCCCCACAGGGCTCATGTGGCTGTGAGATCTAGGCGCCACATCTCCAGTTCCCTGACTAGCCAGATTTACCATTATCTGTTCCGGGACATGAAGCAGTGGAATGACGTTGTTCATCCCATAGTCCTGGCAACTGACAAATAAAGTGGCCTCCTCAAAGGTGTCCTGCACATGTGGTATGCTGGAGAAGCACTGTGAATTGTCCCTGCAGTGGAGGCTGAGGACACGGTGGAGCATGAGGAGGCAGAGGCGGACATTGTCGCAGGACCAACGGCGTGAGAACCTGGAGGCGGAAGCGGTGTCACCTGGCCAAGTTGCTGGTGTGGCTGTGCAGGAACCACATTCACCCAGTGGGCCGTAAAGGACATGTATTGTCCCTGACCTTAGTTACAGCTCCACACGTCGGTGCTGCCGTGCACTTTGGAAGACACCGACAGGCTCAAGGACTAGCCTACCTTCTGTTCTACATACGTGTGCAGAACTGATACTGTCTTTTTGCAAAGAAATTATGGGACTCTCCACCTCGGCTCGGTACAAGCCATCAGTTCTCAGAAACGTGCAGAGTCCACCACTTGGAAAGGGAGGGACTGCAGCACCAGCAACTTGGCCAGGAGCACATTCAGCTTGTGCGCCGTTGGATGAGTGCACGCATACTGCTGTCTCTAGGCAATCGCTTCGGTGATCAATTGCTGACAGAATGACTGACGAGGAGTATGAGGAGGAGCAGGAGCATCAGGACCAGCAGATGATGGGAAGCACACACAGCTCCCTTCGGCTGAGGTGGTGGAGCCTTGACTGCCTGAAATCGGGTGCATGCCACTGGGTGATGCAGCGGTTGCTGTGGCAGGCTGGACCACCACATCGGAGCCACGGTTCTCCCAGGCCACTTTATGGTGATGCTGCATATCTTGACGCAGGGCTGTGGTGCCAACATTGGCACCCTGGCCACGCTTCACCTTCTGCCCACAGATTCTACAAATGGCCATGTTCACCTCCTCCGGCGGCTTAACAAGAAACTGCCACACTGTCGAGTAGGTGATTTTACTCCCAACACTCCGCACTGACTGACTGCTAGCGCTGCTACTTCCGTGAACCCCTGCACCACTACTTTCCGGGCAGGTAGGCTCCTGCGAAGCGGGTGGTCTACCCCGGGCATGTTTGGCTTCTGACCTCTCACTGCTTCCACCCTGCTGACTCCCTGCCACGCTATCGACTTTCTAGCTCTGCCGCTGCCTCACGGGCAAGCTGCCACCCTCTTCTCCCGATGATGACAAAGACCCTGATTCACCCGGCTCCCAAGTGCAATCAGCTACATCATCATCATCGAGTAGTGTCTGCACGCCACTGATGTCCTCCTCAACGGTCTCTGGGTCAGGGGCCTGACCACTTGCAACACTGCAGTGTCCTGAAAAACACTGCTTTATACTGTGATTGTGTTTCATGTAAATTGTGCTTGTATGTGAGTTCCAATAAAATTGCATAGGGAGGGGGAGGTTCTAACAAGCCTCCCAGGGCTGACACCGCCCTGCACACAGTACAGAGGAGAAGGAGGTCAGTGTGTGTGTGTGATGTCTGAGGACAATGCTGCACCTCAGCAGCCATCTTGGAGAGTTACTAGAACTCCAAAGTTAATTCTATGTACAAGCCATAGAAAGGAAAGATTACAAAAGAACCAGGCAACTCAGAGAGGGAGTGAGAATATTGGCAAAGGAATGTAATTGTAGTTTATCAGGCTCTAGTCTCCTGTGCATTAGGTGGAGAGATTCTAAGCTACAAGCTGCCCACCATCACCAAGGACAGAAAGGCCATCTGTCAGAACATAGTATTCCTAGAGAGGATACAGAGGTATATGATTATACAGTACAGCAGAGATAGTCCATCCCTCCAGCCTGGAGAAACAAGGGAGAAAGATTGATTGTCATAGAAAACTGCCCCTTATGCAACTTCTGGGAACTAATCTGAATCACTGTAAAAGCTGCCTTGCTGTAAATTACTTTTGCATACATTAATGACCTTTGGATCAGCTTCAGTAAAGTACTGGGAGTTTAATAAGAATCTTGATCTCCTTATTCCACTTCACCTCCTAATTGCACCTCACAGTGCTGGCGTCACAAACAAAGGGGCCCAGCCAACAAAGCACCCTAAGCGTACCCATTGCCATCAAGGGCACCTCAACTTCCATCTGTGTTCCCTGCAATAGAGAGTACCCCGGAAGATTTAGTGCTGTCTTCCTCATCACTGCGCGCCGACCCAGGGAGCTGCAAAACCGTGAGTACAACTACTACCCCCATTGACCCACTCTGCCTCACGTGTTGCCCTTGCGGTCCGGTTCGCTGCAACACCAGCTCCCACACCACTCTCACATCACTATTTGCCCGCCTACCGGAGGAAGCGGTGGATATTTCCTCCACATCTTGGCTGGCCAGTAGCTACTGACTGTCCTCTAGTAGCTTGTCCTGTCTGTATAGTGGAGCTGAACCCACAGCATAGAATACTTCTCTGGCTGAGGGAACAGAAAAGTACTGTCACCACCAGACATCTGAGAAGCTCTGACAGATGCCTTTCAGAACCTCCTCCTTGAGCTTCCTTTGTTTTGGTTTTCAGTTCCTCATCTCGTTAGCCTCTCTCAGCTGTCATGTAGTTGGACTGATTGCATCCCTTTAAATTCCTCCCCATAATGCATTAGTGTGCGGTTTATACAACTTCCTGGAGTGTATGTGCATGCTGATCCTATTTCCCAGTCTTCTATAAGATAAGTGTTGTACATTCATTTGTGATTTTCTGTTTGCTGGATCCCAGGTGACCCTGACTCCCTCCGTGTCTAGTGTAGGGAGCCGGTGGTCGTGTCCCCTCACTATTGTAGGGTGTTCAGGTGTTATACAGTCGAGGTACGAGGATATGCGATCATCTACCATTGGGATGTTCGCATAGGCTGAGCAGTCAGGGAGAGTGCCAGGTCTTATGCAGGGGTCTCCCTTTTTGTTCCTTAGTTTTGGATCCAGTGAGTCATATATTCATTTTGTATTGTCTTGTTTCCTGTACACCTTCCGTGACAAGGATGCAGGTTGAGGGCAGGTGAGGGCACAGGGCCTGCTCCCGGGCCATGCCAACTTAGGGTTGTGTCTGATGAACACACTGACTCTTGGCTGGGGGCTGTCTAATGTCACTTGGGACGAAGTGGATGACCGAGTCAACCATTCAAGAACCACTGGGTTGCTGGTCAAGGAACCAGTGATTGGCGTATTGATTAATATGCTATAGTGGTCTGGATGGATTCTCTAGTGAGCAGCGCGGTTTTAATATTATGAAGAATGCTGGTCAAGACACGACCGCTAGATGACACCGGGAGTTCAGGCCTCTCACTGCGACTCTTGCTGCCACGCCCCCTTACTCTGCTGCGACCTCTGCCTGCGCCAGAAACATTTAGGACTATGCCACTCCCCTGTGCAGGGCCTGGCACTTCTCTGTCTGACATAATGTTAGATCAAATAAATAAATAAAAAGGAAATTAAAGCACCCCAAAAAAGTCTGTAATTTTCTCACTTCACCACACAACGGCTAATAAGCCCTTTTATTCCACTAATACAAGCCAAAAAGGGCTTTAGAACATATAACTGCACCGCTGAATGGCAAATAGGCCCTTATTTTCTTCCACTTATACACCCCACAAAAGGTTTTAAAACATATAACTGCACCGCTGAACGGCAAATATATATATATTTTTTTTACAATAGTACACACCAAAAAGGGCTTTAGAACACATAACTGCACCACTGAACGGCAAATATATATCTTTTTGCCACTAATACACGCTAAAAAGGGCTGTAATTTTCTTACTTCACCACACAACTGCAAATACTTTTTTGTGCCACTAATACAAGCAAAAAAGGGCTTTAGAACATATAACTGCACTGATAAACGGCAAATAGGCCACAAAATGCTTTAGAACATATAACTGCACCACACAAGGGCAAATAAGATGTAGAAATATTTCCTTGTAATAAACCCTGTTAATGGCTGTATCACACAGCACTTGCACCCCAATAACAAGAACGGTTTGCTGGAATTACAGAGCTGTATAATGGCAATTTGGATCCCCAGTCAGTGCAGCAAGGTGTGATAGGATTGTTCCTATTACCCAGGCTGTACACTCCCCTACTGAACCCTGTTCTGCTTCAATACCGTGGAATGATTACTCCCTATCCTTTCCCTGAACTTCTATATGCAACAGAGGCGCGGTCCGCAAGGGGTCCCTTTAAGATGAGATCAGTGTTTTGTGACGCCAGTTGCAGTGAAGAAACAACGGGAAAGAGTCCCTTTAAGGGACGGTGTTGGTACCCAGGTATAGGAATGGCCGAGTGGTAAAAGTTTGCCTATAATGTCCCTTAATGTTTTGTGCACGTGTCACAATGCTCCTACCTGGACACTGTAAGAAGGTACCTGGAATCATCGTGGATGGAAGGTATGTGTCATCGAGGTTCCTGGCCTCGGTGAAGTAAGAGCCGGTATTTTATGTGTCAGCAGCTGCTATTGCTAACTGACACCTTGAGATTTAGCATGGCTGTCTGTCACGGCTGGACTTGGGGGAAACCCCCAGCCGTGCGGTGCCAGGAGATGGTAGGGTTACCACTTGGCCAGAAACACAGAATTAGGGAGCAGGTCACCTCCTGTTGCGTCCCTAATTCTGACCCTGTCTCCTACCTGCATGGGCCGACCTTGATGGTAGGAGGACCCATGCGCAGGAACCTCGGAGCCCTGACTTACCCTCTGTCCGGTCCCTGGGCTAAGGAACAGGGTAAGACAACCCACTCCTCCTAAGATCGAAGGAGCAGGAGTCTCACTGGCCAAACAACAAGGGGAACAGAAACACCTTATGGCAGTGACAGGCAAATGGAACCAACACATCACTCACCTGCCACAGACAACAAACCCTGGAACCCATGTGCAGGTGCTGCAGTTCTGAACACCAACGGACACAGCACACACCAGACATCACTCAGGAACCCAGGACCATAAGCTGCAATAATAAGTAAACCCCACACACACCTTCATAACACTGTGAAACATAGTTTTATGACCAGAAGGGAGGCCCCCACTGGTAGATGGTAATATACAGGAGGCTGCTCCAGCTATGCCTGGCTGAAAGCAACCTACTGAGCCAAGCCAGAGACAGAGGCTTTATAGGCCTAAGTGGCCACACCCACCGGTCAGAACACACCCAGTGACATCACACACACTGGGAAGAGAGTTAACCCTTCCAGCACCACAGGAAAGGGAAAACACACATAAAGGGGAAAGCACACAAACTCACTCATCCGTTACCGCCGGCAATGGCATGCGCGGCAACCGTGTCCTAAAGAACAGCCAACAGGCCGAGACACTTCCACTACATGCAAACAACACCAGACGTTGCCGCGGACAACCGCAGGTGAAGGGAGGAGTCCAAGTGCATACTAAACACCACCTCGTGCACAACAAACAGACAAGGAAGTGCACACAAACACACGTTGCCAAAGGCAACCGCACGCATGCCTGTTGTCCGCGGCAACCGCACCTGAGGCAAACCACTAAGTGCCCCCAGCTGCGGTTGACACAACACTAAACCACGGGCAACTGCATGCGGCTCAAAGAGTCACGACCATGACCAAGGGTCGTGACACTGTCATAGCTGATCCGAGATGGCTCTTACTGGGAGTAGTCAAAGTGCTGGGTGGGTGACTACCCCCCATGTTCCAGGACGGGTTTTTCCAGGCATAAAAACCAGCCAGCACTGCCAGGTGTGGTGGATTTACCTCCCTCTGACAGTGGAGCTCAGGAGTCTGTGTGCTGTGAACTAAGGGCAGTGCTGGTATTTGAGGTTTGAGCCAGGCTGGAGGACTCAGGCCCTCTAAAGGTGAACAGGCTGCCTATGGACTTAATGAGGCTGAACGGCTAACAGGGTGTGAATTAACACCCAGGAAAAAAGGTGACTTTTATTGTTTATGGACTTTCCTTGTGTGTGAACAAACACCAAGCCAACTGCGTTTTGTGATGCACCTTATCTGCATTTTGTTATACACCAATGTGTGAACAAACACCTCTGTTTGATTCAAGAACTGTGTACTTTGCCTCTATACTGCATCCGCTAGTTCTAACTACCAGAGTGACTACGCACAATTGGTGGAGGATGCGGGCAAGCGCAGTGAGGCTGGCATGAATGCCGATATATTTTTGGGCTTGCATTTTTGGGCACAGTTGTATGTCATACATCAAAACAGCTGTATTTCAACCCATGCCCCACAACAAAATAGAGGCTGTTGTGAAGGCCCTCATGGAGGCTAATTTGCAGCAGTGAGAGACCAACCTGCACCCACGGGAGGCTATTAAGCAGCAGCATAGTGCCAGTAAATATATGCCCCCTCATAGTGCCAGTATATATAATGTCCCCTCCAACCCTTGTTGTTCCTGAATATAGTGGTCTCTCTGTACAGCCAGTATATAATACTCCCCCAAGTGCCAGTATATAATGCTCCCCACCTGTACAGCCCGTATATAATATATAATGCTCCCCCACCCTAGTGCCAGTATATAATGCCTCCCCACACTAGTGCCAGTATACAATGCTCCTCTACCACCCTATTGCTAGTATCTAATGCTCCCCCACTTTAGTGCCTGCCAGTATATAATGCTCCCTCCCACGCTATTGCTAGTATATAATGATCCCTCCTACGCTATTGCTAGTATATAATGCTCCCCCGCACCCTAGTGCCAGTATATAATTCTCTCTCCACACCCTAGTGCCAGGTATATACAGTAGATGCTCCTCCGCCCCCTTCCTTGGTGCCATTGCTTAGGGTAAAAAAAAAACACTTACCCCACTCCTGTTTTCCCGCCATCATCTGCACTGCAGGCCACAGACCTTTTCCGATCTGTGGCGTGTGTTGCTGCGTCCTAGTGCAGGCGATCCACATGACATCACTGCTCCTGCTCCGGGTCTCGTGTGATCATGGGATGACCTCTTGCTCCACTCTATTGCAACTCAACATCAAGCTCTTACCACACATTTGAGATAGCATATGCCAAACTCTATTTTTTGCAGTGACAATTACAATAATTTTATCATTAGTAGTGACCTCCGGGTGTGCGCCCTAATGGATTCCGTGCCTGAGTGATGACAATCTATGTACAGCGCAGCGGAAGGTACAAAATTTAAACATAAGACGAAGAGGTGCCTGAGGAGGTGGTGATGGTGAATTCACTAAAAGAGTCCAAGAGGGGCCTGGATGTATTTCTGGAGTGTAATAATATTACAGGCTATAGCTACTAGAGAGGGGTCGTTGATCCAGGGAGTTATTCTGATTGCCTGATTGAAGTCAAGTGGGAAAAATTGACTTCTACCTCAGTTTTTTTTTTTGCCTTCCTCTGGATCAACTTGCAGGATAACAGGCCGAACTGGACGGACGGATGTCTTTTTCCAGCCTTATAAACTATGTTACTATGTTACTATGTAGATATCTTTATATGGCGATGGATTAGAAAGTAGCATCACGAGTAAAACAAAAAACAATGATCAAATTCTGTCTGCCTGCCGTCACCACTAGGGGGAGCTCAGGAGCTTTCAATTGAACTCAATAATAAGACATTATGTAGTAAGTAATAGATCACTGCAGGTCGGTTCTGACAACCCCGTAGCAGGTAGAAGCTGCAATCTGATTGGTCCATAGTTGTCAACCACATTTCTACGGACACCAGTTTTTGTCTCCCCTATAGTTGCTTGGAGAATATTCCGCTTGATTTCTGTGTCTTTTCTGAATGGATTAGCACTTTTCATTTATTTTAATGGGACACAATCAATATTGTCAGGTGTCCAATGGGATTTCCACTAAATCCATCAATTCTAGTCAAGGGGATTTTAATTGACTCCCTTCAACTCTTTGCTTTGATTACAAGATGCGTGAAAAGAGAACGGCGGTGACTTCTTCTAATGGTGCCGGCGCCTCTACTTCTCTATGAAAAACAGGGTAATAATGTCTAGATGTGAGATCTACATGTGGGGGCCACAGGGTGCTCCAGTCAGGATATCAATCCAGAAAATTGACATGAACGGGGTTTTCTGACAACAGTCTCTTTCCCTATACATTATTGGGGCATATGGACATCATATGAGGGGGTCCCACCCAGGGCCCCCTAGTAGTCACAGTGGAGGGTTACTGTAATGAGCGTCTTAAAGCGGTTATATCACGATTGATGTTAAAAAATCATATAGTACCTGACAATACCTTAGTAACCAGCCCTGTACCGCACATGGAACCAGAGATCTCCCCATTCATTGCTCCAATTTTTTCTAGATTCTCTTCAGGCTGGCAGCCCAGGGGGTTTGTCCTTTCTGCCGCAGATATCTCGCTATCACAGTTTAAGGGATGTGTCCTTTCCGCTACAGCTCTTGCACAGCTCAGGGTGGGTTGTCCTTTCTGCTTTAGCTCTCTCCCTATCACAGCTCTGAGGGTGTCTTTTCTTCAGGACACATGTCCTTTCTGCTTCAGCTCTCCCCCTATCACGAGTCAGACGGTGTGTCCTTTCTCAGGACTACAGCTGGTGGCATTTGAAGTATGGAACCAAGCACGTGTGACCACCTGGCGCCATTATAATAAAGTAAAGAGAATACCTCACTAACTGGAACATTTTTGTAACAGAAAGTAAATTAGAAAAGTGACTCGTTTCTAATGCTGAATTGTATTAAAATAATATTCTGTAGTGGTACAACCACTTTAAAGGGGCCCTTGAACATTCAATGTTTGTCTGCCTCTCGCTATTCCTCCTGACTCCGCCATGCACATGCATGCTTGGTTTGGCTGAGCATGTATGTGTTTCCAATCAAAAGAGAATCTTATCTCCAACCAGAATAAAAGGATCAGGTGTTGAAATTCATCTTGCCCAATCCTTATTTCCCCTGGCTTCATCTATCGGGGGTGCTCCCTTACACGTTAGATAGTCAAGCGATCCTGTCAAATTCAGTGGGTGTATGGTCCTTTAAGGAGGACCTTTCACCACTCCTGACATGCCTGTTTTAATAGATTTATGCATTCTCCATGTAATAACAATTCTGGAGAATCTAGATGGCTCTATGTTGTGCCATTCCTTGCCATTTATTATTTCTACTGGAAGTTATGAATGAATTGGTATTAGCCTTCAGTAAGGGTACAGAGGGGAGGTAACCAGTTGGGGGCGTGTACCTGCACAGGCTCACTCTATCCAATCAGTGCTGCCATTTTCAGCCTGCGCAGGTACACACCCCCAACTGGTTACCTCCCCTCTCTGTACCCTTACTGAAGGCTAATACCAATTCATTCAAAACTTCTAGTAGAAATAATAAAGGAAGGGCACAACATGGAGCCATAAGACTACATTCTCCAGAATTATTATTACATGGGGAATGCATGTAGCTATTAAAACAGACATGTCTCGAGTGGTGAAAGGTCCTTTTTTTAAAGGGGTTCTCCGGGAATTAAGAAAATAAAAATACTTAAATAATACTTTATTATAAATATATTCTCAAATACCTTTCATTATTTATAATGGCTCATTTTGTCTGTGGAGCAATCATCAGGGGAAAGAAAATGGCTGCCGTCCCATTAGTTCACACAAAACCTGTCCTGATCACACAGGATGAGTTACTTTACAACACTGAAGTAAAGAGCTGCCTCATCCTCCTCTCTACTTGTCAGGGATTATGATCCAGAATACAGATGATAAGAAATTTAGCTGAATCTCTGGGGAATTTAGTTCATGAGGAGACATGAAGTACAGAGAGGACGGACCGGACAGACTGTGGTAATGGAGACTGCATACAAGTGCTGCTGCTCATTAGCCTCACCTCACCCTCCTCTCATGTCTCCTTATTATCTCCACAGAGATTCACCTGCATTCAGGATCATGATACAAGTAGAGCAGAAAGAAGGATGAGGCAGCACTATGGCTCATTGTGGTGAAGGAACTTGTCCTCCTGTGTGATCAAGACAGGTTTTGTGTGTACTGATAGGACGGTGGCCATTATATTTCTCCTAATGATTGCTCCCCAGACAAAACAAGCCATTATAACTAATGAAAGGTATTTGTGAATATATTTATTGTAAAATAAAATTTAAGTATTTTCATTTTCATTTTTTGAATTCATGGAGAACCCCTTTAAGGACCCAGCCCATCCATCAGTAGGGAGTGCCCCTGCACTGTCTGACATCATCTGCTGATTGGACAGCGCCAGATTTTACCCTTTGACAATGCTAGTAATAATAATGCACCCAGTTACCAATTTCCAGGAGGAATAATCTTCGAGAATTGTTCTTTCGTGGGGGAATACAAGTCATAAGGGTTTAATAAGCTCAATGTTGAAATTCTGTCCCCAAGAATTGGAGAGGAGATATTTTGGATCACAGTGAGGGGCAGAGCAATCTGTTTATGTACACTGATCTGCATTGTGCAGGGAATCATCTTTAAATCAAATCTGAATGTTGTTTAACTGGCCTCCAAAAATCTCCATCCCTCCCACCCTTCATTGCGAGGCGGCCCCATTTGATGTGCTGAAATTTAGCGCAATCAGCAAATAATCAGCCTGAAAAAAAAAGAAAAGAAATCAAAATGAAAAGAGGATTTAGAGCTCAGGAAACGAGAGATTAAACATGATTTAGCAGCAGTAAATGGGAGAATATGCAAACACTAGGCTGTAATAGGCCGGTCTGCGGGCCGGCTGCCAGTGCCGCCCTCCGGCTGGTAGATTAATCAGAAGACATATTCCAATGATTCTCATTATTTTGCATCTTATCAGACGAGGCGCGCACTGACAGATGTTCTTATAATGGCTCCTACTTGAAATTAATGACGTGTATTAGCGGTGACAGTGCGGGGGAGACGCTCTGCAGGCACCGTGAACAGCCTGAGGATATGATATCGGCTGTGAAACTACAACACCCAGCTGAAGGACAGACTGGGACCCCTCCAAATTCCAATAGTATTGTTGACTGGTTGATCTCATTGGCTACACATAGAAGGGGCTCCAACAGCAAAGACCACATTTTTGGGTCAGGAGCCAGTTTTTGTTATGCCCCTCATTCCCTTTCTGTTCCCCACCACTGGTTTCTGTAGAGAGGGGCGTTCTGCACAGGTGGTCCCAGCCCAATAGCAAAGGGTATGGATGGGACCAACCAGGGTCAGATGTAAGTGGCCTGTATGGTATGTACGGACTTGCCTGAGCATCATTTTCACATGAAAGTCTGGACGATTTTCTAGTCCTATGGCGCCCCGGTCCAACTGTGAAAACGGATAAAGCAGAGTCTAAACTTTTCATACATGGGGCAAAGATGTAGGGCGGGAACCAGAAGGGAGTGTATGGAGCGGGCTCAGGAGCCGTGCACATGCCGGCTGTGTTATACCCCTCAGATGGGACAGTCGAGTGGTAAGACCGACGGTGGGCGCTCCCTCTGTTCCCTAGTTGTCCAGAGGTGGGGTGTAATAAGATAAAAGCACAATTCACTACAATAGAGAAATGTTGCAGTGTATTGTACAAGTGATTGCAGGTTCAAGTCCTCTAGTAGCACTGAAAAAGGGGGGGAAGTTAAATAAAGCTTCAAAAAATGAAAACAAATAATGTTCCCATTCATCATATATAAAAAAAAGAAATAATACAAAAATATAAATAATTGGTATCAGATGGTACCGATGACTACAGCTCATCCTGGGGAAAAATAAAAGTCATCACACAGCTCAGTCGTTAGGGGCGTCATTCTATGGATATAAATATATATGTTTTGGGTAAAACAAAAACTATATACATGTGGTATCGCCATTATGGTACTAACCGGTAGAATAAAGCTAACATGTTATTTTTACAACAGAGTTAACACCGTTAAAATGAAACCTAGAGCTATGGTGGGAACGGGTTTTTTCCATGTCACCCCACAATTTTTTTTTTAAGTTTTACAATAGAGAAAAAAAGGCCGCTCTCATATTGGAGAAGGAAACAAAGGCAAAAAATAAAATAAAAATATGGCTGTGTCAGGAAGGGATTACAATGATCTTCTGGCACAGATCCAAAAACTGTGCAGCCAAGTGCATCGGACGTGCTGGCATAGCTTCTGATTGGCCGGTACTCCTGCACAGGGAGCACCTACCCTGGTCACCATGTCACCATTGTCTCCAGTGGTTCTGCCTGCAGACAAAATAGCAGGAACTCCATGTGTCGTCATATGGTGCTCCTGTCCCCAAAGGACAAATATCTCTGTAGTACAACATCCAACAGAATAATAAAATAAAAAAATCATCACAGCCGAGACATAGAGAGGTGCAATAGGCCTCATAAATGGCTGTGGGTTCGGTATTATAGCTCCGCACAACTTGGCGGTTGTATATAACACACTGGCGCTTTTCCTTTCACAAATAGTTACCGTGTAACAGTATCGTGTAAATAATGGATACACCATAGAGAGCAACATCCCGGGGAGTGGAGCAGGAGGGACAGATAGAAGATAACGGCCGTCACACAGCAGCACTGCTCTGCTCTCCACCGGGACTTGGCAGAACAGTTCCCATCTCAGAATACCTCACCAGCAGCGAAAGATTTCCAAATGTTATAAAACACTTCATGAAACCTTAGAAGATGCCAGGAAATTATGGCATTAAAAATTTACACTCCCATCCTAATCCAGGCACATCTGACTTTGACAATGTCACGTCCAGACCGAGGGAGGCCACTCCGTCAGCCGTTGTCTTATAATTCAATATAGGTGACTGAGAATTGCTTCAATCCGGGGGGCACAAATCAGGATTTCAAGGGCCAAACTGTGAAAGGACCCCTGACCAAAAAAAAAAAAAAAACGCACTCAATTTTCGGGTTAGTCTTATAGTCCTGACAGAGATATCCATAAAATCGGGGGGGGGGGGGGGGGGGGGGGGTGTAACAAGCAAGGACTGGTGGGTCATGTGCCGAGGGTGCTACCAGGATTCCAACAGGACATTCTGTAGACAACTATATTTTCGGTCTGCATTTTTTGCAGACCATTTAATTTCTATGGGGTCGTGTGGTGCCGCAAATTATAGAACATGTCCTATTCTTGTCCATTTTGTGGACAAGGGGTTTTAAAAAAAAAGGATCGCACTAGGCGGGACCCTTCCAAGCACAGCTCCGGACTCCAGTAAGGTACTAGATTGGGTATGTCCTTACTCACACAGGGAATAGGGCAGCACTTCTGCATTACCCCTCATTCGAGGGGTGGTTTTAAACGAGGACAATTGCCCTCTCCCTAAATATTTGCACCTAATGAATGTAGGCACTCAAGGCATGCTGGGAGTGGTAGTTTCGTAAAGGCTGAGGAGCCACATATTAGAGACCCCCCCTATATAACATCTAAAACAACAGACATAAGAATAGCCAAAAAAAGCAGCTAAACAGGACGTAGTAATATCACCATCTACCGCCAGATGTGTCAACATCATAGCTATGGCTTGTCACCACCAGCAGAGGCAGGAGCGGATATTGAGAAGATTAGGGAACATGGAGATCAATACATCAAAGGCAGTAAAGAAACATCATTCCACAATTTGATTACAAGAAGAAGATGCAAAAAATATATATAATATACCCCCCATTACAATAAATTAATTACGATCTATGAATTTTAGACACAAAAGAAATGGAATGGAAATTTTTAATCATTATGGCTCTCCGGTGACTGAGCCCTTTGACCTCCGAGTCACAACCTTTGACCCTATCTGCAGCATCCCCCCCTCCCCCCAGTCCGGGACTATATCTAGCCACATTGTTATATACACAATGGCTTCATAAATCCTTTGGTTAATGTTATGTTGGTTAACTGCATTATAGGCGGCCAGCTGTGTTTCCTTAAGTATACTGTAAAATGCATTGGAAGATAATGCCGCCTATTATTCAAGGCAAGCATGGAGAGCGGACATCAATCTTTGGGATAGACCTACAAGATATGGATGAATTATCTGCTAGTTGGTGCAAAAAGTGCCAAAGATTCTCAAGAAATGTATAAATCTACTAGCACATTTATGTTAAAGAGATTCTATGAAATAAGGAATTTTGTTTATAAACAGTGCCACCCTTTTCTACAGGCAGTGTATGGTATTGCAGTTCAGTTGCATTAACTTGAACAGAAATGAACTGAAATACCAGTTCCGTCCATGGGCACTCTTTCTGGAAAGTAGGAAGGACCCTCGTTAAGAAAATCAGGTATGTAGATATGTTTGTACTTAAAGGGATCCTGTAACAATGAGCGCGCAGTTGTATTTGTGGGTAGCATGTTATAGAGGAGGAGAAGCTGAGCAGATATGTGGGAAAAGGTTCCAGATAACATGTAAAAAAAAAATCATGTTCATTTCATTCTTATTCTGGATATAGGAGTCCAGTGGGTGGTCCTACTCTGTGATTGCCACTAATAAGACCACCCATTGGACTCCTAATCCCAGAATGAACAGGAGTTTAGGTGAACTGTATAAATAAGTAAAATTAAAAATGAGTCTTTCAACCCAAATAATGGAGGATTATTTTCCACCATCTTAACTACAAGGCAATGCTGGCCCACCAAAGTACTAGAGGATCCAGGTTCCAAAACCATAATGGTTCCCAAAGAACCAGCAGAAAATAACCCCATTTGAAGGTGTCTTTAGACATGACTAGGGTCTGTGTCTTATCGGATGATTCGGTGATAACCTATTAGATCTTATAGATGATATGTCCTGTGTGTACAATGTAACAACAGAGATTACAATGTAATTATAAGTGGATGTCAAATGTTCTGTATAGATGGAGGGTGGTCCTCAGAATCATCTCCTGTGGTGGGTCCAAGGAATCCCAGTCCAAAACTGGCCAAATTCGAAACAACATGATGGTGGTAATGGTCAGTAATAATGTCCTACGTTGATGGTGCCATGGAGAAGAATTATGAAACCTATGCCTCAATTTTCAATGGTTTCTCCATGACTGTGCTTTCTTCTGCTGTATTCTATACCCAGTGCTATACTGGTAGTTTAACTAGTATTGTGAGAATTAGCTCTATTTTATGTAGACCAGTTAGATTGTAAGAAATTGAGCCTCTGTGGTCAAGTGTCGCTTGGGGACATCAAACTGCCTTGGTTCACTTGACCATAGATGGGACATCACACTTCCGTTCCACTGGAGATGGGAGCCTCATTAATTAGATGAGTGCATTTTCTTCTTTATGCTGAAAACACTTTCCTGGCTGTTGTTAAAATGTTTCTTGGGTTTGGCCAACTCTTTTAAGCAAATTGCAGTTGATATTTTAAGAAGACAGTGACCTTGTTGGTGGTCATTGGCACTCTTCCACTAGTTTATGAATTTTCCTATTCCCTCAGAGAACTTGGCACTGTTCCACTTCTGCATCCCCTTCACTGTTTTTCTATACTGAGTGTCACCCAACACCCGCCCTGCAGAAAACTGTAGCACAGGTCCATTCAGGTGAACAGAGTGGGTGAGGGTCCCTGAATAGTCAGTGGCTGGCGCACCAACTCTACTGTGAAAACTCTGAAGGAAGCACAGCCCTACAGAAAAACATTCACAAGATCATAGTGGTACCAAAGGTCAACCGCCTAGTGATCATACAGTGATGGCATATTCGAGCAATTGGAAGATTGGAATAACCCTTTAATATCCAGAATGTTTACAGAAACAAAAGACTGGGAGTCCCTTCTCTGTGATTAGTCTAGAGGGATGCTACAATGTTCAGATCAATGGTGTAAAGGACACTTGAGTCACCATTGTTGTCCCAAGAAATCTTCATTGCTGTTAGCTTGGAGAATGCAAATCCTCAAGTACAGCCTGATAGTGGAGAGGTCAATAGGTCCATTACAAACATACAATAGAAGGGGTCATCCGTTTTAGTGTCCTTTCTGTTGATGGTTAAAGGAAGTCTCCACAGATGTAGTCATGGGGTCGGTAGACCAGCCTAGAGTTAAGGAAATGTCTATACAACAAGGTTATAGCTGACAGGTTGTGTTCCCAATGATTTTGACTCAATGTCTAAGTGGACAACCCGACTGCCCCCAATGTCTTCTGTCAAACATCCACATAGCGTTTATGCACAGATGTTCAACATCCATCTTGTCTGAGGTATCTCCAGATCTTCCCAGGTACCTACCATAGACCAAAAATATACTCTGATGGAATCTGGCTCCCTACGTCAGGGGTGTAACTACCGTCCATTGGCCCAAGGCAGATATGATCCAATATACACTGCCTGTCCCCAAAAAAAGTTGCCACCAAAAAAAAAAAAAAAAAAAAAAGATTCTCAATGGGGTTAAGGTCTGGACTCTGTGTTGGCCAATCCATGTGTGAAAATTATGTCTCATGCTCCCTGAACCACTCTTTAATAATTTGAGCCCGATGAATTCTGGCATTGTCATCTTGGAATAAGCCCGTGCCATCAGGGAAGAACAAATCCATTGATAGAATAACCTGGTCATTCATTAAGTCCAGGTCGTCGCTGACCTCATTCTTGGAGCACATACTGTTGCTGAACCTATACCTGACCAACTGCAGCAACCCCAGATCATAGCACTGCCCCCCACAGGCTTGTGCCTCTCTTCTTACCCTGATGCGCACATCACTCTGGAACAGGGTAAATCTGGACTCATCAGACCACATGACCTTCTTCATGCTCACTAGCAAATTGAAGCCTTTTTTTCTGGTTTGCCTCACTGATTAGTGGTTTTCTTACGGCTACACAGCTGTTCAGTCCCAATCCCTTGAGTTCCCTTCGCATTGTGTGTGTGGAAATGCTCTTACTTTCACTAATAAACATAGCCCTGAGTTCTACTGTTATTTTTCTTCGATTTGATTTCACCAATCACGATCATTCAGGTTTTTTTCCCCGCCACATTTCTTCCTCGAATACGATGGGTCCCCACTATACTTCCAGTTTTTAATAATGCGTTGGACAGTTCCTAACCCAATTTTAGTAGTTTCTGCAATCTCCTTACATGTTTTCTCTGCTCGATGCATGCCAATGATTTGACCCTTCTCAAACAGACTAACATTTTTCCACAACCACGAGATGTCTTTCGACATGGTTGTTTAAGAAATGAGAAGCAACTCATTGCACCAGTTGGGGTTAAATAACTTGATGCCAGCTGAAAGATAATCGCCCATGCAGTAACTATCCAATAGGAGGCTCATAACTATTTGCTTAGTTGAATCCAGGTGGCGACTTTTTTGGACAGGCACTGTATAATGGCCAGTATCACTTATATGGTTTTATTCAAGAACATTTTGACTCTAGCAGTCATTAGCACTCTGTGGCCAGGCCCTAAGAGCATGGTGCTAAAAAATTAAAAAGAAGTCGTATTTAGGGTATTAATAGATTTTTTTCTTTTTTCATTTAGTCTAGGGTTTGAATTTATTTAGTGGTCAGGAATTAATTTGGGGTTCTGGTCTGCCCAATATATTAGTCACATATGGCAAGACAGTATATCTTGGATGGCACAGTACTCTGATGACCATCAATGCTAGAAGTTGTACTTTTTAAGCACAATTTGGCAGGAAGTGTGTCCTCATCCTATCTTTTACTAAGACCTGGCAAATGTTCTGGAAGGGTGATTCAAAAGTTTGCCACGGGGCTCAAAGATTTCTAGTTATGCTCCTGAGCCATAGTTTGTGGTACTGTGAATCCTCCATGTAACAAGGACTAATATAACCTTGACCTGGGTGCAGAACATGATGGTGCTATCAAAATAGCAGGGAAACAATACTGTCTACATGACCCATGTCCAAGATCTGCTGTTGGGAAATAATACAGTAGGAGAGTTTGGTTTACTAAGTTATTTTCACATTGTTTCTCTAAGCTGATGATGTCTGGAAGGGGCTAACCTCCACCCCAATCCCTTTTCTTAAAATGAAAAGGTTTTTCTAGGACCCCAAAAATATTTACAGAAGGCCAAGAATGTTCTAAAATCCAAAATAAAAAAACTTCTTACTTGCTCAAGTCCCCTCAATATCACAGCACCACCATTTGAATGGTCCCAAAGGTCTTTGTTTCTGGGCCTGCAGCGATGACATCACTATCTGTGCCACATGATTGCTGCAGCCTATCACTGGCCTCCGAGGTCACATGAGACAGTCAGGTACATGTGTCTGCAGAGTAGTTCAGCAAAAAGCAGGAGGCACATAATGTACCAAAACTACAGAGACTGTTCAGTGCACCAGCCCACAGAGGGATGGTGTGCAGGGTTGGAGAGCAGGATGGGAGTAGTGGCAGTGATAATGAGAGTGGTTGTGTGGTTCTAGTCCTCATGGTGACTAATCCCTGCTCCAGCCCCCCCCCCCCCCCCATTCCAGGGTGCGCATGCAGTAGTGGTTGGGGGGGCACAACTTTTCTTCCCTTCGTGGCACATCCTGGACTTTGGGGTCTCCTGCCTGGTGGTGGCTGGGGTGCCCTTGATGTTAGATAAATGGGTACTGGGGTGCAAGGCAGCAGAGTAGGGGCCTAGATCAGATATGGAGACCAATGGCCAGACAAGCTTGGTTAAGGTAAAATAAAATCTCTTTTTTACTGAACAGATGATAGGTGTCACAGTGCAAATACCTGCAGTAAGCACAGTTCTCAAGTATGTACAGAGTAGGCTTTTCCCAAAGCCTGGAGACAGGAGGCGGCTACAATGATGGTCCTCCCTGAGTCTCCTTCTATAGATACTAGTAATCTTCCCAATTGACCAAAGGCATGCAATCACTCTCAATTTTTCTCTGCAATGTCCAACTGTAGGGTACAGTCCTAGATCAGATGGCCAGTCTGCCTCAGTAGTGTAACAGGTGCCAGAAGCAATATAACTAGAGATGAGCGAATCCAAGTTTACAAAGTGGAATTCGATCCGAATTTCAGGAAAAATTTGATTCGCAACGAATCCGAATTTCCACGTGATTGGTGGTAACGAATCACATTTTTTCCTAAAATGGCTGCTGCATGTGTGAGGACATGGAGAAAGGAACTCTGGGAAGGCGAGATCACCCATAATGCCATACATGCAGCCAATCAGCAGCCAGCCCTGTGATGTCACAGCCCTATAAATACCCTCAGACATCTTGCATTCTGCCATTTTCCAGTGTACTTAGTGCAGGGAGAGACGTCAGCAGGCGCTAGGAAAGACTTAATTGTGCTAAAAACAAAAACAAATTACAAGTTCAGGGAAAGATTATTCAAGGTGCAGGGAAAGGATAGGGAGGAATCATTCCACAGCATTTATGTAGAACAGGGTTCAGTAGGGGAGTTAACAGCCTGGGCAATAGGAACAATCCTATCACACCTTGCTGCACTGACTAGGGATCCAAATTGCCATTATACAGCTCTGTAATTCCAGCAAACCGTTCTTGTTATTGGGGTGCAAGTGCTGTGTGATACAGCCATTAACAGGGTTCATTACAAGGAAATATTTCTACGTCTTATTTGCCCTTGTGCGGTGCAGTTATATGTTCTAAAGCATTTTTTGGCTTGTATTAGTGGGGAAAAAATTGCTTATTAGCGGTTGTGTGGTGAAGTGCGAAAATTACAGCCCTTTTTGTCGTGTATTAGTGGCAAAAAATATATATATTTGCTGGTCAGCGGTGCAGTTATATGTTCTAAAGCCCTTTTTTGTGTGTATTAGTGGGGGGAAAGGGCTTATTATCCGTTGTGTGGTGAAGTGCGAAAATTACAGACTTTTTTACGGTGTTTTTAATCTCCTTTTTATTTATTTATCTGATCTAACAGTATGTCAGACAGAGACACAGGGGAGGGGCAGAGGCCTAAATGTTTCTGGCGCAGGCACAGGTCGCAGCAGAGTAAGGGGACGTGGCAGCAGGAGTCGCAGCGAGAGGCCTAAACTCCTGGTGTCATCTAGCTGTCGTATCTTGACCAGCAACCAAGCGGTTCATGAATGGTTGACTCGGTCATCTCTGTTTTGGATCCACTCCTGTTTTTTAGCAATACGGATGGATTACTGACCAAATGCTGACCGAGGCGTATGCTCCACAGACAGGCTCCGTTTTTTGTGGGCTATTGTTCTGACGGATCAGAGGAAGGGCAAATCAATCAGTGACGCCAACACAAACTTACTGCTGACACCCTCTCCACTCTGTCGGGGGCTCTACTTGTATGAGAGTACTTTTCTCCTGCTTCGGCTCATCTGGCTTACATATCAGTAGTAGCATGCAGGTCTTGACCCCAAGGCTGACTGCCAGGAACTCACTACTAGCAAGGGGAAAGTGGGGTTAGCCCACCACCCACCAAATGTTACTTAGGAACTTTCAGTTAACTATTTCCTACCCATACCCAGCCTTTTGGAATACATAAAGTATAGTAAATTCACATTAACCATTTCTATCAATGAAAGTGTATAGTCAAAATGTTTGCAGATATGCTAACAGCTTAGCAGTGAACCATTTGAGAACTTTAGCAGTAAACCATTGCATTAACCCTTTAGCAGTGAACAGGCTGTGCAATCCCTTTAAATATCCACCAAAAATATATCTTCAGCCATAGCATAGAGGTCATGGAATCCCCACCAAATTTAACCAAGGCACCTAACAGGTGTTCTCCATATCTTAGGTGGACTTCTCCTTTAATACTAGTGGTCACCTCGCCTCCCTCACCAGACTAATCTCTTCCTAGAAGATGGAGTTGTATGAGGGAAGCAGGTGCTGAGAACGCGAGGCCTGCGATTAATGTGTAAGTAACCTTCCAATCCTTCAGGGTGACAAGGAGGACTTCCTCTCCAGGGTGGAGGAGGAAAGCAGCTGTGAGGAGATCCAGAGAATGACATAGCCTGGAGCATCTCACTTTGGACGGCCGCAAACAGATCACTTTTCATGGGCTGATTGTAACACGGAGCTTGTGCCACAGAGAACACATTAACATAATAATAACCCGAAGATGAATCCTCTCTGCAATATATGATGTGTCGCACACAGTCACATACAACATAACAGAGTCACATCCAACATAACACAGTCACATCCAACATAACACAGTCACATACAACATAACACAGTCACATACAACATAACAGAGTCACATACAACATAACACAGTCACATGCAACATAACACAGTCACATGCAACATAACACAGTCACATACAACATAACACAGTCACATACAACATAACACAGTCACATACAACATAACACAGTCACATACAACATAACAGAGTCACATACAACATAACACAGTCACATGCAACATAACACAGTCACATGCAACATAACACAGTCACATACAACATAACACAGTCACATACAACATAACAGAGTCACATACAACATAACAGAGTCACATACAACAAACATAACACAGTCACATGCAACATAACACAGTCACATGCAACATAACAGAGTCACATCCAACATAACACAGTCACATACAACATAACACAGTCACATACAACATAACACAGTCACATACAACATAACAGAGTCACATACAACATAACACAGTCACATGCAACATAACACAGTCACATGCAACATAACACAGTCACATACAACATAACACAGTCACATACAACATAACAGAGTCACATACAACATAACAGAGTCACATACAACATAACACAGTCACATACAACAAACATAACACAGTCACATGCAACATAACACAGTCACATGGAACATAACACAGTCACATACAACAAACATAACAGAGTCACATGCAACATAACACAGTCACATACAACAAACATAACACAGTCACATGCAACAGAACACAGTCACATACAACAAACATAACACAGTCACATGCAACATAACACAGTCACATGCAACATAACACAGTCACATACAACAAACATAACAGAGTCACATACAACAAACATAACACAGTCACATACAACATAACACAGTCACATACAACATAACAGAGTCACATGCAACAAACATAACACAGTCACATGCAACATAACAGTCACATACAACAAACATAACACAGTCACATACAACAAACATAGCACAGTCACATACAACATAACAGAGTCACATACAACATAACACAGTCACATACAACATAACAGAGTCACATACAACATAACACAGTCACATACAACAAACATAACAGAGTCACATACAACATAACACAGTCACATACAACAAACATAACAGAGTCACATACAACATAACACAGTCACATACAACAAACATAACACAGTCACATACAACATAACACAGTCACATGCAACATAACACAGTCACATACAACATAACACAGTCACATACAACATAACAGAGTCACATTCAACATAACACAGTCACATACAACATAACACAGTCACATACAACATAACAGAGTCACATACAACATAACACAGTCACATACAACATAACACAGTCACATACAACAAACATAACACAGTCACATGCAACATAACAGAGTCACATGCAACATAACACAGTCACATACAACATAACACAGTCACATGCAACATAACATAGTCACATACAACAAACATAACACAGTCACATACAACATAACACAGTCACATACAACAAACATAACGCAGTCATATACATAACAGAGGCACTTATATAACAATTGTATATGAAGAAAGTATTTATATGTAACAATCGGTTAGGGCCTCATGCACACAAATGTATTTTGTTTCCGTGTCCGTACCGTTTTCTTGCGGATACGATGTGGACCCCTTCATTTCAATAGGTACGCAAAAAAATATAGAGCATGTCCTATTCTTGTCCATTTTGCAATGGATGCGACACGGATGTCACACAGACGTCATCCGTATTTTTTGCGTATTAGTATTTTGCGGGTCTCAAAATACATACGGTCGCATGCATGTAGCCTTACTCACATAATGGTTTATGATTGCACTTTTTATATCCAAAATAAATTGGCATAAACTAGCGGCTGTGGGGGCGATCCACCTACCTTATCTACATAAACTGACAAATTCCACGGCACTTCCAAAAATAGTGTAAATTTGTTCACCAAGAAAACAACAACGTTTCAATCCACTCAATGGGATCTTTCTCAAGCAGTGATGATCACTGTTTGAGAAAGATCCCATTGAGTGGATTGAAACGTTGCTGTTTTCTTGGTGAATAAATTTACACTATTTTTGGAAGTGCCGTGGAATTTGACAGTTTATGTAGATAAGGTAGGTGGATCGCCCCCACAGCCGCTGGCACCCAGATATACATTTTTCTTTATGTCTTTTTCTGCTGTGCCGCCCTTGTTTTTACATTTATCTAGATAGATAGATATGAGATAGATAGATAGATAGATATGAGATAGATAGATATGAGATAGATGATAGATAGATAGATAGATAGATAGATAGATAGATATATGAAATAGATAGATAGATAGATAGATAGATAGATAGATAGATAGATAGAACGATAGATCAATGAGTTATTGTTTTCTTCTCACATCAGAATGAAGCTTATAGAAATGACTTTGCAGTATCTAATCACAGAGTCAGATGGATTCCTCAGCCTGTGATTGCTGCTTTTCTCCTGGGGTCATACATGGAGCTCACCACAAACTTTTTCTATTTTCCAAACCAGTGCACCTGATAAGCGGCTGTCGCTCTGCCCTGTGATTACTTGGTCTTATTACTTGTAGAGCATTATTTGTCAGAACACCATTATTCTGCTGTATTAGTCTCTTCTATAATCACCGGTGACTCTACTGGGTCTCAGTATAATTATCATACAGAACCTGGACCTTAATCATTCTTTGAATAAATCATGTCCATTAAAGTCCATATACCCCAGACCCTATCTGTACGCCTGCCGAAGGCTCCTGAATGATCCGTGGAGATCTCCTAGTACAATGTGACACAATGGTGGCCAAAGCAATTTAAAGGATGAATACAAAGTTTATGAGGGTTCTCCTTCAGTGACTCCCATTGCATAGAAAGCTGGAAAAAGTCTTCCCATTAGGAAGTCAAGAGCAGAAAATGTCAATATTCTGCCCTGATCTTATAGCACATGCTGAATATGACTTCTTCATATGACAGGTACTACTACAACACAAAGCACAAAATAATACTAGCTTTAATTCCTAAGATTTTAGAAAATTCAACCTAGAATGATCATCTTCTGACAAGTGGTTGGGTACATTCTATCACTGGTTGTGATACTAATCTTTCCCAAATCCAGCACTAAGGGCTGCCTCGCTCCCCTCCTCTGGACATTCCATTCTCTTCTCCTGCACATCAGATTGCAACCAGATTATTCAGGCCATTGGCATGGGTCCCACCTACTCTGCTGCATCAACTGTGCTACATTAGCTGTGCTATACTGTACTCTACTCTATCAAATATGCTTCATCAGCTCTGCTACACAGCACTCTGCTAGCACACCTGTCTCCAGTTTGTTACTTCAACACTGCTAGATCACTCTGCCACACTGGTCCCCAGTATGCAACTCCAACTCTGATACATCCTTCTGCTATCCTGCCCACCAGTATGCTCCTACAACTTTGCTACAACACACCACTTTGATCTTCTTATATCTCTGCTACAACTCTGCTACACAAGTCTTCTGTGCATCGGATCTCCCCGTCCGCTTCATAGCTTGGTGGATCTACCCCACCAGGTGAGAAGTTAAACACAGGTGGCCTTGGGGACAAGAAGATTATTTTTTTTTAGGTTTGCACACCGTACAACGCTCTTTTTTTGTGGGACAAACTGTAATGTTTTTGGGCGCCATCTTTTGACTTTTACCTTATACTTTTTTTACTCTTTTTATCACAATTTTTATGTTTTTTTAATACATTTATTATACAGTTTCCTACGGTCGTGGAGATACCAAATATGGTGTATATTTTTATGTGAATGACACATTTTAATAAATATAATTTTTTAAAGTTTGCTTTTTGATTTTTATTAATGATAAAATGTAGTGGTATATATCTAAATACCATTACACTAACCTGTGTATTAATAAGTACATGGACATTTTTTTAGGGTCTACCTGAGTGTTCCCTAACACCAGGCAATAGAGCCAGACAGCCCTGGACCCTGTGCTGTCTGCCCACATATGATAATGGGTACAGGTCGCATCGCATGAATTCCAATAGTCCCTGTGGGCTTTTTTTTGGGCACAATTCACATTGATTGCAGAATTTCTCTGATCTATGTTGCTATCCTGCTCCTGATCATATGCAGCTACATCCTGCCGCCATGCGTTAGCAAGGGCTTAAAGGAGTCAATTGTAGACTCCAGGACTCTGCACCAAGACCAATGAGGCCATAACTTCTCCTGTCATGGTTTGTCTGGTTCTCACTGAGCTATACACCAAGTCTCTGCACACACATGCACACACTGGAGCATTCATCACCAGTATTTGTAAAATCATTTATTTTTGGGTCATATTGACCCTAACGCTACAGTGATGAGCAATACCTAGTCTAATTTGACCATACAGGCACTTTTTCGTTTTTTCCCAAAATTTGTATTTATGAGGAAAAGTGGTCAAAGGTGACAGAAAGATGGAATATCTGCCAACAGGTCTTGGCAGAGCCAATAGTATAATCATCTATTTGCAACGGGCGCCTCAGAGACTTGCCCCTACACACCCTTCCACTGTCTAGGGAAGACTTAAACAAACTAGAACTGGTCCCCACCGTTCCTGCAGGATGTAGGACTAGACCACTCCTCTCCAGAGGGGGGTTAGAATGGAATGGTTCCATTCTACCTACATACAGCTCTGCTGTGTTTTCTGCCACCTGCTGGTGAACCAGGCACATTACATGAACAGTTGCATAACAACTTTATTAGGAATGCACAGTGTGGAGGACCTGGAAATAAATGCATAAGATGACATGAGTATAGACCAATAAAGACAGTAGCAGGGTGCAGTAGTGGTAACACCACTCTGGGGTGTTACACATTCTCAAGACAAATCAAGCTACATCCAGAACCATTTCCCTTGAGATGACATCCACTTTTTCTTAACGACTACAGATGGCCGTCCTTGTGTTACAAATCCACCAGAGTAGGTATTGTGTTCATGAAACAATACCCTTTAAGAGGGCATTTGGGGCATTCTTTTGGAAACATTGCACACATGGAAGGGATGTCTGTGCGATTGGAACGCTCCATGACTGCATGGAATTGAAACCACCCACTATGCCCAGACATTGTTAGATTTCTCATATCAGTGGTGGACGGTCAAAGTTTTTATTGAATTGAATACATTTACGAGGTGACTGCTGCCTTCTACCCCTCAATAGGACATCTGGTAGCCCACTCTCCCTACTACCACTTCAGCGCCACCATCTGTGACTTAAGAAGTCGACAAACAGCAACCAAAACCCCATCCAAATGTATGTAGTATCAGATTGGGGTACCTTGTTCCACCAAAGGATATTATTCTTGGGGCCCAAACCCTTATGTCATCAATAGAGCCTAAAATGTTTTGAATCAAAGAAATAGACCCTAGTGGCAATCGATTAGCTCCAAAGTCATCTCCAAATTTTTTTTCCTCCTGAATCTTGGTGGCCCACTATGGTATCAGATGCTGGGCCCACTGGAGGAGGAAGCGGGCCACTCAAACTTTGAGATTATGCAATTACAACTGTCAAAAATTGGCATGGGAGGGCAGCCAATTTTGTTAAGTGGACCTAGGAGAAACATGATCCACCTCAAACAGCAGTTACGTACATCTCCTAGGGTGTGGTGAGAAGCCAATAAGTATGGGCTACACAATGATTTGTAGCTGCATGGCACTAAAATGGTCAAATTGGGTCATACAGATATTAGGGGTTGGATTTGCAACCTTAGGGGTAACATATTGGAGGCAACGCAACCACATTGCTATTTTTGGTCAAAATGTAGTAGCACAACAATGTAACCTTATGCAGCAAATGTTAGTCATATTGGTCACTCTTCCTAGGACATCTGCAGAGGTGGATGGCAACTCTACCAAAGTGATACTCCTTTCCATCCCACCTCACCTCTTGGTTAGTGCCCCAATGAGTGAGGGCCTCTTGCTTCCCCTGGTTTCTCTCCTTAAGTCCAAGGATGACCAGTCCATGCACACAACAGAATCTAGTTTCCCCTACATTGTCATAAAAAAGTGTGAAGGACTATTTCTTCATCTTCAGAGAAACCTAGCCTGGGGCCAGGACACCCGAGCCATGATATCCGTGCTGACAGAGCTCATATAAATCACTGTTTTGGTTTTGAAGATCATTTTATTACGTTGACAAGAAATCCATCCCATCACCCGACCAGCGGCTTTTAATTTAGGTGTTTAACTTTCAAAGAGAGCGTCTCATTCTGGTGTGACCGAGAGGGGGCTAGGGGGCTGCCTTTTTTGTTTAGTTTTTTCCCCCACCAATCTTAATCAATAAAATCAATAGATAATGTTTCAGTGGCTGTTAAATAGCTAGGATTTCTTGGTGAGTGACCATATGATGAATGGCCAGTAATACAGCACTACAGAGAGGTCAAGGGTCCCTACTACCTTGAGGAGCAGCTGTCTTTCTTCCTACACGATTACATCAGCTGCCGAGATGGCCTTCCAGGCTGGATATAGCTGTGGATTATTTTTTATTTGTTTTATTTGTGCATGCGTCTATGTTCTCTAGCATTGTGTTATAAGCAGATAACGTCTGTAGGTGCTCCTGTAGGTGATCAGTGCGAGGCCTCAGTTGTTGCGTTGATGACGTCTCTTTTATTATATATTTGTATGAAAGAAACACAACTGTATTCATAACATGGGGAAATACGTGTAAGCTCTATGGTAGAGGGAATAATAAGGACCAGTCATGTACAATAAAAAGAACTGACGGGTTGTCACTGACTATTGTTTTATAATTTCTATTTTCTGTGGGAATTTTAAGGTGCATTCTTAAAGGGTTGTCATTTTTAACCTCCTACACACTCCTTACCAAGACGCCCCCTATTGTCTTAAAAGTGTCTGTATAATAAAGGGTGTTACCAGGAAATGCTGGGCGCAGAAGCAATTTTTGGAATAGTCCTCAACCCTCCCGAGATAATATACCAGATCCATGTGGAAGTCAAAGTGAAGAGCATCCTTACTCTTCAAGGCATGGTAAAAAACAGAACAACCAATTCTCTGCATGACATGAGAAATGGTCAACATCTGATAACTGTGTGCTGTAGCACAGGATAAATCAGAACCCTGGAATAATAAATTAGAACCCTGGAAAAAAAAAATTATACAACAGACCAAACCCATATATAAATACTTTCCCCGGACAAGACTCCAGAATAAATAAAAAAATAAAAATACAGACAATGTTCTGGACCTGAAAATTAATACAGACACACGACCAGCCCTCAGAATAAATTCAAACCCCCAGACCTCAGACCAGACCTCAAAATAAATATAGATTCCAGATCATACCCCTCAATAAATTCAGACCATAGACCAGACCTCTAAAATAAACACAGTCCTTGAAAACAAAAAAATATTCAGGCGCAAAAAAATAAAAATGCAGATGCTCTCCTAGTTCCCCAAAATAAATACAGACGACCAGACCAGACCCCTCAATAAATTTATTAAAAACAGTCCCCAGACAAGACCTGTTTCAGATGTCAAAATTAGTACAAACACAAGACCAGACCTCAAAATTAATTCAGACCCCAAAACAAATCCAGACAAGACCTAAAAAAACCCCCACAGATCTCAGACCAACCTCTTCATAAATTCAAACCACAGACCAGACTCCTAAATAAATACAGTCCCCAGACAAGACCCAAGAATTCATTCAGACATAAAAAATAAATAAAAACACAGACTCTGTTCCGGACCCCAACATTAATACAGACATAAGACCAGCTCCCAAAATGAATTCTAATGCCAAAATAAATGCAGACCCTAGACCAGACCTAAAATAAATATAGAGATCCAGACCAGACCCCTTGATAGATTCAGACTCCAGACCAAGCCACAATATATAGTCCACAGACAAGACCCCAGGATTAATTCAGATGGAAAAAAATACTGACTTAAAATTAATACAGACACAAGACCAGCCCCCAAAAGGAACTCAGAACCCAAAATAAATTCAGACTACAGACCTGACCTCTAAATAATGGCTGAGAACAGGCACCACTCCTAGGTCCCATTCTCCTTCGACTACCGTTGGAAACAGAGTCTTTATGCGGGCGAGCAGGTGAACCCAGTGGTGACTCCTGGAGGTGAAGAGGACCTTGAAGCAACAATACTTAAATGATCTTTGACTTGTTATTGTGGCTCTGGCTGCAATCATTATTCACAGTGGCAATCCTCGCACCAATGTTTCTTAGGACCAGGGCAGTGATAGGAGGGTGCATCCTTACTTCCTTTTAGAGCACAGCCTGATGTTTGGGCTCCAGCCTGATAGTAGATGGGGTGCTCTTGGTGATATGGGTTTGATGCGGGTGTAAGGCAGCAGATGTAGGTGCTGTGGTCGGCTAATAGTGCCGGATCCAGTAACCAGGCCATTTGTAGAAAATGAAAAAGTCTCTCTTTACTGAAGTGCAGAATGGGAGTTATAGTAAATCCACTGGTATCAAAACACAGTTCCAAACAAGTGACAGTGCAAATCTTCCCAAATAGCAATGTATGGATATAGGCCAGGATGGGGATTGTAGTACTCCTTCCTGCTATCTCTCCAAAGTCTCTCTCTGCAGACTCTAAGGCTGGCAATATTAATCTTGCAATGGTGGCCATAGTTACCAGCTGCCGGGTACAGGATTAGGATACGGTGGACCAGACTCCAAAGCTCAGCCATGCAGAATCTGGACCTTCTAGTTCTTTCCTTTCCTTTCCTTTCCTTTGGAGCACTGTGAAGTAGAGATGGTTTTCTCTCTGTGGATCTCTCTGGTTCTCTGGGATGAAGGCCTAGTTTTCTGCACATATGGCTTTCTCTCACTTCCGCGACTAGTACACTACTATAGTTGCCAACTGTCCTGATTTTGCAGGGACTGTCCCTGATTTTTAGAGACAGTCCCAGCAAATTTGGGTTGTTCCGGGCCAAAAATGGGCATGGCTAACAATAATGCCACCCATAGGTGGAGGTCCCAGGCAGAGTCAGGGTGTTCCCAAGGAAAGGGTTTTTGATGCGCTGATTTTACCAACCTAAACGTTGGTAAGCTCTACTACACGCTGAGCTAGAGGGAGAGTGGGGGGGGAGTGATGAAGCAGGGAGCCGTTGTCGGCTCTCTGCTTCATCATAATACAGGCAACTGTCTCTGCATCCTATGGACGCAGAGACAGCTCCAGAAAGTGAGACATAGCTCCCCCGTACCAGGACAGCCACTGCAATCCCGGACTGTCCTGCTGGATCCGGGACAGTTGGGAGATATGTGACTGGGTGAGTGGTCTAAGTTAGGATTTGGTGGGTTCTATTTCTTCTTAAGGAGAGATCCTCAATCAGCGTGAGGGTACTTCTAGGCCATACCTGCTCCTCTGGAATTCTGGGAAGAAAGGAATGTAAATGAGCTCTTAACAAGCTCTGCCACTGATGGCACTGAGATAAGGCAGCTGTCCTATAAGTCAATGTTCAGCCCTTTTTTTTGCCTGCAGGAGAACGTTTCCAGTATACTTACTTAAAAGTAGAGTGTATTGTCGGCTGTCAACTTGGTCACGTGTTGCTTTTGTTCAGAAAATCCTACATCCGTCGACGTCACATGCTTTAGCAGATTGGTCTTGGGTGACGTCACTCCCACAGCCCTGGACAGGGTGGGTGCTGTGGGCACCGGCAGAACTTTACGTCTTCCTGGCACAGGACTGAAGAAGTGATGTCCCCGTCCATTGACCTGACGAAAAATCTGCTAAAAGACGTGATGCTGGTGGATGTAAGATTTTCTGAAGAGGAGCATCATGTGACTGGTAATGTTGAGCGAATCCAACTCCAGGAAGTGGAATTTGATCCAAATTTCTGGGAAAATTTGATTCGCCGCAAAAATGAATTTCCTCATTTCCCAGAATGACGGTACAAAAAAAATCATACTAACCTCCTCTGTTTGAGTGTGACGAGCCAGCCGCCATCTTTATTGCATGAAATCCTGTGCGTGATGTATGGCGCCACCACTCCGGCCGACGTGATGACGAGATTTTACTCCAGATCTTCGATGAAGATGGTGGCTGACTCTTCGCCATTAAATGGATGATGTTAAGTATGATTTTATTAATTTTTTTACATTTTCCACTGTATTATTACTGTCATATGCTGCGATCAGCGGCATCTGAGGGGTTCAATGACGGGGGGCACAATCGGCGCTCTCTGTCACTGCACCCACTACTTACAAAGACATGCGCTTCGTGATGAAGTAATTTGTCACAAAGCTAATTTTTGGAGAAAATTTAGGAAGCAGCCGAATCGATTGTTTGAATTCTTCGCTCATCACTAGTGATCGGGTTCCTAAGAGGCCGATCCACGCAATTTCAAAAAGGTAACCCAATAACCCCTCTTACTTTGGAAATGCTTAGATAAAAAAAAATATGCATTCAAGGATGGACTTGTTTCTCCACCGATAGATCATTACTTTTTATATCTGACTACAATACAAGTGAAGGACTCACAAGCGATGTTCTGCTACATTACAGATCCTTGTCACTTGGCATCATGGGATATCCCTGGTTTTCAATAGGATTGCAGGTAAAGCCAGAGAGCTATCATGGGAAACAATGGAAACAGTTAAACGTCACATTTGTCTCTGCTACATCTGTATCTCTCAGGGCTCGATTGATTTTGTTAAGCTGCAATCTTTCTAATTTCTCCACAGATTGTCTTGGCGAAGCTTGCCCTGACCGAGCAGCGAGCGGCATACGCTGCGATTCGTACGCATGGCTGCCCAAAGTCAAAAGAAGAGGGTGACAGCGATAATGTTCACATTCACTCCAGTGAGTAAATGACGCTCTCATTACTGGGCATTTACTGACGTTCAATGACCGATGACCATTACAAACCCAGCAAGCGTGCCAGCCTCTTGTCCTCCTGTGACTCCACAAGCTGCAAGGATTCACAGGTCAAAACGTTGTATTGATTCTGTGATATAAAAAAAAATAATTGTAAAAATATCAATGGGAATAAAGTCCTAAAATGACAAATAAATAAAAATCTGTAAACCAAAAATAGGCAGTTATATTAGGAAAATGCAGCATGCACCTGGCCGGCGTCTTGCAGATCTGTGGTTTGAGGACCAAAGAATACATACGGTCATGTGCATGAGGCCTTATGGAGGTTCTGTTTTTGGGGCATATACTGTATATTAGCATTCATAAAGGTTTTTATTTAGGGGAAAAAAATCATAATTACAATTTTATTTATTTTACTGACTTATATAGCGCTGACATATTCCGCAGCGCTTTACAGACATTATGATCCCTCACTGACCCCAGCAGCGCTCACAGTCTTAGGGTCCATTCAGACGTCCATAAGTGTTTTGCGGTCCGCAAATTGCAGATCCGCAAAACACGGACACCGGCCTTGTGCGTTCTGCATTTTGCGGACTGCACATGGCCGGCCCTGTGATAGAAATGCCTATTCTTGTCCGTGATTGGCTGATCTTTTTTGCGGGGCCGCGGAATGAAATTACAGATGCGGACTGAAATGAACGGGTCTGCACCCGTTCCGCAAAATTGCGGAATAAAGGCGGACTCAGAACAGCGGACGTCTGAATAGACTCCAAGTTCCCTATCATTATGTCTTTGGGGGGGGAAACCCACACAATCACCATGTGGCTGCAGGGGGTACAGGGCCCCCATTCCCTTGATCGGTGAGGGTCCCAGCAGTACGCCCCCCACTGATCTAACTGGAAAAAACCTTCAAGAAATGAGTTTATTTAACCTATTCCCAGACCTTAGATTGGAGAAACTACAACACCGTCATTTGAAATCGCTGCTAGATAAACTATCACAACAGGGTATACCCACAAAGGAAAGATACCCACACAGGATAATGTCTACATCCCCTATTAAAAAGGCTACAGAGTCTTAAATAAGGAAGTAAGCCGCCCTCTTATATCAAGAATTTGAAAGTCTCCTTCAATACTCGCGAAATAGACTGTATTTTACATAATTCTCACTCAAACTCCATTTCCCTACATATCCAAGAAATGCAATTTACATCAAGGTGGTACAATCAACGCTAGAATTTCGCCCCAGCTGTCGGAGATGCGATGGGGAGCCAGGCTCCTATTCACATTTATGGTTTGATTGTTCCGCAATCCCACCCTTTTGCGATCATCTTAACGAACTAATTAATGAGGTGTTTTGTTGTAATATCAGAATTACCTTACACATGGTTTTGTTCAATATTTATTCGGTTAGTCAGTCTATTGTTAAGTCACTTTTTCCTAAATGCTGCCAAGATTTTGGTTCCCAGAAAGTGGTGTGATACAGAACCCCCTTCAATAAACGGCTGGTATAAGGAGATAACCAGAATCCAACCCTTCCAAAAACGGAGATGGCAAAGAAAAGGGAACTCGGATCGTCATCTCTACATTTGGAACAAATGCACTCAATTTGTTCAAAAAGGTCTTATGAGCAATTACTTATGATTGTTACTTTTTACTATTATGTTACTATTGTCTCAGATGCCTAATTATTCTGTCCCCCTTTCCCTCCTCTTTCTCTTCGCTCCTTCCTTAACCCTTAATTTCTGTAATATCTATAGATACTCTGTAAATTGTGGCACTATACAGTGGACATAAAATTCTCAGTCAAAATAAAAGAATTTATAAGAAAGGAGTTTACTGCACTCATTCATGTCTTTAGAATAAACTGGTGTAAAGAAGATGAAAGTAGCAAAGAAAATCATGTGTTTTTACCGATGTATCCCTAAGAATTTCAAGTCCAACGCTGTGAAAAATATAATTTACTCTCTTCCAGATTTTTTCCCATTGCTGTCACTAAATTTTAAGTAAAGGACTAAAATCGGATACATAAATGCAATAATAGTTTAGAAATTGAGTTAAGAGGGTATTCCCTTACGTCCTCAACAGCAGCACAGATGGGGTTAACTGCCCCTGTGGACTGGTAGGACCGGCGGAATTTTAATGAGCCCAAGAACCAATAAACGATCTTCAGCTCCCTGAAAGGGAGGAGATCACCCCCCAGCCCACCGTGTTTTTTTCTGTCCTCTGGACAGGTGGACTGGCGTGTCGCTCCCTCTTTGGGAGCTGAAGATTGCTTAGGGGTTCTTTTTTCCCTCCTTAAAGCTTAGCTCGCTTTCTATGCATCTCAGTGCCTTTATTTTAGGCCTGATCATGGCGATTTCGGTCTGGGGTACCGTTGGGGAGGGGGGCGTCCCCTCCCCTCTTCTTTCATCATCTGCAGACGGTGCTCCGTTCCTCCGTTACCGCATGTGTGCGGCGCTATGGGCGCCGCCATTTCCCGGAAGTGACGCGCCTTAGGTGCGCTACGTCACTTCCGGTTTTCCGAAGCGATGCGGTGATGTATAAAACTCACCTTTTTCTTAAACTGGCTCCCTAGAATGACATCCTGGACTTAGGATTAGTCTGGGGAGACAATTTTTCGTTTAGGTAGAGCCAGTATAGGCTCTGGTTTTTCTGAGTGCTTGCTTTGGCAGCACATATACAAAAAAAAAAAAAAAAGGGAGTGGTGCTGATCTCGTTTCAGGAACCCGCCCATTGGGCGGGGTTTCCTCCTTTTAAGCGCCCAGAGCCCATCAGTCAGTGCTCTGGTTGCGTTGCTTTCACAAGTTAGCTCCAGAGCTCTCCTGTGCTTTGTGATATTCCTGCAGTATTGCTTTGCTTGGGTTTTGTACTTCCTCTTCTTTCAGCTCTATTTCTTCTAGTGTTGGTGGGCCCCCTTAAGGTCTGGTTTTCTCCACCTCCTGATGTTGTAGGTGTTATGACCTGTTTTGTTTCTTCCATTACAGACTATGGCTTCCCCTAAGGAGGATCAGCGGAAGGCTGGGGCCAAGAGGAAGCATTTGGCATGTTACGAATGTAACACACCCCTAGTTGACAGCTGTCCTTACTCCAGATGTGAGAGTTGTCGCACGGCATCCACGGAACCCACGATGCAGGAGATGTTCCAATGGACCAAGACATACGTGGATAATTCCATCAAGGGAGTAGTTCAGCTACTTAATGAGAGGCTACCAGGTCCCTCTCAGACTCCCATGGAGGTGGTCGCACCGGTCGAAAGACCTACCCCCTGTTCAGTGGGGTCTTCTTCTTCTGAGGAAGAAGAATCTACTTCTTGCTTTTTTCCTCCAGAAAAGACGCAGAAGTTACTCAAGTCCATCAGGTCGGGGGACCAGGATGTTGACATGGGGGAGTCCTCCGATCCCGCCGGTCGGACACAGCGTGTCTTTAGAGCGGATGAGACCCTCCTCTCTGTGATGCGCACAGAGTGGAAGAAGCCTGAGAAGGGTCCAGTGCTTACCAGAAAATTCAGACTCATGTACCCGATGGCTAAACCCTTGGTGGAATCGTGGGGTTCCGTTCCCAAGGTGGACATGGCTATAGCCAAGTTGTCCCGGCGCACTCTAGTCCCTGCAGACGATGGGTCTAGCCTGCAGGACCCCCTAGACCGGAGGGCAGAGTGCACCCTTAGGAGGGGTTACGCGGCGGCCGCCGCCTCCGCATCTACTTCCATTGCGGCCACTGAGGTAGCCACCTATCTACGCTCTAGGCTTAATCAAATCCAGACGGATGTGGACCAGAGCGTATCAAGAGACGACATCCTGGCAGCCTTCAAGTCAGCCAACCTGGCTATGGACTTTTTAGTTGATTCCTCCCAGATGCAGCTAAAGCTGGCCGCCAAAACTATGGCCCTAGTTTCAGCTGCCCGCAGACCACTCTGGCTGAAACCGTGGATTGCGGATAACGCATCCAAGTTTAACCTTTGTGGGCTCCCCTTCGAACCAGATAGGTTATTCGGGTCCGAATTGGACAAAATAATGGAGGGGCTCTCCGATAAAAAAGGGAAGAGCCTCCCCCAGCAGCCCTTTCGGGGACGCCCCAGACAGGAAAAGAAGGGCGGAGGTCGTTCTGGGCAGCAGTCTAGGCGCAGAGATTGGGGGGGGCCATCTCGTAAATATCCGAGACGCCCCCGCAAACCCACCAGGGAGGCAAAACCCTCCTGACTATGGGCCTCCTCGAGGCTCTTGGATAAGCCCTGCTGCCCCTGCAGTGTCTCCTCTAGATTTTCCCGTACCCCTCCCCCAGATTCCCGTGGGGGGCCGTCTTACCCATTTCAAAGACTCTTGGAGCCGGTTGATTGCAGACCCCTGGGTCCAGGACATAGTTTCCGCCGGGTACCGGGTAGATCTTATCTCTCTCCCCCCAGAGAGATTCATCGCCACACGAAGCTTCGGGTCTGCCAAACAGGTGGTCCTAGAATCTTACATTCAGGACTATATTTCCAAGGGAGCCCTGGAGGAGGTACCGGCAGGGGAGAGGGGCCTAGGGATTTATTCACCAGTGTTCCTGGTTCCCAAGAAGACAGGAGATCTCCGGATGATCATCGATTTGAGATTCCTCAATCGATTTATAAGGAAAACAAGGTTTCGCATGGAAACCATAAGGTCAGTCAGCCATATCCTCAATTCTGGGGACGTCATGGCTACTCTGGACCTCAAGGATGCGTACCTTCACATTCCGATCCATTCCGCTTCCCGGAAACTCCTCAGGATCGCGGTCCAGATCTCAGGGGTTTGCAGGCACTTTCAGTTCGCCGTGCTTCCCTTCGGAATCTCTTCTGCCCCCCTCATCTTCACCAAGGTGGTGGTTTCGGTGGTGGCAGCTTTGAGACTCCAAGGACTGACTATTATTCCTTATCTGGACGATTGGCTTTTCATAGCCTCTTCAGTTCCGATCCTTACCCACCATCTTCAGGTCGCAGTCTCCTTTCTCTTCCGCCTAGGCTGGATTATCAACTGGCAGAAGTCGAATGTGAGCCCATCGACTTCAATCCATTACTTAGGATTCGTGGTCGACTCTGTGGAGATGTCCCTCCGGTTGACTCCAGAAAGGAGAGCGCGGATTCAGGACCTGGCAAAGGTCCTTTATGTCCCTCGTCGAGTCTCTATCCGGACTCTCATGAAGATGCTGGGGCTCATGTCAGCGGCTGCGGATGCGGTCCCTTGGGCGTTATGGCACCTCCGTCCTCTTCAGTCGGAGGTCTTACACCTATGGAACGGCAGCCCTGCGGGGCTAGATTCCCTGTGCTCCCTGTCCGGTCAAACCCGAAATTCCCTCAGATGGTGGTTTCAGCTACCAGCAGGGAAGTCTATGACCCAACCAACTTGGGTCATATTGACTACAGACGCGTCCCTTGTAGGCTGGGGCGCTCACCTGGACGGATCCCCAATTCAGGGATCTTGGTCTCCTCTGGAGCGGCATCTTTCCTCCAATCTTCGCGAGATGCGAGCTATCCGGCTAGCCCTCCTTCACTTTGCGCCTCAGATCCGGGGCAAAGCAGTGAAAGTCCAGTCAGACAATATGACTGCTGTCCTCTATATAAACAAACAGGGAGGCACAAGATCATTGCCCCTTCTGTCAGAGATCGGGGTAATTCTTCGGTGGGCAGAGCTGAACCTTTCCCATCTATCTGCCGTTCATATTCGAGGCTCCCTCAATATGATAGCGGACCGCTTAAGTCGAGGATTACCGACCATGGAGTGGTCTCTGCATCCGGAGATCTTCAGGCAGCTAGTTCACAGATGGGGTATGCCAGAAGTGGATCTCATGGCAACCAGGTTCAACGCCAAGGTGATGAGGTTCTGTTCCCTCTACAGGGAAGACAACCCCCTGGCGATAGATGCTCTGTCAATACCGTGGAGGTTCAGGCTGGCTTACATCTTCCCTCCCTTTTCCATGATACCGAGGGTATTGATGAAAATCCGTCAGGATCAGGCCTCGGTAATAGCCATCATACCGTTTTGGCCCAGAAGATCCTGGTTTACCCAGCTCATTCAGATGAGTCGGGGACAATACTGGAGACTCCCCCCGGAGCAGACCCTGGTGTCGTGGGACACTCACCTCTGCCCAGATCTGCACAGGTTCAACCTGACAGCCTGGAGGTTGATCAGTCCCTTCCCAACATAGAAGGGCTTTCCGAGTCGGTCCTGAGAACTTTGTCGCATTCCCGAGCAGAGTCTACAAAGAAGGCCTACTCCAGGATCATGAGAATCTTCGAGGCATGGTGTGATTCCAGACAGGTGGCGTCTGCAGATCCGCCCCTTCCTGCGATACTTCAATTTCTTCAGGATGGATTAGATAGAGGCCTATCTCCAGCTACCTTGAAGGTACAGGTTTATGCCATCTCGGCCTGTCTCAACAGGCCACATTCTTGGGACCCACTCATCAAACGCTTCCTGAAGGGAGCTGAAAGACTAAAGCCTACTATACTGAAACCTATCCCCCAGTGGGATCTTTCAGTAGTGCTCAGGGGGCTAGCATCTCCCCCCTTCGAGCCCTTGGAGGAGGTAAATTTTAAATTTCTGACTTTAAAGATGGTCTTTCTTCTGGCTATAGCTTCAGCCAAAAGAGTTTCTGAATTGCAGGCTTTTTCCGCAAATCACCCGTACATTATTTTTCTACAGGATAGAGTACTCCTGAAGTTTTTACCTTACTTCAGGCCTAATGTGCCTACTTTCCAGAACATCAATCAGGTAATATCTTTACCAGTTTTGTTTACAGCCTCCTCCTCTGATACTCCAGCTAGAGACCCGCTGGATATTTCAAGATGCCTCCAGATCTATGTGGATAGATCTAGTGAGTTCAGGAAAGATGAGAATCTTCTTATCCTGTTTGCCGGTAAGTCTAAAGGCCGTAAAGCGTCTAAAGCCACCATTAGTCGCTGGATCAAGGAGGCCATTTTGGAAGCTTTCGTCTCCCAATCCTTAGATCCTCCTGAGTTTGTGAGGGCCCATTCTACTAGGGCGGTCTCCACCTCGGTTGCGGAGAGAAGACTCCTCCCCTTAGAGTTGATCTGTAAGGCGGCCTCCTGGAGCTCTGAGTCAACCTTCATCTCCCATTATAGGATAGATGCTAGGATGGCAGAGTTTTCGGCTTTTGGGCAGACTGTTCTTAGTTCTGCCAGGCATGAGGACCCTCCCTAGGGGATTCTTCTTGCTATCTCCCCATCTGTGCTGCTGTTGAGGACGTAAGGGAATCGTTAATTTCTAACGATAATTTGTTTTCCCTTAGTCCTAACAGCAGCACACAAATATCCCACCCTAAATACATTATGCTTGTTAAAAACACGGTGGGCTGGGGGGTGATCTCCTCCCTTTCAGGGAGCTGAAGATCGTTTATTGGTTCTTGGGCTCATTAAAATTCCGCCGGTCCTACCAGTCCACAGGGGCAGTTAACCCCATCTGTGCTGCTGTTAGGACTAAGGGAAAACAAATTATCGTTAGAAATTAACGATTAGCCCTCAGAGCCCGACGATGGATGGTTATCAGCCATCAATTATATGAAAATTCAACCTTTTAAAAAAAAAAAAAAAAATCGTTATTTTCCTTACAGGCTTCCAAGAGCCATTATTTTTTATTTTTGCTGTTCATATAGCCGTAGGCTTGTTTTTGTGGGACAAGTTTTTTTTTTTTAATGGCACCATTTAATTTACCATAGGTTGCATTGGAAAACATGGAAAAAATTTTTTTTGTTTTTTTTGGTGTTTACTGACAACATGACGACCTTATTCTGCAGGTCAGTATGCTTATGGCGATACCAACATTATGTCGTTTTTGTTATGGTAAGGGATCGCTCTCTCACAGGGCTGATTTATCCCGGCTGGCCTCACCTTGGGCCAGGAAACCTGTAATGGACTAGGGTGTGGACTGGAAGATTCCCACTACCAACTTGTCTCCCAGTCCAAAGAAATCCAGCCCATACAACTTTAAATAAAAAACAGCTCCAGCAACTATGTCTTGCTGGAGCCATACCATTTCTGGATTTCAGTTCTCGCCCAGCTAAACTGAAAACTTTACGTATTACTACTTTGCATCGCCATATTCTGGCACTAACTTTTTTTAAATTTCTGTCTACAGAACTTTGTGAGGGCCTGTTTTTTTGTGAGGTGAGCTGTAGTTTTTATCCATGCCTTTTTGGGGTACATATGGCTTTTTGATTACATTTAGGGCTTGTTCACACGACCGTGCCGTTTTTTGCGGTCCGCAAATTGCGGATCTACAAAAAACGGATGCCATCCGTGTGCCTTCCGCAATTTGTGGAACGGAACAGGAGGCCCATTATAGAAATGCCTATTCCTGTCTGCAAAACGGACAAGAATAGGACAGGACTCATCATTTTTGCGGGGCCACGGAACAGAGCAACGGATGCGGACAGCACACAGAGTGCTGTCCGCATCTTTTGCAGACCCATTTAAATGAATGGTTCCGTTTACGGACCGCATGCGGAACGCAGAAAAACGACCTGAATACGGAACGCAAAATACGTTCGTGTGAACGAGCCCTTATTCAATTTTTTTAGGGGTGTGAGGTGACCAAGAAACAACAAATCAGCCATTTAAAAAACAAAAAATCTGTTTCAACATTCACCTCGCTGCTGATAGGGATAGAGGTGAGGCAGAAAGGACACACCTATTGAGCTTTGATAGGCAGAGAGCTGCAGCAGAAATTACATGCACCTGAGCTGTGATAGGGAGAGAGCTGCAGCAGAAAGTACACACTCCCTGAGCTGTGATAGGGAGAGAGCTACAGCAGAAAGTACACACTCCCTGAGCTGTGATAGGGAGAGAGCTGCAGGAGAAAGTACACACTCCTTGAGCTGTGATAGGGAGAGAACTGCAGCAGAAAGTACACACTCCCTGAGCTGTGATAGGGAGAGAACTGCAGCAGAAAGTACACACTGAAGAAAACCACAGAAATAAGATAATAATGCACTTAGTAAAGTAGATGCAACTACTATATATGGACAAAGTCCTCACTCTGATATGATAATATCTGAGACACTTAGTCAATATATTTTGATCAAAACACATCTAAGCCGCCTACCGAACGCAGGATGTTTTTATCTTAGTTTTTTTCTGTGTTTTTTTTTGTCTAGAAAGTACACACTCCCTGAACTGTGATAGGGAGAGAGCAGAATCTACCACAGCAATTGGAGCAACAAATCTGGAGATCTCTGGATCAATGTGAGGTACCGTACAGTACAGCGCTGGTTTTGGTTCATGGGATAACACCTATAAATTCTCCTGATCTTTCATATACTTTAGATCAGGCATGCTCAACCTGCGGCCCTCCAGCTGTTGCAAAACTACAACTCCCATCATTTCCTGACAGCCTACAGCTATCATCCAACAGAAGGACATTGTGGGAGTTGTAGTTTTACAACAGCTGGAGGGCCGCAGGTTGAGCATCCCTGCTATAGATTGTTGGATGGGGCTGCCAAAACTTACTTACAAAAACACTACAATAAAACTGGCTCTCTGGGCTCTTTTTTGTTGGGAAGTAGTAAATTATGCATTGCCTCTGATAAACATGTTATTAGATACCTGTCAGGTCACTCAAGGCAAATTTCGGTATAATTTAAAACATACAGATGACCATATAGAAAACTACAGATAAAAGAAAAAGAAAAATTAAATAAAACACATAAAATAGATGGATAGATAAATAGATAGAAAGAGAGATATGAGATAGATATATAGAGATATGAGATAGATAGATAGATAGATAGATAGATAGATAGATAGATAGATAGATCATAGTAACATAGTTTATAAGGTTGAAAAAAGACATCTGCCCATCTAGTTCGGCCTGTTGATCCAAAGGAAGGCAAAAAAAAACCTGTGAGGTAGAAGCCAATTTTTCTCACTTTAGGGGGAAATAAATTCCTTCCCGACTCCGGGACTCCAGGCATCATAATTAGTGATGAGCAAGCATGCTTGGCCGAATACTTGTTCGGCTCGAGTATCGCTATGCTCGGCACATGGCGGTACTTGGCCGAGTACCACATGTGCTCGAGCGGCATGCTTGAGTCTCCTTACCGCACGTTTCGTGGCTGCTAAGAAGCCAATAAACGTGCAGGTAAGTACTGCCATCACCGTAATGCCAGTAGCCATGTTGGCTGCTGGCATTACAGCGATTGGCTGGCAGGAACGAGTCATCGGGTGCTATATGTAAAAATTTAAAATACAGAAAACTATATTTCTCCCATAATCTGTCCACATTTTTGCTGTCAACGGTGTAATCCGTGAATTGTGTGATCTGCGATTTAATACCTTGTGTGGTTGTCAGGCCCAGATATAGGGAAAAATTTAAAATACAGAAAAAAAAAATTCTCCCATAATCTGTCCACATTTTTGCTGTCAATGGTGTAATCCGTGAATTGTGTGATCTGTGCTTCAATACCTTGTGTGGTTGTCAGGCCCATATATAGTGAAAAAATTCTAATACAGAAAACACTATTTTTTCCCCCCATCATCTATCCACATTTTTGCTGTCAACAGTGTAATCCATGAATTGTGTGATCTGCGATTTAATACCTTGTGTGGTTGTCAGGCCCATATATAGTGAAAAAATTCTAATACAGAAAACACTATTTTTTTTCCCCCCATCATCTATCCACATTTTTGCTGTCAACGGTGTAATCCGTGAATTTTGTGATCTGCGCTTCAATACCTTGTGTGGTTGTCAGGCCCATAAATAGGGAAAAATTTCAAAAACAGAAAACTATATTTCTCCAATAATCTATCCACATTTTTGCTGTCAACAGTGTAATCCGTGAATTGCGTGATCTGCGCTTCAATATCTTGTGTAGTTGTCAGGCCAATATATAGGGAAAAATTAAAAATACAGAAACTATTTTTCTCCCATAATTTGTCCACATATTTGCTGTCAACGGTGTAATCCATGAATTGTGTGATCTGCGCTTGAATACCTTGTGTGGTTGTCAGGCCCATATATAGGGGAAAAATTTTAATACAGAAAACAATTTTTCTCCCATAATCTGTCCACATTTTTGCTGTCAACGGTGTAATCCGTGAATTGTGTAATCTGCGCTTCAATACCTTGTCTGGTTGTCAGGCCCAGATATAGGGAAAAATTGAAAATACCGAAAAAAAAACATTCTCCCATAATCTGTTCACATCTGTGAATTGAGTGATCTGTGCTTTAACACCTTGTGTGGTTGTAAGGCCCATATATAAGGAAAAAATAAAAATACAGAAAACTATTTTTTTCCCCATAATCTATCCACATTTTTGCTGTCAACAGTGTAATCCGTGAATTGTGTGATCTGCGCTTCAATACCTTGTGTGGTTGTCAGGCTCATATACAGTACAGACCAAAAGTTTGGACACACCTTCTTATTCAAAGGGTTTTCTTTATTTTCATGACTATGAAAATTGTAGATTCACACTGAAGGCATCAAAACTATGAATTAACACATGTGGAATTATATACATAACAAAAAAGTGTGAAACAACTGAAAATATGTCATATGCTAGGTTCTTCAAAGTAGCCACCTTTTGCTTTGATTACTGCTTTGCACACTCTTGGCATTCTCTTGATGAGCTTCAAGAGGTAGTCACCTGAAATGTTTTTCACTTCACAGGTGTGCCCTGTCAGGTTTAATAAGTGGGATTTCTTGCCTTATAAATGGGATTGCGACCATCATTTGTGTTGTGGAGAAGTCAGGTGGATACACAGCTGATAGTCTTACTGAATAGACTGTTAGAATTTGTATTATGGCAAGAAAAAAGCAGCTAAGTAAAGAAAAACGAGTGGCCATCATTACTTTAGGAAATGAAGGTCAGTCAGTCCGAAAAATTGGGAAAACTTTGAAAGTGTCCCCAAGTGCAGTCACAAAAACCATCAAGCGCTACAAAGAAACTGGCTCACATGCGGACCGCTCCAGGAAAGGAAGACCAAGAGTCACCTCTGCTGCGGAGGATAAGTTCATCCGAGTCACCAACCTCAGAAATCGCAGGTTAACAGCAGCTCAGATTAGAGACCAGGTCAATGCCACACAGAGTTCTAGCAGAAGACACATCTCTAGAACAACTGTTAAGAGGAGACTGTGTGAATCAGACCTTCATGGTAGAATATCTGCTAGGAAACCACTGCTAAGGACAGGCAACAAGCAGAAGAGACTTGTTTGGGCTAAAGAACACTAGGAATGGACATTAGACCAGTGGAAATCTGTGCTTTGGTCTGATGAGTCCAAATTTGAGATCTTTGGTTCCAACCACCGTTTCTTTGTGTGACGCAGAAAATGTGAACGGATGGACTCTACATGCCTGGTTCCCACCGTGAAGCATGGAGGTGGAGGTGTGATGGTGTGGGGGTGCTTTGCTGGGGACACTGTTGGGGATTTATTCAAAATTGAAGGCATACTGAACCAGCATGGCTACCACAGCATCTTGCAGCGGCATGCTATTCCATCTGGTTTGCGTTTAGTTGGACCATCATTTATTTTTCAACAGGACAATGACCCCAAACACACCTCCAGGCTGTGTAAGGGCTATTTGACCATTAAGGAGAGTGGTCACAAGACCTGAACCCAATCGAGATGGTTTGGGGTGAGCTGGACCGCAGAGTGAAGGCAAAAGGGCCAACAATTGCTAAGCATCTCTGGGAACTCCTTCAAGACTGTTGGAAGACCATTTCAGGTGACTACCTCTTGAAGCTCATCAAGAGAATGGCAAGAGTGTGCAAAGCAGTAATCAAAGCAAAAGGTGGCTATTTTGAAGAACCTAGAATATGACATATTTTCAGTTGTTTCACACCTTTTTGTTATGTATATAATTCCACATGTGTTAATTCATAGTTTTGATGCCTTGAGTGTGAATCTACAATTTTAATAGTCATGAAAATAAAGAAAACTCTTTGAATGAGAAGGTGTGTCCAAACTTTTGGTCTGTACTGTATAGGGAAAAAAAAAATACAGAAACTTTTTTTTCTCCCATAATCTATCAACATTTTTACTGTCAACGGTGTAATCTGTGAATTGTGTGATCTGCGATTCAATACCTTGTGTGGTTGTCAGGCCCAGATATAGGGAAAAATTGAAAATACAGAAAACAATTTTTCTCCCATAATCTGTCCACATTTTTGCTGTCAACGGTGTAATCCGTGAACTGTGTGATCTGCGCTTAAAGGGAGTCTGTCACCAGATTGTGACCTTATAGACCGCTTACATAGCGCTCTAGCATAGCAGTCTATGATTCTAATGGTACCTTTGATGTGTGCTTCTGAAGTTCCCCTAAGGCAAAAACTGACTTTTATTCAAGGGATCGCAAGTGCCCAGGGCGGGGTTCACCTTGTTGGAGCCCAGGCTGTTCTGCCTCTTTTCGCCATATCCCCGCCCCAGCCTCTTCCTCTGCCCGCCCCGCTTTTCCTTTGCATCCTCTTTCTCTGCAGCCGGATCCCGCGCCTGCGCTATCCATTGCTTGACCGGGGCATGCGCACGGCGATGCCCATTGTGGGCACGGCATCGCAGTAGCTACTACGCATGCGCCGGCCAACGGCGAGAAACAGCGGCGAGGAGGCGGACCAGATACACCCACAATGGGCATCGCAGTGCGCATGCCCCGGCCAAGCAATGGATAGCGCAGGCGCGGGATTCGGCTGCAGAGAAGGAGGACACAAAGGAAGAGCGGGGCGGGCAGAGGAAGAGGCTGGGGCGGGGATATGGCGAAAAGAGGCAGAACAGCCTGGGCTCCAACAAGGTGAACCCCGCCCTGGGCACTTGCGATCCCTTGAATAAAAGTCAGTTTTTGCCTTAGGGGAACTTCAGAAGCACACATCAAAGGTACCATTAGAATCATAGACTGCTATGCTAGAGCGCTATGTAAGCGGTCTATAAGGTCACAATCTGGTGACAGACTCCCTTTAAATACCTTGTGTGGTTGTCAGGCCCAGATCTAGGTAAAAGATTCTAATACAGAAAACATTATTTTTTTCCCCCCATAATCTATCCACATTTTTGCTGTCAACTGTGTAATCTGTGAATTGTGTGATCTGCGCTTCAATACCTTGTGTGGTTGTCAGGCCCAGATATAGGGATAAATTGAAAATACAGAAAAAAAAATTCTCCCATAATCTGTCCACATATTTGCTGTCAACTGAGTAATCCGTGAATTGTGTGATCTGCGATTTAATACCTTGTGTGGTTGTCAGGCCCAGATATAGGGAAAAATGTAAAATACAGAAAACTATTTTTCTCCCATAATTTGTCCACATTTTTGCTGTCAACGGTGTAATCCATGAATTGTGTGATCTGCGCTTGAATATCTTGTGTGGTTGTCAGGCCCATATATAGGGAAAAATATAAAATACAGAAAACAATTTTTCTCCCATAATCTGTCCACATTTTTGCTGTCAACGGTGTAATCTGTGAATTGTGTGATCTGCCCTTCAATACCTTGTGTGGTTGTCAGGCCTAGATATAGGGAAAAAATTCTAATACAGAAAACACTATTTTTTCCCATAATCTATCCACATTTTTGCTGTCAACAGTGTAATCCGTAAATTGTGTGATCTGTGCTTCAATGCCTTGTGTTGTTCTCAGGCCCAGATATAGTGAAAAATAAAAAATACTGAAAAAAATTATTCTCCCATAATCTATCCACATTTTTGCTGTCAACAGTGTAATCCGTGAATTGTGTGATCTGCTCTTCAATACCTTGTGTGGTTGTCAGGCCCATAAATAGGGAAAAATTTAAAATACAGAAAACTATATTTCTCCAATAATCTATCCACATTTTTTGCTGTCAACGGTGTAATCCGTGAATTGTGTGATCTGCGCTTCAATACCTTGTGTGGTTGTCAGGCCCATATATAGGGAAAAATAAAAAATACAGAAACATTTTTTCTCCCATAATCTATCAACATTTTTGCTGTCAACGGTGTAATCCGTGAATTGTGTGATCTGCGATTTAATACCTTGTGTGGTTGTCAGGCCCAGATATAGGGAAAAATGTAAAATACAGAAAACCATTTTTCTCCCATAATTTGTCCACATTTTTGCTGTCAACGGTGTAATCCATGAATTGTGTGATCTGCGCTTGAATATCTTGTGTGGTTGTCAGGCCCATATATAGGGAAAAAATTTAAATGCAGAAAACAATTTTTCTCCCATAATCTGTCCACATTTTTGCTGTCAACGGTGTAATCTGTGAATTGTGTGATCTGCCCTTCAATACATTGTGTGGTTGTCAGGCCCAGATATAGGGAAAAATTGAAAATACAGAAAACAATATTTCTCCAATAATCTGTCCACATTTTTGCTGTCAACGGTGTAATCCGTGAATTGTGTGATCTGCGCTTCAATATCTTGTGTGGTTGTCAGGTCCATACATAGGGTAAAATTAAAAATACAGAAACTATTTTTCTCCCATAATTTGTCCACATTGTTGCTGTCATGGGTGTAATCCATGAATTGTGTGATCTGCGCTTGAATACCTTGTTTGGTTGTCAGGCCCATATATAGGGAAAAATTAAAAATACAGAAAAAAATGTCTCCCATAATCTGTCCACATTTTTGCTGTCAACAGTGTAATCCGTGAATTGTGTGATCTGTGCTTCAATACCTTGTGTGGTTGTCAGGCCTAGATATAGGGAAAAATTGAAAATACTGAAAAAAATGTCTCCCATAATCTGTCCACAATTTTGCTGTCAACGGTGTAATCCGTTAATTGTGTGATCTGTGCTTCAATACCTTGTGTTGTTGTCAGGCCCATATATAGGGAAAAATTAAAAATACAGAACAAAATTATTCTCCCATAATCTATCCACATTTTTCTGTCAACGGTGTAATCTGTGAATTGTGTGATCTGCGCTTCAATATCTTGTGTGGTTGTCAGGTCCATATATAGGGAAAAATTAAAAATACTGAAACTATTTTTCTCCCATAATTTGTCCACATTTCTGCTGTCAACAGTGTAATCCATGAATTGTGTTATCTGCGCTTGAATACCTTGTGTGGTTGTCAGGCCCATATATAGGGAAAATTGAAAAATACAGAAAACAATTTTTCTCCCATAATCTGTCCACATTTTTGCTGTCAACGGTGTAATCTGTGAATTGTGTGATCTGCCCTTCAATACCTTGTGTGGTTGTCAGGCCCAGATATGGGGAAAAATTGAGAATACAGAAAACTATATTTCTCCAATAATTTGTCCACATTTTTGCTGTCAACGGTGTAATCCTTGAATTGTGTGATCTGCTCTTCAATACCTTGTGTGGTTGTCAGGCCCATAAATAGGGAAAAATTTTAAATACAGAAAACTATATTTCTCAAATAATCTGTCCACATTTTTGCTGTCAACGGTGTAATCCTTGAATTGTGTGATCTGCTCTTCAATACCTTGTGTGGTTGTCAGGCCCAGATATAGGGAAAAATTGAGAATACAGAAAACTATATTTCTCCAATAATCTGTCCACTTTTTTGCTGTCAACGGTGTAATCCTTGAATTGTGTGATCTGTGCTTCAATACCTTGTGTGGTTGTCAGGCCCAGATATAGGGAAAAATTGAAAATACAGAAAAAAACAATTCTCCCATAATCTATCCACATTTTTGCTGTCAACGGTGTAATCCGTGAATTGCGTGATCTGCACTTCAATACCTTGTGTGGTTGTCAGGTCCATATATAGGGAAAAATTTAAAATACAGAAACTATTTTTCTCCCATAATTTGTCCACATTGTTGCTGTCAACGGTGTAATCCATGAATTGTGTGATCTGCGCTTGAATACCTTGTTTGGTTGTCAGGCCCAGATATAGGGAAAAATTAAAAATACAGAAAAAATTTTTCTCCCATAATCTATCCACATTTTTGCTGTCAACGGTGTAATCCGTGAATTGTGTGATCTGCGATTCAATACCTTGTGTGGTTGTCAGGCCTAGATATAGGGAAAAATTTTAAATACTGAAAAAAAATTTCTCCCATAATCTGTCCACATTTTTGCTCTCAACGGTGTAATCCGTGAATTGTGTGATCTGCGCTTCAATACCTTGTGTGGTTGTCAGGCCCATATATAGGAAAAAATTAAAAATAAAGAAACATTTTTTTCTCCCATAATCATCAACATTTTTGCTGTCAACGGTGTAATCCGTGAATTGTGTGATCTGCGATTTAATACCTTGTGTGGCTGTCAGGCCCAGATATAGGGAAAAATTGAAAATACTGAAAAAAATTTTTTCCCATAATCTGTCCACATTTTTGCTGTCAACGGTGTAATCCATGAATTGTGTGATCTGCGCTTGAATACCCTGTGTGGTTGTCAGGCCCAGATATAGGGAAAAAATTCTAATACAGAAAACACTATTTTTTTCCCCATAATCTATCCACATTTTTGCTGTCAACGGTGTAATCTGTGAATTGTGTGATCTGCGTTTCAATACCTTGTGTGGTTGTCAGGCCCATATATAGGGAAAAATTCAAAATATAGAAAAAAAAATTCGCCCATAATCTGTCCACATGTTTGCTGTCAACGGTGTAATCCGTGAATTGTGTGATCTGTGCTCCAACACCTTGTGTGTTGTCAGGCCCAGATATAGGTAAAAAAATTATAATACAGAAAACACTATTTTTTCCCCTATAAACTATCCACATTTTTGCTGTCAATGGTGTAATCCATGAATTGCGTGATCTGTGCTTCAACACCTTGTGTGGTTGTCAGGCCCAGATATAGTGAAAAATAAAAATATAAACTACATCAGAAAACTGTGTCTGTACTATAGATTCCAATAATCTGGGCCTAAAATAGTGTCCATAGTCTGTGACAAACTGTCCTGCATCTGAAAATGGTGTCTTTAGTGTACAGTAAAAAAAATCTGCGGCACATCTAGTGACAAAACCATTAATATGAAGAGGGCGAGCAGTAAGGGACGGGGAAGTGGGCGTGATGCTGATGGTGCACGTAGAGGCCGTGGCCATGGGCGCAATGAAACTGTGCCTGCTGCCAGTGCACCAGAAAACCAAAAAAATCCACTGTACCCAGCTTCATGTCCAACTTAGCTGGGTGGCGCAGGACAACTGTCCAATTCAGACCAGTGCAAACAGTTGGTCGGTTGGATTGCTGAAGATAATGCTTCCAGTCGGTTAAGCACCACATCTTTTCCACCAAGTCTAATCTCTGTAGCCAAGAGTCTGGTCAACCGAATCCTCACTCTGATCATCCTTCCTCCCACCATGGAGAGGCTTGCCAAACGCGTGATTCCACACTCGGATATTCCGAGGAGCTCTTTCCAGTACCACTATTACATTTGGCCCTCGCGCCCAGCACGCTTGAAGAGGGACCTGAGATATTGTGCCCTTATTCCCAACCTCTTGAGCCTTCACAGTCTCAAGAAGATGACGGTGGTGAAAGGCAATCATTTGTTCACGAGGTGGATGATGATGAGACACAGTTGTCAATCACTGAGGTTGTGGTTAGGTCAAGTCAGGAGGATGAGCAGAGTGAGGAAGTGGAAGAGGAAGTGGTTGACGATAAGGTCACTGACCCAACATGGGAAGGTGAAAAGCCGAGCGAGGACAGCAGTACAGAGGGGGAGGGATCCGCAGCACCGCAACAGGCTGGAAGAGGCAGTGGGGTTGCAAAGGGGAGATGTCGGCCTACAACAAAAAGGCTCGCAACTATTACACCGAGCACCCCCATGCGTAAATCTACCTTGCCAAGGGGTAGGTGTTCAGCAGTATGGCGCTTTTTTGAGGAAAGTGCAGACGACAAAAGAGTGGTAGTTTGCAACCTGTGCTGTACCAAAATGGGCGTGAACAGTAGCAACCTCACCACCACCAGCATGATCCGCCACATGGCATCAAAGCACCCTAACAAGTGGGCCGAACGCCTGGGTCCACAATCTGGGTCTGCGGGTCACACCACTGCCTCCTCTTCCCCTGTGTTACACACTGCTGGCCAATCCCCTGCCGAAGGCGCAGAGGCCCGTATGACCCTCGCCCTGCACCTGGACCTTTGCATGAACCATCAGCAACAACATCCACTTTCCTGTACCAGCGCAGCGTCCAAATTTCCATACCACAGTCATTTGAACGCAAGCGCAAATACCCACACACCCACAGGCCATAGCACTAAATGCGCAACTTTCGAAATTACTGGCTCTTGAAATGTTGCCATTTAGGCTTGTGGACACTGAGGCCTTCCGCAGCCTGATGTCGGTGTGCCGTTCCTGCCTTACACCAGCATGTGTCCCAGAACATCACCTATGCCCTGAACAACGCAGTTACTGGGAAGGTCCACTTAACCACGGACACATGGACAAGTGCTGGTGGCCAGATCACTACATTTCCCTGACCGCAGACAGGGTGAATGTTGTGGAGGCCGGGAGTGATTCATACCCTGGGATGGCACAGGTGCTACCCACGCCCAGGATTGCGGGCCCTGCGTCCATCAGGGTCTCCGCCAGCAGCTATCTTACTGGCTCCCACCCCCACTTCTCCTCCTCTGCCGCCTCCTCCTCCACTTCCACCTCCAGCAGCAGTCAGCCATCAGTCGCTAGCTGGAGGCAGTGTAGCACTGCTGTGGGTAAGCGTCAACAGGCCATGCTGAAGTTAATCTGCTTAGTGGACAAACAGCACACCACAGCAGAGCTGTGGCAGGGGATAAGGGACCAGACCAAGCTGTGGCTCTCGCCACTCAACCTACAACCAGGCATGTTGTGTCTGACAATGGCCGTAACTTGGTGGCGGCTTTGGAGCTCGGCAACCTGACACACATCCCATGCCTAGCCCACGTCTTAAACTTAGTGGTTCAGCGGTTTATCAAAACCTACCCCAATTTGCCAGAGCTACTAGTGAAGGCGCACCACGTGTGTTCCCATTTCTGCAAGTCGTCCACAGGTTCAGACGGTCTGTCAACGCTGCAGTGGCGCTTGCGGCTTCCAGCTCACTGACTGTTGTGCGACATGAGCACCCACTGGAACTCTACGTTCCACATGTTGGCCAGGCTTTGTGAGCAGCAGAGGGCAGTTGTGGAATACCAGCTGCAACATGGTCGTTGCCTTTCGAGTCATCTACCACTATTCACAAGCGAGGAGTGGGCACTGATGTCAGACCTCTGTGAGGTTTAAAAAAACTTTGATGAATTCACACAGATGGTTAGTGGTGATAACGCTATTATCAGTTTAATCATCCCACTAGTGTGTCTACTCAAACGATCGCTGCTCACAATTAAGGACGACGCTCTGAATGTGGCAGACGAGGAAATGGGGGAGGACATTACACAGGGTGATAGCCAGCCCACCCTCAGTTCATCATCAGCGAATTGGACCATTAAGAGGAGAAGGAGGAGCTGGAGACAGTTGCCTCTGCTACAGAGGGTAGTACCCATGGAACTTTAATTCCATCTGTTTAGCATGGATGGGCAAAAAAGGAGGAGGAGGATAAGGAGATGGAGAGTCATCCTAATGTCGACATCGACGTCTTGCCTGTTGGTACTCTGGCACACATGGCTGACTTCATGTTAGGCTGCCTTTCCAGTGACCCTCGCGTTATACGCATTTTAGATAACACAGATTACTGGGTGATCACCCTTCTCTAACCCCACTACAAAGAGAACTTCTCATCTCTCATACCTCTGGTGCAGAGGCAGAGCAAAATGGTACAATACCAGAAGATCCTTGATGGAAAATTGCTCTAAGATTTTCCATCTGACAACGCTGGCGGCAGGGTCCGGACTTCCTTGGCCAACCGAGGAGGGGAGACAAGGGGAACACACAGCAGTTCCAACAGAGGCAGGCCAACACTCTCTAAAGCCTGGGACAATTTCATGACACCCCGCCAGCACCCTCACCCTCATGTGCGGCCTACTGACACAAGCAGAGAAAATTTTTGGAAGATGGTGAAGGAGTATATAGCAGACCGTGTCAGCGTCCTCAATGATCCCTCAGTGCCTTACAACTACTGTGTGTCCAAGCTGGACACGTGGCACGAACTTGCACTCTACACTTTGGAGGTGCTGGCCTGCCCTGCCGCTAGTGTTTTGTCTGAGCGGGTATTTAGTGCTGCTGGTGGAATTATAACACATAAGCGTATCCGCTGACAGGTTGACTCATATAAAAATGAACAAGGCCTGGATTGACCATGACTTCACCAGAGGAATGCTGATGAACATAAAGGCACTTTACATGTGTTGTTTTTAATGTAGTTAATAGACTGTATTCCCATGCACCCCTTCCACCACAAACACGGGTATATGGTTGAATCTTCCTTTTCTCATCCTCCTCCTCTTCCGTCATATCAACATGCATTTCTTAATTGTCACATAAAATGCCCTCGCAACTGAAATCTTTTACAGGGTCAGCTCACCTGCAGGCCCAAACCTAAAATCTTTTACAGGGTCAGCTCACCTGCAGGCCCGCAACTCAATGTGAATGAGGCCCTCCTTTATGTGATATACAGGTTGTATTGGAGAGCCTCTTCCTTGTAATTTTTGGCAACACTTGCACTTTATATACAAGTAAATATACAGGAAAGAATTTTTTCAATCTATTTTTCCTATAAAATCGATTTTTACCTTAATTAGATTGTGGGCCTGGTGATCACTTTAAGCCCTTTTAAGCTGCAGCATGGTGGTAAAAATGAGTGGCAAGGTGACATGGTGTGGAGATGGCAGCATGAGGAGGCCACATAGTGGCACAATGACTGAGTCTGGATAAAAGACTAAGGCCACAGATTGTTTAGAAAGATGCAGATGGAAACAATCTGTGGAGCTATATCATGGTCACCTGCAGATTAATGCAGACCAGGGCCGTAGCTATAGGGGAAGCAGGGGAAGCTGCAGCTTTGGGGCCCTGACCCAGAACAGGCTCATTAAGGAGGAGGAGGAGGAGAACTAAAGGATTTGGTCAGGGCCCCCTCAACAGTATTACACAATTAAATTATATACAGTGACAGTATAGACCAGTGATGGCGAACCTATGGCACGGGTGCCAGAGGTGGCACCCAGAGCCCCCTCTGTGGGCACCCGCACTGTGAAAAAAGTCTATGGTGTACCAATATGCCTTAGACTTTTCCTGCCATTCATCAGCGCAGGGCGCACTATGAACAGCACAGGCAGCGCACTGAATGTAGGCAGGCTATTATGGCTAAATTATAAAGTACATGGAATATACACTATATTGAACTATAGTATTCAGGTTAAATTGCCGTGTTGGCACTTCACGATAAATAAGTGGGTTTTGGGTTGCAGTTTGGGCACTCGGCCTCTAAAAGGTTCGACATCACTGGTATAGACAGTGTATAAAATGGATGAAACAGCTGCCGGCCCTGGTCTGAGAGAGCAATCTTTACTAGCCACAGGATTGGGGGCGGAATGAAAGGAAGGGGTCGCTAAAAAATTACTGTGGGATGGAGCCCCATTTTTAAAAAAATTTGCTGTGGGGCCCAGTCATTTCTAGCTACGCCACTGATGCAGCCCACAAAAGCAAGTTGGGTTTATCAATTAAAATGTGGGCCTGGTAATCACTTTAAGCCCTTTTAAGCTGCATCAGCAGCATCATGGTGATACAAATGAGTGGCAAGGTGACATGGTGTGGAGATGTCAGGATGTGGAGGCCACATAGTGGCACAATGACAGAGTATGGATAAAAGACTAAGGCCACAGATTGTTGATGCAGGTGAAAACAAATCTGTAGAGCTGTATGACGGTCACTTGCAGATTAATGCAGCCATCAAAATCAAGTTGGGTTTGTCGGTTCCACCTCAGCTTACCAGCAGGCCTGCACCTAAAATCTTTTACTGGGTCAGCTCACATGCAGGCCCTCACATAGAACTTTTTAGAAGGTCAGCTCAGCTGCAAGCACTAGCATATAATGTTTTACAGGGTCAGCTCACCCGCAGGCACTAGCATATAATATTTTACAAGGTCAGCTCACCAGCAGGCCCGCAACTCAAATCTTTTACAGGGAAGGCTCATCTGCAGGCTCACAACTCATGCTGCCTTGCTTTGAAGTAGTAGCCGTAGCCGTTTATCAGGCTCCCTCTCCGAAATCAAACATTGATTTCCCGTTACCGGTGGTCACCGTGTTAGGCCTATAAAAGAACATTAAAAGTTGATAGGGAAGATATCCAAATCGATCGTGGATGTCACGGGGACGTGCGATCAGGCAGAAGTTATCTTGAGTCAACAAAGCGGCAGCAGGCCCTTTCCTATATAACGTTTCCTCATCCAAAATACTGCAGTGACATTCCCTGTAATTTTTTATTACTTATTCCAATAACAGGGCATTTTAAGAGTCCTGTATTGTTAATTATCGTCACTACCTCCACGAGTCGGGAGTGTGTGATTTGAGCGACTTTCACGGATGGTGTTGCAGAAAGCTGGAACTTATAAATAAACATCCAACTGGCTTGATCCCAAACTAAGGAGCATATGGGTGAGCCCTATAAAACCCCTAGAGCTCTCCCTGACTGCTATGCCCATGCAAAGGTCTTTATGCTAGACGATTGCATGTCCACGTACCTCATACTATGTAACACCTGAAAACCCTATAATAGTGAGGGGACATGACCACCGACTCCCTGCACTTAATACGGACGGAGTCAGGGTCACCTAGAAACAAGCCAGCAAGGAAACACAAATAAAGGAAACAGACTTATCTGAGGAATCAGCAGAAGCAGCATCCAGCAGTGAACACAATCCAAGAAGAAGTATAAACCGCACAGTGAGGCAGTATGGGAGGGAATATAAAGGGAGACAATTAGTGTAAATAGGTGACGGAGAAGGAAAGGAGATGAAAAAGTGAAACCAAAACAAAGAACTTCATGCAGGTAGAGAAGAACATCTAACAGACCTTCTCACAGAAGTGGCGGTGACAGCGACACCCGCTTGCCTTCCTTGGATGTGTTAGCCGTTTCTCAGGCTCCCTCTCTGGCATTGAACATCGATTCCCCGTTACCTGTGATCACCATGGTAGGCGCAAAAAAGAACATCAAAAGCTGATAGGGCAGACAACCAATTGGATCGTCGCCGTTACAGGGACGTGCAATCGCCCAGAAGTTATTTAGAGTCACCAAAGCGGCAGCAGTACCTCGCCCCTAATGTTTTAGATGGTGAGATCAGCAGGCCCTTGCTCCAAATGTTTTTGAGGGTCTCCAGCAGGCAATCAATCATAATTTTTCAAGGGTGTGTATGATGCCCTCCTTTATGTGTAACTAAGGGTGTTTTGGAGTGACGGTTCCTTGTCATTTTTGGCAGCCCTTTCACTTAGTGCATAGGCTTTATGAGTGTAGGAGTCCTACTACCTGAACAATTGTACCACAATGTGAATGAGGCCCTCCTTTATGTGATATACAGGCTGTTTCTGAGTGCCTCTTGCTTGTAATTTTTTGCAGCACTTGCACTTTATATACAATTGAATATACAGGAAAGAATGTTTCCTAACAATTTTTCCTGTAAAATAGATTTTTTGGGGGGGTTTTGTGCATATTTTTGTCAGTCTGTAAAAGTGGCGTACAACGTGGACAACATGGCTTTGTGGTTGAAGGTGACGGCGCCACTTAGATCAGGTCAGTCCTTTCGTGGGGAAACCGGGGGCGGTTGAAAAAGGAGTTGAATAAGTTTCGCCTTATTCATCATCTGTCTTTTCCTAAGGTATCGTCGGTCAATGATGGTATTGATCCGGCTCTTTGTTCGGTGGTCTATACCTCATTGGATGTGGCAATTGCGTGGGTTCGCAGGTTTGGTAAGGGGGCGTTGCTAGCAAAGACAGATATTGAGGCAGTGTTTAGGTTGTTGCCAGTGCATCCGCATAGTTTGCATCTGTTTTTCGTGGATCGTTGTTTTCCAATGGGCTGTTCCCTGTCATGCGCGTACTTTGAGACGTTCGGTTCGTTTCTGGAATGGGCAGTGGCAGATTCGTCTGGATGTGAATCTATCATTCACTATTTGGATGATTTCCTTTGTATTGGTCCCCCGGATTTGCGCGTTTGTTCGCTGTTATTGCACACATTGAGTGCGTTGTTTGGTGCATTTGGAGTTCCCATGGCAACAGAAAAGAAGTTTTTTGGGGGATAGTAATTGATATGGTACGGATAGAATGTAGGCTGCCCTTTAGATAAATTGGAGGATTTAACCACTTCACATCCGCTCATAGGATATAAACGTCCTATGGGTGGATGTTTATCTCTGAATGGACGTTCTGGAACGTCCATTCAGAGATGGCAGCTGCAGGCTAATCGTGCAGCTGCCGAGCGGGAGGCCCACTGACTGTGACAGCAGGGCAACCCAGAGTGAAGGCAGAGACAGTTTCCCAGGTGTCCCTGCCTTCTAGATCGCTGTATACAGATCAGGTAGCGATATGAGATTCCTGTCCTGGCCCGGTGGTCATGTGACCGCCAGGGTTGGGAGAGTGCAGGAGCTGTCTGGTCTTCCATAGACCTCTATTAGCCCTGCACTGAGGCTATACAGCGCTGTATTGTGTCAGCCCCAGTTACAGGAGAAATCAATAGTGAAAAAAAAGAAGTGAAGTTAAATGTCCCCCAGAGATCTTGTATGACCTTATGGGGGATGCAAAGTGTAAAATAAAAAATAAATAAAAATAAAGTGTTTAAAAAATATATTTGATCCACCCCGTCCGATAAACACCATAAAAATAAATAAAAACTGTGTAAAAAAAAGCCATTTTTTGTCACCTTACATAACAAAACTCCAAGTAATCAAAAAGGCGTATGTCCCACAAAATGGTACTAATAAAACAGTTACCTCATCCCGCAAAAAATTAGCGCCTACATAAGAAAATCGCTCCCAAAAAAAACTATAGCTTTCAGAACATGGAGACATTAAAACATGATTTTTTTTGTTTCGAAAATGCTATAATTGTGTTAAAGTGAAATAAAAAAAAGTAGATATATTAGGTATTGCCACATCCGTAACAACCAGCTCTATAAAAATATCACATGACCTAACTCCTCAGGTGAACACCATAATTTTTTTTAAAATAAAAACAGTGGCAAAAAACACTAAGCTATCAGAAAGGCGTATGCCCCCCCCCCCCAGTCACCTTATCCTGCAAAAAGTGAGACCCTAACTAAGACAATCGGTCAAAAAATAAAAAAACTATGGCTCTTGCTATTATTGTTTAAAACTTAAAGAAAAAGAAAAAGTAAACATATTAGGTATTTCCACGTCCATAACGATCTGCTCTATAAAAATAGCACATGACCTAACTCCTCAGGTGAATGCTGTAAAAATAAATAAATAAAAACTTTGCTAAAACAGCCAATTTTTTGGTCAACTTGCCCCATAAAGTGCAATAATGAATGATCAAAAAATCATATGTACCCAAAAATGATACCAATAAAAACATCAACTCTTCCTGCAAAAAACGAGCCCCTGCACAAAACAATTGGCAGAAAAATTTAAAATAAATATGGCGTTCAGAAAATGGAGACACAAAACATTTTTTTTTCAAAAATGCTTTATTATGGAAAACTGAAACAAACAAAGAAAGTAGACATATTTGATATCATTCTGTCCGTAACACCTTGCTCTATAAAAATAGCACATGATCTACCGTGTCAGATGAATGTTGCAAAAAATAAAAACGGTGCCAAAACAGCCATTTTTTGGTTACCTTGCCTCACAAAAAACTTAATATAGAGCAATTAAAAATCATATGTACCCCAAAATAGTACCAATAAAACGGGCACCTTATCCCCTAGTATTCAAAATGGGGTAACTTTTTGGGAGTTTCTACTGTAAGGGTGCATCAGGGGGGCTTCAAATGGGACATGGCATCTAAAAACCAGTTCAGCAAAATCTGCCTTCTAAACACCATACGTTGCTTCTCTTCTTCTGCGCCTGGCTGTGTGCCTTACATCAGGTTACGACCACATGTGGGGTGTTTCTGTAAACCGTAGAATCAGGGTAATAAATATTAAGTTTTGTTTGGCTGTTAACCCTCGATGTGTTAAAGAAAAAAATGGATTAAAATGGAAAATCTGCTAAAAAAGTTCAATTTTGAAATGTCATCTCCATTTTCCTTTACTTCTTGTGGAACACCTAAAGGGTTAACAAAGTTTGTACAGTCCGTTTTGAGTAACTTTAGTGGTGTAGTTTCTACAATGGGGTCATTTATGGGGGTTTCAACTATGTAAGCCCCACAAAGTGACTTCAGACCTGAACTGGTCCTTAAAAAGTGGGTTTTGAAAATTTTCTTAAAAAATTTAAGAATTGGTTCTAAACTTCTAAGCCTCCTAATGCCCCCCCCCCTCCCCTAAAAAAAAAAAAAAAAAAATGATATTTAGAAAATGATGCCAACAGAAAGTAGACATATGGGGAATGTTAAGTAATAAAAATTGTATGAGGTATCACTTTCTGTTTTAAAAGCAGAGAAATTGAAATTTAGAAAATTGGGAATTTTTATACATTTTTGGTAAATTTTGGATTATTTTATAAATAAAGGTGAAATATATCAACTCAAATTTAACACTGTCATGAAGTACAAAGTGTCGCGAGAAAACAATCTCAGAATGGCTTGGATAAGTAAAAGCGTTCCAAAGTTATTACCACATAAAGTGACACATTTGAGATTTGCAAAATTAAGCTCTGTCAGGAAAGTGGGTAAATGGCCCAGATGTGATGCGGAATGTTATGGTAATAAAAAGGTTATATTTTATGGTAATAAAATGGCTGCTGTCGCCAATTTAATCCAACCCGGTGTCTGTGTTTTATTGGAGTTAGTCATATGGGGGTCTAGGGATGCATTGGTTGGGATGATATATAAGGGTCAGGTAAGTATTAGAGGGGTCGAGCGGAAGGTAACCAATACCTTCGTCAATTAACTATAGTCTGTAATATTATTACACTCCACAAATACATCCAGGCCCCTCCTGAACTCTTTTAGTGAACTCCCCATCACCACCTCCTCAGGCAGAGAGCTCCATAGTCTCACTGCTCTTACCGTAAAGAATCCTCTTCTATGTTTGTGTACAAACCTTCTTTCCTCCAGACGCAGAGGATGTCCCCTTGTCACAGTCACAGTCCTATCAATAGATATGAGATTGATAGATACCGTAGATAGATTGATAGATAGATATGAGATAGATCGATAGATACCCTAATTCCAAAAAAGGTGGTATACTGTGTAAATGTAAATGTATATAAGAACAGAATGCAGTAATTTAAAGGACCCTTTACACGGGCCAAGAATCGCTTAGATCATTGCCAACAAGTGTTCATAGTAACGCTCGTTAGCGATGATCTCGTGGTTTAAATGTACTGCTGATTACTTGATCATTGGGTAATTGGATAGTTTGTGCAAACACAAAAATCCTCATTTCCCAGTAGCATATCATGCTGTGTAAACACGATCTGCTGACGGGAAACAACGTAGTTATGGGGAAGAGCGATGGCATTAATGATCGCTCCTCCCCATCTCTGGAGGAGATCGCTGCATGTAAATGCACCAGTCTACTTCACCAACGAGCAGCAGATTGACGAGAAGGAACTCTTCTTTCCCAACAATCCGCTGTAATATAGTCCTGTGTAAATGAACCTTAAGTCACATGGCTGGGTATGAAAAAGAGCATGCGAGAACGGCAGAGTCTCTCAGAGGCAAAGATGGCCAAAGGTTCACCAATCTGCCAAAAGCTGTATCTAAAAATTGTGCAATAATTTCAGAAAAATGTTGCTCAACATAAAATTGTACCATCAAAAGATTCAGAGAATCTAGAGAAATCCATGTGCGCAAGGGACAAGGCCGCCAGTCAATGTTGGCAGCTCGTGTTCTATGGGCCTTCAGGGGGGAACTGCGTTACATAAAGAACTCAGGAACACTTCCAAAAATCACTGTCTCAGTTCCCCGTTCAATCAACAAATGCAAGTTAAAACTGTGTTATGCAAGGAAGAACCCATATGTGAACACGATAAAGAAACACCGCCATCCTCTCTGGGCCAAAGCAAATTTAAAATGCACTGAGGCAAAATGGAAAACAGTTCTGTGGTCCATTGAATCGAAACTTAGAAACCACAGATGGTAAATCCTGCAGACTCAAAGAGGAGAGGGACCATCCAGCTTGCTATCAGCACACAGTTAAAAATCCTGCATCTTTGATGGTATGGGATTGCATTAGTGCCCATGTAGTGGAAAGCTTACACATCTGGAAAGGCGTTGTCAATGCTGACAGTATATAGAGGTTTTAGAAAAACATACGCTCCCATCAGGACAAAGTCTCTTTCAGGGAAGACCTTTCACAGAGAAGAAGAGTCGGGGTGATGAACTGGCCTGCCAGTAGTCCAGACCTTTCTCGAATAAAAAACATTTGGAACATCATGAAACAAAAAATCCAGCAAAAAGGGGCCAGGAATGTTGAGCAGCTAGAATCCTACATCATAGAAGAATAGGACAACATTCCTCTCCCAAAACTCCAGCAAGTGGTCTCCTACCTTCCCAGACTGTTAAAAGAAGAGGGGATGCTACACAATGGTAGACACAGACCTGTCCTGACTTGGTAAAATGTCTCACTTTCAACATCTGATATGTGATAGCTGTGCCGGGAGCTTCATGGCACGGGTTTCCGTGGTTGAGAAGCTACATGCCAGGCTTTGGATGGAGTGGTGTAAACCATGGCACTACTGGACTTTGGATTAGTGGAGAAGTCTTCTGTGGATCACACTTCTCTATCTGAGGTTTAATGTTGAGTCTGGGTTTGGTGAATGTCAAGAGAACATTACCTGCCTGACTACATTGTGCCAGATATATAGTCTGGTGGAGGAGGATAATTTTATGGAGCTGCTTTTTTAGGTGTTATCCTCAGCCCCCTAGTTCCAGTGAAGGGACATCTTAATTCTTCAGCAGACCAAGACATTATCGACGATTGTATGTTTCCAACTTTGTGAGAAGCATGAAAAAGTCTTCCCAGAAGAGCAATGGGGGGACCAACTTCATATTAATGCCTATGGATTTAGAATGGGATGTCATTAAATCTCCTGTAGGTGTAATGTGTAGGTGTCCTAAGACATCTGTCCACATAATGTAGATAGATAGACAAATAATTGATGACAGGTAATAGATAACAGATGGACAGATAATAAATGATAGATAGATAGATTAAATATTGCTATGAAAAATGTCAAAATAAATCAAAACTTACTTGATATATTGTACAATATACAAGGTGGGCCATTTATATGGATACACCTTAATAAAATAGGAATGGTTGGTGATATTAACTTCCTGTTTGTGGCACATTAGTATATGTGAGGGGGGAAACTTTTCAAGATGGGTGGTGACCATGGCGGCCATTTTGAAGTCAGCCATTTTTAATCCAACTTTTGTTTTTTCAATAGAAACATAGAAACATAGAATGTGTCGGCAGATAAGAACCATTTGGCCCATCTAGTCTGCCCAATATATCTGAATCCTATGAATAGCCCCGGCCCTATCTTATATGAAGGATGGCCTTATGCCTATCCCATGCATGCTTAAACTCCTTCACTGTATTTGCAGCTACCACTTCTGCAGGAAGGCTATTCCATGCATCCACTACCCTCTCAGTAAAGTAATACTTCCTTATATTACTTTTAAACCTTTGCCCCTCTAATTTAAAACTGTGTCCTCTTGTGGTAGTTTTTCTTCTTTTAAATATGCTCTCCTCCTTTACCGAGTTGATTCCCTTTATGTATTTAAAAGTTTCTATCATATCCCCTCGGTCTCTTCTTTCTTCCAAGCTATACATATTAAGGTCTTTTAACCTTTCCTGGTAAGTTTTATCCTGCAATCCATGGACCAGTTTAGTAGCTCTTCTCTGAACTCTCTCTAGAGTATCTATATCCTTCTGGAGATATGGCCTCCAGTACTGCGCACAATACTCCAAGTGAGGTCTCACCAGTGTTCTGTACAGCGGCATAAGCACTTCACTCTTTCTACTGCTTATACCTCTCCCTATACATCCAAGCATTCTGCTTGCATTTCGTGCTGCTTTATTACATTGTCTTCCCACCTTTAAGTCTTCTGAAATAATTACTCCTAAATCCCTTTCCTCAGATACTGAGGTCAGGACTGTGTCGAATATTCTATATTCTGCCCTTGGGTTTTTACGCCCCAGGTGCATTATCTTGCACTTATCCACATTAAATTTCAGTTGCCAGAGTTCTGACCATTCTTCTAGTTTTCCTAAGTCCTTTTCCATTTGGCGTTTCCCTCCAGGAACATCAACCCTGTTACATATCTTTGTGTCATCAGCAAAAAGACAAACCTTACCATCGAGGCCTTTTGCAATATCACTTATGAAGATATTAAACAAAATTGGTCCCAGTACAGATCCCTGTGGAACCCCACTGGTAACATGACCTTGTTTTGAATGTTCTCCATTGACTACAACCCTCTGTTGCCTGTCACTCAGCCACTGCCTAATCCACTCAACAATATGGGAGTCCATGCTCAATGACTGCAGTTTATTGATAAGTCTTCTATGTGGGACAGTGTCAAAAGCCTTACTAAAATCTAGATATGCGATGTCTACTGCACCTCCACCGTCTATTATTTTAGTCACCCAGTCAAAAAAATCTATAAGATTTGTTTGACATGATCTCCCTGAAGTAAACCCATGCTGTTTTTCATCTTGCAATCCATGGGATTTTAGATGTTCCACAATCCTATCCTTTAATAGGGTTTCCATTAATTTGCCTACTATTGATGTCAGACTCACTGGTCTATAGTTGCTCGATTCCTCCCTACTACCTTTCTTGTGAATGGGCACGACATTTGCCAATTTCCAATCTTCCGGGATGACTCCTGTTACTAATGATTGGTTAAATAAATCTGTTAACGGTTTTGCCAGCTCACCACTAAGCTCTTTTAATAATTTTGGGTGTATCTCATCAGGCCCCTGTGATTTATTTGTCTTCACTTTAGACAGCAAACTTAGAACATCTTCCTCTTCCTAGGAAGAGGGTCATGTGACACATCAAACTTATTGGGAATTTCACAAGAAAAACAATGGTGTGCTTGGTTTTAACGTAACTTTATTCTTTGATGAGTTATTTACAGGTTTCTGACCACTTATAAAATGTGTTCAATGTGCTGCCCATTGTGTTGGATTGTCAATGCAACCCTCTTCTCCCACTCTTCACACACTGATAGCAACACCACAGGAGAAATGCTAGCACAGGCTTCCAGTATCCGTAGTTTCAGGTGCTGCACATCTCGTATCTTCACAGCACGTTTGATGTGTCACCTGACCCTCTTCCTATTGAAAAAACTAAAGTTGGATTCAAAATGGCCTACTTCAAAATGGCCGCCATGGTCACCACCTATCTTGAAAAGTTTCTCCCCTCACATATACTAATGTGCCACAAACAGGAAGTTAATATCACCAACTATTCCCATTTTATAAAGGTCTATCCATATAAATGGCCCACCCTGTACATCAAATAAAACTAAGATGGCCCTAACATATAAAAATAATTATAAAGGCATGTATTAGTGCACAAACAGAAAATAGATAGATATATAATTGATAGATAAATAGACAAAGATACATTGATAGATAATAGTACAAAGATAAATACATAAATAGATAGGATAGATAGATAGATAGATAACAAAACTTACTTGACATATGTATTGGAGAAATTGTAAAATATACATCAAATAAACTAAGATAGCCCTAACATATAAAAACAATTATAAAGGCATGTGCTATAATAAATGCTATCCATAATAAATTAATGAAAAATGAAATAAAAATAAATGAAAATATAAACATATAAACGGAAATTCATTGAGGAAAAGCACATCAGTTTCAAATTTTATCCTTTCTTTTTGATGAGCAGATGCACCTGTGTTGTCCCTCACAAGAAGAAGTGACTGCTCCACGTGCCGTGTGGTTTTTGACTCTCCACCTCGGCAGCGAATGAGAGCTATTAGGACATAATTGGAAATCCATACCAAATACATAATGCAGTTGTATTCTCGCACCCTCACTGGCAGGCAAAACAGCACTTTGTATAAGCCCTGGGCACACCTACACCAGTAAGTAGGCGCCATGCTGGGCGCTGGGCCATTGAACCTGGGCGTTATTGTAAGATTAGCACTTTACCCGCGCCCCACGCAATTTACACATTGACTGTGTTTAAAGTAACGCCATAGATTTGCTCATTAGCAACAAAGAGGGATGAGGCAGGGGGGGGGGCCCACTGGGATTTTGTATAAAATATTTTTTTTTTGTGTAATATTTGGATACGATTTTCTCGGCGGAAGACTCAAGCTGGCAGATCCCAGATGTCCAGCTCTCAACGAAGGGCAGCAATGCTGGTGGTCAGTGTTACATGCCCCAGTTATCAATAGCTCAGTATGCAACAGTGATTAAAGCAGTTTTTGCCTTTAAGTCTGACTCATGTCACACTCTGCAGATAATTGTTATGCTCATTTATTTCTTTACAAATATTTGAGTGAAGGTAGAGTCAGGCAGCTGTGCCGAAAGGTCTATCTTTTTTGTTTTCGGTCCTTCTTGATTTTACCCTTTCGCTGTGGGCAAAGATCGCAGCAATGTCATTACTATTATTGCATTGTATATTGCCTTATGCAGCTTTCACTATACACACGAAACAATGTGGAGTCACGGTTCTGTATTAATAACAGTGGGAAACATCACGGATATACTGGCCCATGAGATCGATTAAACATATTGCTAATGCTACACTGATGTGTGTGAGGTGAGGTGTGTATATATAAAGTCAAGTCACTTTGCAAATATATTAGCTTACATATCTGGTACTGATCCTGAGTTACATCCTGTATTATACTCCAGAGCTGCATTCACTTTTCTGCTGGTGGAGTCACTGTGTACATACATTACTTATCATGTACTGATCCTGAGTTACATCCTGTATTATACGGTGCGTATACGGAACCATTCATTTCAATAGTTCTGCAAAAAAAACTAATGTACGCCGTATGCATTCCGTTTCCGTATTTCCGTTCCATTGAAAGATAGAACATGTCCTATTATTTCCCGCAAATCACATTCCGTGGCTTCAAGTCAATGGGTCCGCAAAAAAAACGGAACACATACGGAACCGTATCCGTTCTGTTTTTGCAGAACCATCTATTGAAAATGTTATGCCCAGCCCAATTTCTTCTATGTAATTACTGTATATGCCATACGGAAAAACGTAATGGAAAACGTAACGGAAACAAAAAAAAACTGAACAGCGGATCTGTAAAAAATGGACTGCAAAACACTGAAAAAGCCATATGGTCGTGTGCAGGAGGCCTTATCATGTACTGATCCTTAGTTATCTCCTGTATTATACTCCAGAGCTGCACTCACTATTCTGCTGGTGCAGTCACTGTGTACATACAGTTAGATCCATATATATTTGGACAGAGACAACATTTTTCTAATCTTTGTTCTGTACATTACCACAATGGATTTTGAACACATGCAGTTGAAGTTCAGACTTTCAGCTTTAATTCAGTGAGTTGAACAAAATGATTGCATAGAAATGTGAGGAACTAAAGTATTTTTTAAACTCAATCCCCAAAAGTAATTGGACAAATTAAATAATTTAAAATGTTAATTTCTAATATTTGGTTGAAAACGATTTGTTGGCAATGACTGCCTGAAGTCTTGAACTCATGGACATCACCGGACGCTGTGTTTCTTCCTTTTTAATGCTCGGCCGGGCCTTTACTGCAGCGGTTTTCAGTTGCTGTCTGTTTGTGGACGTTTCTGTCTGAAGTTTAGTCTTTGACAAGTGAAATGCTCTATCGGGTTCAGATCCGGTGACTGACTTGGCCATTCAAGAATATTCGACTTTTTTGCTTTAATAAACTACTGGGTTGCTTTGACTTTATGTTTTGGGTCATTGTCCATCTGTATTATGAAACGCTGACCAATCAGTTTGGCTGCATTGGGCTGGATTTGAGCACACAGTATGTCTCTGAAAACCCCAGAATTCATTTGGCTGCTTCTGTCCTGTGTCACATCATCAATAATCACTAGGGACCCAGTGTCCCTGGCAGTCATGCATGCCGAAGCCATCACACTGCCTCCGCCGTGTTTTACAGATGACGTGGTATGCTTTGGATCATGAGCTGTACCGTGCCTTCGCCATACTTCTTACTTTCCATCTTTGTAGTAGAGGTTGATCTTGGTTTCATCTGTCCAAAGAATGTTTTTCCAGAAGCGTGCTGTTTTTTTTTTTTTTAGCAAAGTCCAATCTAGCCTTCCTATTTTTGAGGCTGATGAGTGGCTTGCAACCTGCAGTGGCTTGCAACGTGAACGTGCATTTGGATATTGATACGCCTATATCCTGGAGAGTGTGGTTCACTTGGTTGGCTGTTGTGAAGGAGTTTCTCTTCACCATGGTAATTATTCTGTGATCATCCACCACTGTTGTCTTCTGTGGGTGTCCAGTTCTTTTTGCATCGTTGAGGTCACTAGTGCTTTTTCTTTCTTTCTCAGGATGTACCAAACTGTAGATTTTGCCACTCCTAATAGTGTAGCAATTTCTCGGATGGGTTTTTTCTGTTTTCGTAGATGAAGGATGGCTTGTTTCACCTGCATGGAGAGCTCCTTTGACCGCATTTTTACTTCTCAGCAAAATCTTCAAAATGCAAGCACCACACCTCAAATCCACTCCAGGCCTTTTATGTGCTTAATTAAGAATGAAGGAATTGTCCACACCTGCCCATGAAACAGCCTTTGAGTCCATTGTCCAATTTATTTTGGTCCCTTTAAAAAGAGGGTGTCGCATGTAAAGGAGCTGAAACTCCTGTTTGTCAGTTTTGAGCTAAGTCCAAAAAATAATAATTTACATCTATAAACCAAAAATAAGAAATAAAAGAAATATAATAATGACACGAAACGCGTCCATGGGAATTCCTTGTTGCTTCTGCGAACAACATAATTTTTGAAATTCTCACGTCTTTCCTTTTTGACCTTTGGTACTTGTTTTTATCAACATGTTCTCGAGCTGCCGCGCAAAAAACACCTTGAAGTGTCAAGCTTTAAAAATGTGTCTTCTGTTCGGTTGTGCAGTTTGGACCGTCGTGGCCTTGTCAAGATACATTCTCTAGTTAGAGGCTGCTTGGGTATTTCCCTCCTGGCTCCGAAGATATTGATTTGGTAACACTCAGCCCTGTCTGTCAACTGAAGGGGGTGAAAGGTGAAAGTTCAACTAGCGCGGGACGCTTTGTAAGTATTAATGAGCCCTGTCCATTTTTTTTTATCGGTTTGTGCAACTTCTAATGATAATGACTAATTGTGATGAGGACAAAGTGGCATTGTCACATTTGTTTAATGATAACTGAATGATTTATTTTTTAGTTACATATAAATGCATTTCGGCGAATCAGGTGCCGGCACCATGTTTTTTTTTTTCTTCTTTCTCCCTTCCACGGGTTGGGACCATCGATCAATGAAATCACTGGTTTTGGAGACGTGTAACATAAATTATTGATAGATATGTTTATCATATGCACATATGGAAACAGAAGAATTTCATTTCAAGGCAACAATTCCCCTTCGGTATTGTGTTCTTATCCATTTACTGCAGAATCATCAATCTAATGGGGGAAATTGTTGTACATATTTTGAGCCTGTGTTGAGTTCATGGTAAGCCAAAAACAAACTTACCAAGATCAGTGGAGAAATTAAAAAGAAAAAAAAAAACATGTTTCAGGCTATTCTTTCAAAAATAGTTGTTTGGCTAAAGTATAGAAAGGATAGCGCATCTTTAATATTTATTACTATTTTATGTTCCATTTTATTACCCTTCTAAATAATAAAAAAAATCTCAGCAACCAGTTAACAATAAATTTTTTAATTTGCTAAATTAAAATATTCTGATTTGAGTAGAATTGTAATACAAAAAGTGTTTCAGTTTTGTCTGGAATTTTTTAAATAATTTTGAATTAAAATTTTTGGAACAGCAAAGGTTTCAGGATATTCTTTTCAAAATAGGTGGTATAGAAAGGATGGCGCATATCTTTAATATTTATTACTATTTTATAACTTTTTAAATAATAAAAAATCTCAGCAACCAGTTGACAACTGATTTTTAATTTAGCAAAATTAAAATTTTCTGATTTAAGTGGAATTTGAATAAAAAAAATGTTTGTTTTGTCTGGAATTTTTAAAATGGTTTCAAATGTAAAGATTTATAAAAATGGGCTATGTGTTAAAAAAATAGGTGTCTGGGTAATGTGTAAATTTAATAAACAATTTAAAAATGTTTCAGTTTTGTATGGATTTTTGAAAAAACATAAAAATTTAAAGATTTTGAAAAAATGGTTATTTGTTCAAAAATAGTTAATCTGGGTAATGTGTAAATTTAATAAACAATTTTAAAATGTTTCAGTTTAGCATGGATTTTAGAATTTTTTTCAGGGATTTTAAAAACGGATGACGTAAATCTTTAATATTTATTGCCATTTATTTATTTATTTTCTATTACTTTTTTAAATAATAAAAAAATGTGGGCAACCAGTTGACAACTGATGTTTAAATTAGCTAAATTCTAATTTTTTTTAGATTTAAGTGGAATTTTTATAAAAAATTTAGAATGTTTCAGTTTTGGTTGGAAGTTCTAAAATCATTTTAAGCTGAAAGATTTAAAAAACATTGTAATGATGGACAGGACCCCAGAAATTAGCCAATTAAGACGACATAAGGAAGTCTAGGGTGTAGATATATTCTGCATGTACAATGTGATAATCACTCCAGAAGCACCATACACAGCCAGACAGCATATCATTATTGATCTATTTCAATTAATTCCATAATGAAAATTTTTGTAAACTGCAATCATCATGCATGATTTTTATTTTTAATGTAACAAGTATTTCTATTCAATGTGTGTTATTGGTCAATGAGTTATGAAAAGTATAGGATATAAAGTACCGTGTTGCAGAAATGATTTTCACTGGATGATATTTTACTGGCATTAAAAACAGTGGTGAAAGATGTGAAATTTAACATTTCCTGTTCAGAGAGAAGCTGCAGCTAATTACAAGCAGCTCTTCCTGCAGAGAAATCATTTGTGAACGAAAAATTTACGTTCCAAGAAAGATCTTGGCTTCCCCGTTCTACAACCTTTTAATCCTGTACAGGGATCTGCAGAGAAACCAAAGTCCATCGCCCGGTTTTATTGAATGTGTATGAGCAGTCTGAACAACTGTAACGGCCAATATGGACTAAAATATGTATGGCCATGTCCGTGAAACAAATGTTCACCAGATGTTTATCTGCTGTTCAACTATAAACCAACATTTATCTAATGTGTATGGCCACCTTTAGTCTGGCCATACACACTCAAAGATTTGTTCAGCCAAAGCTCACTTTCCTGAACCCTTCATATTTATACACGCTTCGCCAAGCATGCATGTGTCCTAAAGTGGGAGAGGGTGAAAGCTACTTCTAGACTCCTCTGGAGATGTTTTATGACAAAAGCATCCAACTACATGATCCTCCTCTGTTGGGGTAGAGTATGTAAGCCTCCGTACACATTCGTTGTCTGGTTCCACCAAAATCGGCAGGTTCGGCCAACATTTATCTAAAGTTTATGGGCGTCTTCAGCTGAGTTGTTCATGATGGAAAGAAAATCAGCAGTGGCTGAAGGCTCAATGAGAAAGAAAAGTAGTCCCTACTGGCAAGAACCCTGCATACAACAGCCCAAATCTCATTGTCTTAGATAAAGGTGAGAATAGTTTGAGTGAGAAAAATAAGAGGTTCATCAAAACAGAATTTTCAGCTTTTGGGTTGAGTCTTTATCTTTCTCTACCCTGTTCTCCTTTTTCAATTCTGTAATTCAGACTGAGAATAAGAATCAGGACTGCGTTACTGAAGTGGACAACTGCCCTAAGACCTCCATCTTTGGGCCTCCAATTACCTACCAGCTAATTCGCATTGCATAATACTATAATTGGAAACTGCATGGAAATACGATTTGGGTACTATATAAAGGGAGCATTGTTGCATCACAATTGCTGCACAGGATCAGCAGAATTTAAAGAGGACTTGTCAGGCCATGGGACTTGTAACAGTAGAGGCCCTTTGATGTGGGTTCGGTAAAGCACCTTGTATTCAATGGGATTATAACTACAGAAGATGAAGATGTTGTTCTTGTTGGATGTAGTGACCTGTACACTATCTGACCATGTTATTAAGCACAAAAATATAGGACAGAAATAAGAATGGAAGTAAGAGCTGTTGACTTGACTATCTAATAAAAAAAATTAAGGGTCCCGCCTGTGGTCAAAGCAGGCCCTGTGTAACATAGCAGGTGTGGACCCACTGTGACAGTAAACAGATTTGACCTACTCCTAAGGGCATTGTGTAATTGGCTCCCCCGTTCTACAACCTTTTAATCATGTACATGGATCTGCAGGGAAACCACCAGGTAGCTACTTCTTGAAGCAGTCTCTGTTTACTCAGGTGGGTCGAGAACACCGATGCACAGCACCAAGGGAACAGATGAGTGTTTTCACTGCACAGGTCAAAGTCAGGGAATTCGTTCAATTCAGGAGAAAACTGTTTAGCCTACCACCTTCATATTGGTATCTAGATTCCACCAGCTGATCCTTGAGGAGTGGTGCACGGTTAAAAGCCATTTTGACCATGGTTAATCTCTCCACTAAAAAGATAAATCCGGCACACTTCTCCATAAAAGTTGGTCTTTTTTTATTAAATTTATCAAAAATAATCATGGTGCAAAAAAAGTTAAAAAAAAAAAAGGGACTATGCGTTTCAGATACATCTTGTGTGTCCTTCCTCATAGCCACGAGGAAGAACACACAAGATGTGTTTAAAACGCAGAGCCCCCTTTTTTACTTTTTTTTAACCATGCTTTTTTTTTAAAATATGGATCAATAAAAAAAGACTAAGTTTTTTGGAGAAGTGTGCTGGACAGGCAGTGCAGCGCAAATTCGGTAAACAGTCACAGTCAGGACAATACTTTAGTGCACCTTCTCAAGACAAAAAAGGCTAAAACCTTATTGCTCAGGCACCCTCCCACTAGGGAAGGTGCCTTAAATAATCCAGAGTTGACTGTTATTGGCTGGGGACCAATAAGGAAGCATGCTTTATCCCTTTAAGAGGTGGAGGGAGCATGTGCAGTAGGCGGAATGACCAGAAGAGGCCTACAGTCAGTCATAAATGCCAGCGGGACCATCAACAGATCCATGGTGTTTGGGAGGTGGGCATTTCACCAGCTGTTCTTGCTGAGAGAGAGAACCCTGATATCAGCTGGGAAGTTTCTGCTTGCCACAGATTTATTTTCTATGTAGCATTACATGGCTGTCCAGATGAATGGGCACCATAAACTACTAGCTGGATCAGGCTTGCCAGAGTGGGTGCCACTTCTAATAAAGCATACAGATGAGGGTTGTCTAGTTTATTCTAGTGTTTGCATTTACAATAATCATGACATGTCCATTCCTGATTCTAGATCGAGTTTTATTACACACAGATATGTACACAAGCATTTTTTCAGATCTATATCATATATGCCATATTCGGCAAGATAATCCTTTACATCACACAAGGGCACAAATTATAATTTCTTACAGCATGATGCAAGTGACATAAATTCTCCATGTCAAACTACATAAGGGTCCACATTTACACATCCAAACACAACACAGAAATTCTCAACAACAAAACCTCGAGCAGCACATGGAAGGTTGAGCAAAGAAGAAAAAAAAAAAACTAAAAGGAGTTGTCCAGGATTAGAAAATCTTCTTTCTTCCACGTCCATGGGTTGTGTCTGATATTGGTGCTCACCTCCACCGGCGTCAATGAGAATGCGCTGAGAACGTGCTGCAATACCCCACACAACCTGACCGGTGTGATGCTATATTTGGAAGAAAGCAGCCATGTTTTTCTAATCTATCACAACCTTAATTCTAATAAATTTAAGTATGAAATAAAATAATGGTGGCATTGAGAAATAACTCATCCGTTATGCCTTGTGAATAGGTTTTCAACTTTCAAGATTTATAAGATATTTTACAGATAAAAAAAAAGTTGCTAAAAAAAATTGTAAGAAAAGATCTGAAGAAAAAAAAATATTCAATTTTATTTTAAATTCTGCCCTCAAGGTTGACATATCCTTGACCTAGACTTGACGCTCTAAAATGATCATCCTAAAGGTTCCATGCACATTCGCCAACATAATGTTTGTGCAGAGCCCGTAATCTTGCGCATGCTCCCTGAATACACATGTCAGCGCCCGCACGGTGTCCTGGCATCGGCCTCACAAAACTCATTGCGCATGCTTCGCTCCACTTGTTCCCGCTCCTTCGCCCGACCGGCAAGTCGTGTCACACTGCTCTTCGTTTCCAGGTCGAGCGAAGCTGGCGCATGCGCAATAAGTTCTGTGAGGCCGATGCCAGGACACCGCGCGGGCGCTGACATGTGTATCCAGGGCGCTGCACAAACATTACGTCGGCGAAGAGGAGTGAATAAATTAACAGTGGGGCGGTGCTGCGCTCCGAAGTAATGGGCGCGGCTGGGCTCCAACGGCCGGAGGGACAGCCCCTTGGGCTCCTTATTGAGGTAATTAGCATATTACTAAAAGCGATTTTATTGACAAATTACAAGACACAGGGCAGTAATACTAGTACATTTTAATGTAAATCGTGGAGACTGATGTGGTGATGTTAATAGCTCAGTAAGTGAAATCCAGGTGACAGTGTCCCTTTAATGTATGTCTCTGGGTATAAATCACTATAACATGATGACTTTTAAAAGGCCACATCACAGAAAGTCATCCCGACTAGTTATAGGCATCACCTCCTAACAAAATAAAATGATGCATATGGCAAAAGTAATGTAGCCCACGGCAAGCAGAGATTGGATTTTTATCTTCTGGAAAGGCCTATGTTGGTGACAGCAGATATGACTTAAGCAGGTTACAGAAGCAGTTCGTATAAATGTCATACGGCTGAAAGTTTCATGATTTCTTCACATCAACGCTAATTGGTGATTAACCATGTCCTTGATCAGCAACTAAGCCTGAGTCTTTTCAATAGGGGATATTGGTTTTGAAACCTAAATGGAACATGACAAAGTCAATTCTAGAACGGAATGTCACAGGATTACTCCTCGCTCCTTGGACACCTAGTATATTTTATGATTAATCCTGGGCTGGAGAACATCAAGTATATTCCATTATTACTGTTGGACAAGTGAACATTGAATTAATGCTATGCCTATGATTACTCCGAGGCAGGAGGACATTGAGTTCATAATTACATCAGTACAGGAGGATATGGAGTATAGTTCTTGATGGTGATCCCACTGGACAACAGAATGTTGAGGAAATCTCAAGATTATTTCAGGACAGAAGAATATCAAATGAAGTTCATGATTACTCTGAGACAGAAGGGTATGGGGGCTTAGCTGTGTTCAGAAAGGGGTGTTAAAAAATCTTCATGATTACCCTAAGGCAGGAGGACATCAGAGTTCATGATTACTCCAAGACAAGATGACATCAAGTAGAGTTCATGATTATTCCTGTACAGGAAGACATGGAGTATGGTTCTTGGTTATGATCATACTGGACAGGAGGGAGCATGGAGTACATTTCAGGATAATAAATTACTCCCAAGAAAGAAGGACATCAAGTATACTTTATTGTTACTCCAGGATAGTTAGACAACAGAGAAACATAATTACTCCTGGGTAGGAGAATATAGAGAACATTAAGAAAATATCATGATCATAATGATTTCAAAGTAAGATATCAAGTTTATGTCATCATTACTCCAGGAGAGGTGGACATTAAGTTCATGATTAATCTAGGACAGAAGGGCATGGAGTATGGTTTTTGGTTGTGATCACACAGAACAAAAAGCTTTGAGTAAACTTGAAACTCACTGAAAAAAGTGGCCTAAACGGGTGAAAATGCTCCAAACCGGGGGAGCGATTCCTCCGCATGCGGTCAGCAGACAACGGCAATCTCCAGCAAAAAATGCGTACAATGGAGGATGCCGGGGCGGACCGCATGCACCACAAGAACATCTTACACAAAATGATACATTGTGCAGATGAAAAAATATACATTAAAAAATCACTGCAAAAGATGCACCAAAATGAAACGCAACTGACAATACTAACTAATTCCTCAGGCCGATGTTGAAAGCTGAGAACTTTGCCAATATCTTGCAGTCAGGAACATATCGGAGCCCCTCATGCACCACGTCACGGTGTCTCAGCTTTTAACATCGGCCTGAGGAATTAGCTAGTATTGTCAGTTGCGTATCATTTTGGTGCATCTTTTGCAGTGATTTTTGAGTAAACTTGGAATTAATCTAACATGGTCATTATTTACCTGGCATTGGCCAGTGCAGTAGGATCCTGTAAATATCATAATTATCATAAGATAAGAGGACATCAGATTTACTTCAAGATTACTCCAGGACAACTGGACATCATGTCCTTCTGTCAAACCGTAATCATGAACTCTTCCATGAAGTATAGTTCTTGAATATGAACAAGCTGAACAGGACAGCATAAAATAAACTTCAGGATCATAATCACTCCAAGACAGGAGTATGCTCCGTGGTTACTCCAGTACAGTGGACATACTACATAGATTATGATTACACCTGGACAAGAGAGTATGAGGTAAAGTTATTGGTTATGATCATATTAGACAGGAGAGCACTTGTAAACTTCAAGATCCTAATTTCTGCAAGACTGGAGGGCATAAAAAGATTCAAGGTTACACTTGGACAGCTGAACATCAAGGACAGTTTATGACTACTAATGGATGGGAAAACAGAGTATAATTCTCTTTTGTGATCACAGTGGACAGGAGGACATCAGGAATACATCGTAATTACTCCAGGGTGGTGGGACATCAAGTAGAGTTCATGACTACTCTTGGACAGAGGAACTTTCATGATCATAATTACTGCAAGACAAGAGGACACTGATAAACCTCATGGTACCTCCAGGTTAGTGAGGCAATATGAATGCACATAATTGCTCCTGGAGAGGGTAGTAAGTAGTAGCATAGAGCTCAGTTGTGAACACACTGGGCAGAAGAGCACTAAACTTCATAGTCATGACAGGTTGACAAGTATATTTCATGGTTACTCCAGGACGGCGGGACATCATGGATATGTCATGATTACTCTTGTGCAGATTACAGCAAGTTGTTTCAAAAGGTTGTTAGACAATTAAAAAAAAAACTTTTTCTTACCATCAACAGCATCTGATAGTGTAGCTCACGTCCATCGGGTGAGGTTTATGGGAAAAGTTAAAACCCTTTTCTCTAATCACAGACAAGTTCTTTAAGAAACACAATAACTGTGCCACAGGTATTTTGCCACAGGTACTAAAGGCAGGGATGGAAATTAAAGGGAAAAAAATGGAAAACCCCTTTAAGGGTAAGTGGATCATAAATGCACTTTATGATTATTACTGTCATGGTGGGGGTGCTCAGGTCTTTTATATTCTCACTGTAGATTCAGGCAAAAAATCAAACACCGAGGCATGATGGAAAACTACAGATTTTCTATATGCTTTTACTGTAGAGGCGATCTCTATATTGCCAATATAAAAGACAATAGGAAAGAAAATAATATATTCGGTTCTTATATTTCTACTTTGCTGCTGAAGGGCAGAGGTATACAGAAATATGAGTCAGTATCGCCCAGTAAGCTGTAATAACGTAATAACATTTTTTGTATAGTCACAAAGCTATTCAATAAAATGTATCTCTTTAGCTCCACCTGCTGTTTGTTATTTCCCTCATTTCTTGTCCACCTCACTGAGATGGTCACACGCTCTCAGTTTGAATCTTCAACTGTCACCAGCCATATATTCTGTTTGAAGCCGTAGCAGTTAAAGGGAAACAGCTTCAGCAGAAAGGAGATGTCCCATGAGAAAGGACACTCCCCTTGAGCCCCCAGCTTGAATTACATCTATCAAAGTAATTGGACCAATGAATGGGGAGATCTCTGGACCCATGTGAGATACAGGGCTGGTTCTAGCTTTGTTAGAAAGGTATTCTCATGTCCTATATGATGTCTGATTATTTTTTTTTTTTTACATCAATCATGGCATAACCCCTTTAATAAGGAGTATGCAGCGGTGAAGACGCATCTCATTTATGATATATATACACACAAACACACTTATTATACCTATTTCTATTATTTTACTTGAAATTATTAATATTTATAATTTATTATCATAAGAAATGAAATAATTTAAAGGGATTTTCCATGTACTATTCTGATGTAAAGTGAATACAACTGAGAGGATGGGAAGCTACAGTGTATATGATATGTCAATATTTTTTCACTTATCTGGTTTCTCTTGGTCCCCATACTACATTTCCATCATCTGCCGGAGCTCTGAGGTGTTCCCCACATGTCTAACATGGAAACGGAAGAAAAGTACACCACCAATGACAATGATCACATGACTGGTAACTGAAATTATCACCACGCTGTCTATGGACAGGCAACGGTAATTACTGGCAAAATGTATAAACTAGATTCTGTAACAGACAAAAAAAAAATTGAATACTCACTGCGGTAACTACATCTATATACCGGTATTATAATTAGTACTTTATAACCTTTGGGCTCTATGGATTTATTTCTCTTTACATTATTTTCTTACTGGATTGTTGGAGTCTTCGTTCAGGTTGCCTAACAACTGACTACCTGTCTGGGTGACCACCAGTTCGGTACGTGGACTGAAAGTTCTATTTGTCACAGGACAGACCTCCTCTCCCTGCGACATGTATGTTTTTTGGACTTGAGTAACAGTGAACACAAGGAGACTACTTCAGGATATAAATAGGTAAGAAGGAAGGTAAGTGGAGGAGCAAAAATAATGTAGTAATTGTGCCAGCAAGTTGTGTAGATAGTGGAGAAAAACTGTATCTTTTTCATATGTCCTACTAAGGCGCTTTAAGTTGGACCAAGAGAGTATCTATTTTCTCTCTGTCTGGAGGACCAAGAACGTCTCGTCTCACTGTTTAAAGGACCAAGAGTGTCCCCTTCCTCTCTCTCTTTTTGGTGGACCTGGAGTATCTCCTGCCTCTCTTTTTTTTTGGAGGACCAAAAGCATCTCCTCACTTTCTCTTTGGAGGATCAAGAGTGTTTCCTCTCTCTCTTTGGAGAACCAGGAGTTTCTCCTCACTCTCTTTGGAGGACAAAGAGCATTTACTCTCTCTCTCCCTCTGGAAGACCTAGAGCATCTTCACTCTTTCTTTGGAAGACCTAGAGCATCTCAACTCTCTCTTTGTAGGATCAACAGCATTTCCTTCCTTTCTCTCCTTGGAGGATCAGGAAAGTCAATTCATTACTTGATGCGTAATTTCTCCTGTTGTGGAGCTGCAGAGAAACTGAACACTTTTTGCTGGGTTCCACCAAAGATAACAGCTTGGAAGCCCAACAACGGGACCAACGTAGGATCAGCTTATAGTCTGGCGACCCATCTAATACAAAGGGTTGTCCAAAATAGACAACACCCTTAAGTTAAAAACCCTGGGTCAAGGTGACAATATGCCCAGGGACCACAATATTTTATCAAAATTTTGTGACGTAGAATACTCCACTGATCCATCACAGACCTACAATAAAGGTGGCCATTTTTTTTATTGAGTTGTCACCATCAAACAGTACAAAATTGTTATGTCTTTGGGGGCCATAGGTGAGGTAGGGGTCCACATTAGAGACATATATTTCTGACCATGATATCTAACGAGAGAAGAATATCTGCAGTAATTTACAATCCTCCACTTTGTCTCACAGATACACAAAGTGCCAGTGCAAGCAGCTCGAAGGACCGTGCCGGGAGCACCAAGTAGTTATCCACCTTCGGCATGCCGAGTTTGTTTTAAACTGCATATGAGGTGTCTGCTGCTAATCTGAATCACAGAGTCACTGAACACAAACTGTGTTATGTTTACTGCTGAGGATAGGGGGTGGAGCATGACAGTAGACCAAAAAGTGATTCCTTGAGTCATGCCCTACCCACTCAGCTCCTTAAAATATGGCTCTTTATCCCATCATGTTCTAGATTCTCAGAAAATGATCCACACAATACAAGGATGATACAAAATAAAAGAACTGAGTTTCCCAGTGAATTTAAATGGTGGACAGAACCAAAGTTTTGGACCCTGGCACCAAAATAAAAGGGCATATTACCTTCCTGATAAGGTTTTTTTAAAGGGGTTCTCCAGGATAAGAAAAAAAAACTGTGCCACAACTATCTAAGGGTTGTGTCTTGTATTTCCACTTCAATAAAGTGAATGGGAGTGAGATGCAGTACTACACACAACCTGTGTGTCATGGTGGCAGTACATGTCCACCTCCACTCCTCCTGATGGGAAACGCTGCTGCCTTGCTCACCAGCTCCATGGCTCTGGTACCATTGGCGTCCCTCTCTCCCTGTATGTTAGGCTCAGCCAAAAGCTGTTCCTTGACGTAGACTGTGGCAATGCATCTTACTGCCTGAAGGGCGCAAGCACTCTCTCCAGCTCTTAAAGGGACAGCGAGCTGGCCACCCTGGGATATTTAAGACACCCTACCATGTGAGAAGGCACCTGAGCAACAGGTTCTAGTACTCTAGTGTCCTGAAAAGCTGTTAGCTTGTTTGCCTGTTCCATTTGTACCTACTTCTGCATTTGACCATTTGCTCCCTGACCTTACCTCTGCCTAATCTCTATACTGTACCCTGAGCTGCCCGTCCTGACCTCGGACTGTTTGTTGGATTACACATACTCTGCTTGCCCTGACCTCGGCCTGTCACTGACTACAGTTTTGCCCAATCCCTTGGTGTTCTGCACCAGTGTCTATGGACCCCCCTAGGTCAGTTGTCAACAGAGACTACACCATCGTTAACGGCCTGGTAGTTCCCCTGCAGCGGAGTCCAGATCCTTGTACAGTCATTAAAGGGTGAAGACCCAGGGGGCTACTTAGATGATTTCTTTAGTTGTTTGACTTTATGATCCACCATGACTTTGGCATGTGTAATACTTGTGATGAACATCTATCCAGTCCATAACACAGTCATACTTTAATTGGGCTCGCACGCGCTTAAATTACATCATAACTCTAAATACAAAGCTCACATTTCACATGGCAAATAAAATACATAGAGAAAATAGAAAACCCAAGACATACGACACAAGCCAAAGCTCTGACGGAGGGAAAGAAAATGACTACTTAGAGGAAATGACTAATCCTCAATATCACGCTACTACTGTAAATGTAAACAATCTGGTCAGACAGAACTGCTTGAACCGACAAGCAGCGTTATATGGAATGTGACAATCGGACACACGTTTGTAAATGTCATGTTTAGTGGAGGACCACCGCCAAACACCATCTTACAATTTACATCTAGATATTATCTACATAGGATATCGAGTGACGCTAAACTTAACTTGCATGTGTTATACTCCAGTCACATCCAAAGCAGCATCTCTGGCTTATAAAGGGGTCCACCGACCTTCAATGGCTCTTGGCCACGCGCTTGTTCAGCTATTCTTCCTGCTCCCTATAAACATGCACGCTCAGTTTGGCCAAGTGTGCATGTCTTCTCAATGCAGAGAGGGGAGCAAACAGCTGTCAGATAGATCAGCTTATCTCTGCTGAAAACAAAGAATTGGGCATGTTCAGTTCCAATATGGCTGATCCTACCTCTCCGATGGTGGTTAGGTCCCCTCCATACAAATAAGATTGGTGGCTGGTGCTCCTGAAATCAGCAGCTTCATCAGACTTATGTGCAGGCGCACCTTTAGTGCTGAGCTTACATATGCTGCTGCTTCAGTGTCTCTCTCATGTAGAGAACTCCTGCCAGAATCCACTGCGGTGCAATACAGATGATCAGCTCAGTCACTAGGGGCCGACTGATTCGAATAGCGACAGGCAGAACTCTGAATGCAGCTCTGGTTGTGTCAGGAGTGGAAGACATGATGTCACGTAAGGTTACAAAGTTACTCTCCACTATATACAGACTATATCTAGAATAATCAGTGTTATAGATGGACTTAAACAGTGAAGCCTCTTCTACTATCAGGGGTCACAGAGAGGAATTAGAGGTTTCCAGCATGGATTCCCGCTCTGTGGCATTTACTGGGGAATCATGCAGCACCAACACAGCAAAAGTCTACCCCATGAATGATATGACGACAACAATTACTGCAGTAATCATGCTATAGATGAGGGGTGTGCAGAAAGTGGGTAAAGGTGTTCAGTTCCTAGACCATGAATCGATGCTCTTTGCCGTCGTGGGCCATAAGGATGACGTTGCGGTTGGAAGTCCAGATGAGTCTTGCCAGTTTCAGGGCGTTGAGTGAGCCGGGGGAGGCTGGCTGAACGGGAGGCACCTGGTAGGTTTTAATGCAGCGCAGCTGAGGTGCAGAGTTCAGCATCCCGATGCTTCCCAGCAAGGACGTGTTCATCTACCAAAGAGAAGTTACAAAAGCATTGTAAGAATGACTAGTTGTTGTGTTGGGGTGGGGGAGATGAGGTGCAAGTGGCACTTTTGGCTACAGGGAAAATTAAGTTCAGCATGTTATAGAGCATGTGGCAAAAGACTCAGTATAACAGCATTTTATTCATTTATATCCCTGCTCATTCTGGGGTTAGGAGTCCAGTGGGCAGTCCTATCCGTGAGTGACAGCTATATCTGTATCGAGAGACCGCCCACTGGACTCCTAATCAGAGAAGAGCGGGTAATAAAATATATGTTACAATTTAGGCTACTTTCACACTGCCGTTTTGGTTTCAGTTTGTGAGATCCGTTCAGGGCTCTCACACGCGGTCCAAAACGGATCAGAATGCCCTAATGCATTCTGAATGGAAAAGAATCCGCTCAGAATGCGTCAGTTTGCCTCCTTTCAGTCTCCATTCCGCTGTGGAGGTGGACGCCAAGACGCTGCCTGCAGCGGTTTGCTGTCCGCCTGACGAAGCGGAGCCAAACAGATCCGTCCTGGCACACACTGTTTTCTCTGACACAATCTGGCACAACAGAAAACGGATCCGCCCCCCATTGACTTTTAATAGTGTTCAAGACGGATCCGTCATGGCTATAGAAGACATAATACAACCGGATCCGTTCATGATGGATGCATGCGGTTGTATTATTGCAACGGAAGTGTTTTTGCAGATCCATGACGGATCCGCAAAAAACGCTAGTGTGATAGTAGCCTTATTCTGAATCTTATCCCTGAAACCTATATATCAATCTGCTCTATACCATGCTGCCCCAACTAGGAGTACATGGACAAGATGACAGGTTCCCTTTAAGAGAGAGGGTTTGCTTGACGTTTCACTAAATCTGGGGCTCACTTTAAAAAATAACATAGGAAAAGATATCAAATCTTGACATCGCTCTTAAAGCTGATCAGAACTCATCCGACCGATCATCAGAGGTTGAAGGAACTGGGCAGACGTGTCATATATGCAACCTGTCCATTAGGTAAGAGGGCACACTGCCACCGCAACAGCAGCTTCCAACTTCCAACATAGGTGAGAAGATTATGGTGGGGTTACCACCATCGGGACCCCCTCCAATATCTCTCTTCCCTGTTTGAATGGAGCTTTAGCTGAGCATGCACATTGCTAATATCCCTTCAAAGTCTATGGGGGGGCCTGCTGAAGATAAGCGAGCACTGTACCCAACTATATTCGGAAGTCCCATAGAGTCTGAATATGAGAGGGAAAGGGTGATAAGTGTCAATCTTAGTACAACCCCTTTAAGGAGGGGGGTGTTCTATGATAAGCCATTGCAGAGCAGGGGGCCCATATATTGCATTCTTACAAGGTGGCCCTCTCTTGTCTGCGTCCACACCTGTAAAGGAAAATGGGTGGTCATCATGGAGTTTTGCATCCACTAGACCTAAAGAACATATGGCTCCACCGCCGTCGTATGTCTCATAATATAACCGTCTTATGGAAGAGTTAATAGAGCGGGTCCCACGTTCATGACTATCGGAGAACCCAGACCATCAATGTTAAATGTATAATATGCAATACTTTATTTTTCCTGTGGTGGCGCTGTAGAGAAACTGAAAACCTGCTGCTGGGTTCCTCTACTAAGGACTGCTGATTGCTGGCGGTCTCGGCAGTGGGATACCGTTATCAGCTTATTATTGGAAGACCCTGGTAACAAACAGAGATTTTCTAAAAGGGATAGGACATTTAAAGGAACACTCCTGGGAAAGCGTAGACGCTACATTAGGCCTCTGTATGACTTGTCATAATTGTTCCTCGACTCCCTGATCCATCCACAACACAGTGAATCAGCCTCGTCAGGAGCGTTCCTTTAAAGCGCCAATTTAAATCTGATGTAGCAGAGCTGGATGTGTCATTCAATTCGCTTGTGTTTAGTGCCGATTTTCACAGGTGAGATAAAGCCGTTGTGATCTCAGCCTGATTTGCGCAAAGCACCGGACATCTATACTTCAAAGTCACGCTGACGCCACACAATCGGTCTCCATCATGTTAGCGGTGTAACATCCATATAAAAGATATACACAGGTTTCTGTGGTTAACCCTGCGGTGTCCTCCATGTAGCAAGTATGACTAATGGTTGAATGTGCGGACGCTGAAGAGAGCTTATGTCCCAAATTCAGTCCGGGGAAGGATATAAGTCATTTTCTATGTTTTTTTTGCTCCTGCTCGGTGGCACGGTGCTGTCAGCGGGTGTAAATCACAGCATCGCTAGCAGTGAGCGCACAAGCACCACTGACATTTTCACAATTTAAATCATCTTGAGTAATGGCCCTTTTAAGATGACTAATGTCGCTGATTTTCCCCACATTAGTAATAGCTCTGAAACGGAGGAAGCAGCGGCTGTGCGAGCGGGCAGACTGTGTGTGAACGCCTCCAATGCCGCCGGGGGCTGGCGGGGTCTGCGGCGCCACTAGTCTAAAGCTAAATGAGAGATGCTGAATGGGCTGCAGCGTCTGGGCTTTACGGACAACAAAAGTGTGGCCCTGTTCAGATCCCTCACGATCAGGAAAAAGAGGCCACCCGTCAGGGATACTTATGCATTACTTCATGAAAATTAAGTTCATAAATCCTCATCAACAAATGGTGTGTGAACTGCAATACTACAGAGCTAGTGGTGTAACTGTGTACATACGTTACATTACTTGATCCTGAGTTATATTCTTATTAGACTCCAGAGCTGAACTCACTATTCCATCCTGTATTATACCCCAGAGATGTACTCACTATTCTGCTGGTGCAGTCACTGTGTACATACATTACATTACTTATCCTGTACTGATCCAGAGTTACATCTTGTATTATATTCAAGAGCTGCACTCACTATTCTGCTAGTGGAGTCACTGTGTACATACATTACATTACTTATCTTGTACTGATCCAGAGTTACATCTTGTATTATATTCTAGAGCTGCACTCACTATTCTGCTAGTGGAGTAACTATATACATACATTACCCATCCTGTACTGATTATGAGTTACATCCATATTATACTCCAGAGCTGCACTCACTATTCTGTTGGTGGAGTCACTGTGTACATACATTACATCACTTATCCTGTACTGATCCAGAGTTACATCCTGTATTATACTCCAGAGCTGTACTCACTATTCTGCTGCTGGGGTCACGGTGTACATACATTATGTGACTTATTTTGTACTGATGCCGAGTTAAGTCCTGCATTATACTCCAGAGCTGCACTCACTATTCTGCTGCTGGGGACACGGTGTACATAAATTACGTGACTTCGTCTGTACTGATGCTGAGTTAAGTCCTGCATTATACTCCAGAGCTGCACTCACTATTCTGCTGCTGGGGACACGGTGTACATACATTACGTGACTTCTTCTGTACTGATGCTGAGTTAAGTCCTGCATTATAATTCAGAGCTGCACTCACTATTCTGCTGCTGGGGACATGGTGTACATACATTACGTGACTTCTTCTGTACTGATGCTGAGTTAAGTCCTGTATTATACTCTAGAGCTGTACTCACTGTTCTGCTGGTTTCTACTGGGATCAGTCAATGCTCACCTGAGCTCCTCTGTGCTTTACTGATATCTGGGAGCTTATCGTACTTAAGACTACTGTGCCTATTATATACACAATACTTTCACCACAGCAAACTGTATAAAGACACTGAACCAGCAGTAAGTCCTAACAGAGCCTATGGACAGGGTTTGTCATCATGAGACGGCCCTTTAGGTTAGTGCAGATGATGCTTTGTTTCGGGGCCCTGCACATGTGATGGACGCCCCCCTGGAGCTCATGGAGGTAATCAGGTAATGCTCTGAGCCTGTGACAGATATAGGATTAGCACGCAGGAGATAGCCAGCTGAGCCCAGATTTCTAACAGGTCTGACTGGGATTAAAGTTTAACACTGTAAACTGCAGCTGGGACCAGACGAGGAGAGAGGATCAAGCAGAGACCTCTGGGACGGACCCCCCGTACTGTCGCTCCTATTGTCCACAGGCACAAAAGTGACATGGCCGACAGACAGCATCACTGCCCCTCACTTCCTCTGTGTATTTCAAATGTCCCTCTCTCAGCTCTGGAGTATAATACAGGATGTAAGTCAGGATCAGTACAGGATAAGTAATGTATGTACACAGTGACTGCACCGGCAGAATACTGAGTACAGCTCTGGAGTATAATACAGGATGTAACTCAGGATCAGTACAGGATAAGTAATGTATGTACACAGTGACTGCACCGGCAGAATAGTGAGTGCAGCTCTGGAGTATAATACAGGATGTAAGTCAGGATCAGTACAGGATAAGTAATGTATGTACACAGTGACTGCACCGGCAGAATAGTGAGTGCAGCTCTGGAGTATAATACAGGATGTAACTCAGGATCAGTACAGGATAAGTAATGTAATGTATGTACACCGTGACTGCACCAGCAGAATAGTGAGTGCAGCTCTGGAGTATAATACAGGATGTAAGTCAGGATCAGTACAGGATAAGTAATGTATGTACACAGTGACTCCACCAGCAGAATCGTGAGTACAGCTCTGGAGTATAATGCAGGATGTAACTGAGGATCAGTACAGGATAAGTAATGTAATGTATGTACAGTGACTGCACCAGCAGAATAGTGAGTGCAGCTCTGGAGTATAATACAGGATAGAACTCAGAATCAGGATAGGATAAGTAATGTATGTACACAGTGACTCCACCAACAAAATAGTGAGTGCAGCTCTGGGGTATAATACAGGATGTAACTCAGGATCAGTACAGGATAAGTAATGCATTTTATGTACACAGAGATTCCACCAACAGAATAATGAGTGCAGCTCTGGAGTATAATACAGAGTGTAACTCAAGATCAGGGACAAGATAAGTAATGTATGTACACAGTGACTCCACCAGCAGAATAGTGAGTGCAGCTCTGGAGTATAATACAGGATGTAACTCAGGATCAGTACAGGATAAGTAATGTAATGTATGTACACAGTGACTCTACCAGCAGAATAGTGAGTGCAGCTCTGGAGTAACACAGGATGCAACTTGGGATGAGTATACAATACGCAGTATTCTATAGGATCAGTACAGGATAAGTATTGTAATGTACATACAGTGAGACTCTACTAGCAGAATATCGAGTGCAGCTCTGGAGTATATAACACAGTATGCAACTTGGGATGAGTATAGGATATAATGGGTCTTTAGCACCAATGCTTGAGCTGTTAAAATCATCCTACTCTTCGGGAGCCACTGTGTGTCAGGTACAGCATGCACACCTATATGTATGGTGTATGCATGTGGTCAGGTGTCTGGAGGAGCTTTAGAATCATGATTTTTTTTCTTCCTACAGTTGAATCCAAAGTTTTAGTACAATGAAGGAGGATCATTGGTGGCACAGTGAAGGATGCTGGCGTCTCTCGGGGGCCCTTCTCATCTAGTGACACAGTGATTACGATCCATCAGATACGAGGACTGTCTGCACGTGATTATCTTATGTATTAGATAAAGGTGGTGAACACTGCGGTAATCCTTAATCACTCCGCTGTAAAATGGGAGCGCATTAAATCATCATAGTACGCTGAGCGATGCTCTGAGGAAACCGGAGACGAGTGTGAACCCTGTAATCAATAACCATACAATCTCACATTAATTAGCTAAATATGTTTATGATGGCGTGAAGGACGCAGGTAACCGCAATGCTGTGATCGGGGGTAACGTTACAGCGAATAATTATAGGCTACCGCCACTGTCTGCACACGGTATAATGAGTCTGACATATCTGTGCAGCCTCTACAGCTATTATTCTGAGGGTGCAGGGAGGGTCATTTCATGTTGCTGAGCAACCACATTACCGACTGACTACCATCAAGCTACACTGGATCTCCTGGCGCTAGAAACCACCAAATTTAATTTAATCCCCTGCTAAAGAGAGTCTATCCACGCCCTGTATGGGCTGTAAGAATGTACAAGGAATTATCATGGATGATAGGAACGTGTCACCGAGGTTCCTTGCCTCGGTGGAGTAAGAGCATTTTTTTTTGTGTCAGCAGCAGTTGCTGTTTGACACCTTAATACTTAGTATGGCTGCATAGCTGATCCGGTACAGCTCTTACTGGAAGTAGTCAAAGTGCTGGGTGGGTGACTACTCCCCATGTTCCAGGCCGGGTTTTGCCAGGCCTAAAAACCAGCCAGCACTGTTAGGTGAGGAGGATTACCTCAGTCTGATAGTGGAGCTCAGGAGGTGTGTGTGCTGGGATCTGAGGCTTGTGCCTGCTGGCGGGCCCCCTAAAAGCCTGCTATGGACTGCTGGAGGCAGCACTGCCAACTAGGTGATTTTTGCTATGTGGACTTTCCATTGTGTGTGAACTAACACCAAGACTGCAAAGTGACGTTTTGTTTTTGCTTTATGTGTGAATAAACACGAAGTTTGATTTAAGAACTGGTAATTTGCCTCTGTACTGCGTCCGCACACCCTGTCTAGCCAGAGCGAATCCCCACAATTGGTGGAGGATGCAGGGCAAGAGCAGTGAGGCTGGCGTGAACGCCGATATTTTTGGGTTCTGCATTTTTCCAGGCACAGTTGTATGTCGTACATTAAACCAGCTGTATTACAACCAGTGCCCCACGACAAAATGGAGGCTGTTGTGAAGGCCCTCATGGAGGCTAATCTGCAGCAGCAAGAGACAAACCTGCACCAACGCAAGGCTAATAAGCAGCAGCAGGAGACCAACCAGTTGCTACTACAACATGTGATGGCTTTGCAGACAGCAGGAGCAACCCAGAGTGTCCACGATGCCCGGAAAGCAGTCCGTGCCGCGATCCCCAAGATGACACCCGCAGATGACATCAAAACCTACCTGGCGATGAATGAGAAAGTGGCCATCAGGGAGAAGCTACGCAGAGACCAGTGGGCTGAGGTTGTCGCTCTGCTCCTGGCATCCGATTCCCAGCGAGTGTATTTCTACTTGCCGGACGATCAAGCGGCTGACTACCAAAAACTAAAGGGTGAGATTTTGGCAAGACTGGGGGTGAATGTGTTGGTCCGGGCCCAGCGGGTACATTAGTGGGGGTTTAAGCCGGCGGAGCTTGTGAAACCCCAGTATTATGACTTATTCTACCTCTTGCAAAAGTGGCTACAGCCTGATGTGCTGAGTCCCATGGCTATGCTGGATAGACGATTGGCTGATATGTTCTGGAGGGCTCTGCCACCCCCTCTCCAGCACTGGATCGGCCAGGTGTCTCCTGGCAATGCCCTGGAAATGGTAGACCTGGTGGAGCACTACAAGGCTACTAAGAATCTTACGGGGGGTTCTTTTGGGAGGAGGGCAGTCAAACCCCGTAAATCTCCATCCCAGACCTGGCGACTTGTACCAACCAAACCCACCCGGGATGTACCCCCTAAGAACCTGGCTCTGATAGTTTGCTCGCAGTGGCAGGAGCCACATCAGGTGGAACCCATGGATACTAACTATGGCTACCGTCAGTCGTTATATGCCAGGAAAATGTGTGCAGCAGGTACCCCAGAAACTCTAAACCACTTTTGCCAGTTGGAAGTGGGAGACACTACAGCGGAGGCTCTGCTGGACTCAGGGAGTCTGGTGCCCCTAGTAAAGGTTCCCCTGGTACAGTCCACGGAGTATACTGGCCGGAAAGTCAGTGCATCCATGGAGACTTTAAAGACTATCCCACCTCCCTAGTGTGTCTCTAACCACATGGGCCAGCAGGTGCACTCACGAAATTTACACTACGAACTTATAATAGGGAGAGAGTTCCCGGCACTGTGGCCTGCTACGAGAGTGACTGATACCTATGAGACAGGGGTAACCCCAGCAGAGTGGCCTGGCTCCAGGGGAGGCCAGAACCCTGGGAACACAAGGCCAAAAAGCCAGCGGTAGGGGTGACCCCCACTTCGGTGGAAAAGGGGGGGACAACCCCGCTGAATATAACGGTGGGAGATGTAGAGGACTTGGCGCCGGGGCCTGAGCTGGCAGACCTTAATGTCTCTGGGGATAATTTTGGTACTGCACAACTCCGAGACCCAACCCTATCCCGAGCTTGGGGAAATGTATTAATAGTAGATGCTGAACCAAAACAACCAGGGGCAGAGTCGTGTTTCCACATTTTGTGGTTCATCAGGATATGTTGTATCGGGTAAACCAACTGCAGGGTGAACATATTGAACAGTTAGTGGTGCCCCAGGCTTATCGCAAACTCGTGTTAGAGTTAGCCCACCAACATGTTCTTGGGGGGCATCTGGGATTGCAGAAAACACAGGACCGGATACTACAATGGTTTTACTGGCCCAGTGTGTTTAGAGAGGTGGATGAATTCTGTAAGTCTTGCCCAACCTGCCAGACAACTAGCCCCCAGCACTTTTCCGCAGTCCCTTGGTACCTCTTCTGATCATCGAGGTACCATTTGAGCGAATCATGATGGACCTCGTAGGCCCAGTACCGAAGTCCGCTAGAGGACACCAACACATCCTGGTCATCCTAGATTACGCCACTCGGTACCCGGAGGCAGTGCCACTGCGACATATAATCGGCTAAACTGATAGCTAAGGAGCTAATTGAAATGTTCTCCCTAGTGGGGCTACCTAAAGAGGTGCTGACTGACCAGGGGACCCCTTCTATGTCTAAGATCATGAGGGAGCTCTGTAAGTTGCTGCATATCAAACAGTTACGGATGTCCGTTTACCATCTGCAAACGGACGGTCTGGTTGAAAGGTTTAATAAAACATTAAAAACCATGTTAAAAAGGGTGGTGTCTAAAGATGGGAAGGACTGGGACCTTCTTCTGCCCTATCTCATGTTCGCTGTGCGAGAGATGCCCCAGGCCTCTACTGGGTTCTCGCCCTTCGAATTGCTATATGGCAGACCTCCTCGTGGTTTGTTGGACGTAGCCAAAGAGGCGTGGGAACAACAACCCACTCCGCATAAAAATGTCCTTGAGTATGTTACCAAGATGCAACAGTGGATAGAGACCATTTTGCCTCTTGTCAGGGAAGCCCAGAGTCGGATATATAATCGGCAGGCTTGGGTCTGGATCTTTAACTCGGTGATCGGGTTTTGGTTCTGCTGCCGACCCTGGACAGTAAGTTCCTGGCCAGGTGGCTTGGGCCCTACGAGGTACTTGAAAAAATTGGAGGAGAGATAAATTACAAGGTACACCAGCCAGGGAGGCGAAAGCCGGAGCAGGTGTACCATGTGAATCTACTCAAACCGTGTAAAGATAGGGAAACCTATACTGAAGACAGCCCGTGGCCAGGTTTTCTAGGGGACGCGGTTTCGGCCCCTCTGTCTGAAGCAAGGGAAGCGGCTGCCACAGTAAGAAATGCTTACAGCCTCTCCTCTAAGCAGGCTCAGGAGGCCAGGGAGTTTATTAGCCGGAACACGGATGTGTTTTCGGATCTCCCTGGACGCACTTCCACAATTCGGCATGACATTGTCATGGATCCTCAGGCGAAAGTCCGGCTAAAACCATACCGGGTACCCGAGGCTTGGGGACAAGCCATCTCAGAGGAAGTGCAGATGATGCTGAGGCTAGACGTCATTGAGGAGTCTAAAAGTGAGTGGGCAAGTCCTATAGTGCTAATACCCAAGCCGGACAGGACACTCCGGTTCTGTAATGATTTTCGTAAACTGAACTAGATTTCCAAATTCGATGCGTATCCCATGCCCCGCGTGGTTGAGCTTATTGAGAGGTTAGGACAACCCCATTATTTTTCTGTTTTGGACCTCACGAAAGGGTACTGGCAGGTGCCCTTAACGGAGGCTGCCAAAGAGAAAACTGCCATTTATCACACCTGAAGGGCTGTATCAGTACAAGGTGCTACCCTTTGGTCTGCATGGTGCCCCCGCCACTTTTGAACGGCTTATGGACATTGTGCTGCGTCTACATCGTCGGTACGCTTCGGCTTACCTGGACGATATTGTCCTCCACAGTACTGATTGGGAAAGTCACTTACCCAAAGTACAGGCTGTAGTGGACTCCCTTCGGAACGCTGGACTGACCGCTAACCCCAAAAAATGTGCAATAAGGTTAGAGGAAACTAAATACCTAGGCGCAGAGTGATCAAACCAAAAGTAAACAAAATAGAGGCGATAAGAAATTGGCCCCGACCTGTCACCACTAAACTAGTAAAGTCATTCCTAGGAATGATAGGCTATTACATAAGATTTATTCCCCACTTTGCTACTGTAGCCACGCCATTGACAGGGCTCTAAGGGACACAAGTCAGTGATGGTTCCGAGACCAGGTACAGTATAGTGGAGAGAGTGTTCCTGGCTATCAAGTGGGCACTCGAGTCTCTCCGCTATTATTTGTTGGGGAGAACATTCCGCCTGGTGACTGACCGCTCCCCTCTCAAGTGGATGAGCCAGGCCAAAGAGAGAAATGCCAGAGTCACCAGGTGGTTCCTGTCCTTACAAAACTTTAAGTTCTCTGTAGAACACAGGGCAGGCCGGTTGCAGGGAAATAAGGATGCCCTGTCCAGAGTATACTGTATGGCATGTGTTCACCCCCTCAGGGTTGAACAAAGGGGGGAGGTACGTAAGAAGGTACAAGCAATCATCTTGGATGATAGGAACGTGTCACCGAGGTTCCTGGCCTCGGTGGAGTAAGAGACAGTTTTTATGTGTCAGCAGCAGTTGCTGTTTGACACCTTAATACTTAGTATGGCTGCATAGCTGATCCGGGACGGCTCTTACTGGGAGTAGTCAAAGTGCTGGGTGGGTGACTACTCCCCATGTTCCAGGCCGGGTTTTGCCAGGCCTAAAAACCAGACAGCACTGCCAGGTGAGGAGGATTACCTCAGTCTGACAGTAGAGCTCAGGAGGTGTATGTGCTGGGATCTGAGGCTTGTGCTGTGCTGGAGGGCTCAGACCAGTCTGTAAGGGAAACAGGCCCCCTAAAAGCCTGATATGGACTGCTGGAGGCAGCACTGCCAACTAGGTGATTTTTGCTATGTGGACTTTCCATTGTGTGTGAACTAACACGAAGACTGCAAAGTGACGTTTTGTTTTTGCTTTATGTGTGAATAAACACGGAAGTTTGATTTAAGAACTGGTAATTTGCCTCTGTACTGTGTCCGCACACCCTGTCTACCAGAGCGAATCTCCACAGGGCCTAATAGTTCATTGGGCACTGTATGAAAGGAATTTCACTGTCTAGTCAAGGGTGTGTATACTTTTGCAACCACCAGCCATTGCTTCAATTCATTTAAACTAAGATGAAATCTGGATTTTAATTGGTTGGGAATAACAAGTAAGGATACGTTGGTTGGGAATAACAAGTAAGGATACGTGTACTTTTAGAAAATAGTATAAAAAATGTCCTAATGTTTTGTGTACGCAGCTCTTATGCAGACCCATGTGTAGTCTGACTTTACAGTCGTGTGTTCCCCCACCCCTTTTTTTTTTAAGTTAACCACAGAGAATAGAAGAGAAGGCGGAGAAGAGAGTGTGACTGCAGGATCAGACAACACTGTGTTTCTTTGTAGTCTGTAACCATGGAGACACATAGTTCTACAGATGAGCTATTTGCTTTGGATACCCCAGGTTGGCGCCACTCAGCCAATCAGTGACTGCAGCGGTGACCTGCCTCAGCGACCTGCCTCAGCCAGTAGATGGTTTAGTGGCCCTCTGCTGGTGTTTCAGAAAAAAATGTTAATACAGCTCCCATGCAGACCTTTGTGTCTCCAAGGTTACAGACTACAAATGCTTCTGGAGTGTTGAGCTGGGACCAGACCAGCAGCAGATCGATAAGGAGGAGTATGCCTTAGTTTTTATTTTTCAACCCTTTGTAGAATTCTTCTTCTATGAGCCACAACAGAGACTTGCTCTGTATTAGCGGCGTTCGTTGTGCTGGACTTAAAGGGGTTCTCTGGGCTTTTAATATTCATCAATATCAGATCGGCAGGGGTGCCAGGTGTCATACTCTGATATTGATGACCTATTCTATGGCAAAGCAGCAGGGAGCAAAGAGAAGGGTGACGGCACATGCACAATGCGCGCGCCTTCCATTCATACAGCTGATCGGCGGGAGTTCCTGGTGTCAGACCCCCGCCAATCTGATATTGATGACCTAACCTGAGGATAGGTCATCAATATTAAAAGCCCGGAGAACCCCTTTAACGCATCTTTGTATATATTACATTTACCCTGCAGCGCGCCCTGGGAATTAAATGCCTGGCTGGCCCAAGGGGTGCTGGGAGCAGGAACCACATTCTTAGAAAGGCTGTACAGGGGATGTCGTGGAGACATCTGCAAGAACCTTTGCTTTAAAAAGTGTCAGTCAGGGAGGGTGGGGCAGGTGTTCTGAATACACTACATGCAAACCGAAGGAACCCGTACACACTACATGCAAACCAAAGGAACGCGTACACACTAGATACAAACCAAAGGAACCCGTACACACTACATGCAAACCAAAGGAACGCGTACACACTAGATACAAACCAAAGGAACCCGTACACACTAGATGCAAACCAAAGGAACCCGTACACACTAGATGCAAACCAAAGGAACCCGTACACACTAGATGCAAACCAAAGGAACCCGTACACACTAGATGCAAACCAAAGGAACCCGTACACACTAGATGCAAACCAAAGGAACCCGTACACACTAGATGCAAACCAAAGGAACCCGTACACACTAGATGCAAACCAAAGGAACCCGTACACACTAGATGCAAACCAAAGGAACCCGTACACACTAGATGCAAACCAAAGGAACCCGTACACACTAGATGCAAACCAAAGGAACCCGTACACACTAGATGCAAACCAAAGGAACCCGTACACACTAGATGCAAACCAAAGGAACCCGTACACACTAGATGCAAACCAAAGGAACCCGTACACACTAGATGCAAACCAAAGGAACCCGTACACACTAGATGCAAACCAAAGGAACCCGTACACACTAGATGCAAACCAAAGGAACCCGTACACACTAGATGCAAACCAAAGGAACCCGTACACACTACATACAAACCGAAGGAACCCGTACACACTAGATGCAAACCAAAGGAACCCGTACACACTAGATGCAAACCAAAGGAACCCGTACACACTAGATGCAAACCAAAGGAACCCGTACACACTAGATGCAAACCAAAGGAACCCGTACACACTAGATGCAAACCAAAGGAACCCGTACACACTAGATGCAAACCAAAGGAACCCGTACACACTAGATGCAAACCAAAGGAACCCGTACACACTAGATGCAAACCAAAGGAACCCGTACACACTAGATGCAAACCAAAGGAACCCGTACACACTACATACAAACTGAAGGAACCCGTACACACTACATACAAACCAAAGGAACCCGTACACACTAGATGAAAACCAAAGGAACCCGTACACACTAGATGCAAACCAAAGGAACCCGTACACACTAGATGCAAACCAAAGGAACCCGTACACACTAGATGCAAACCAAAGGAACCCGTACACACTAGATGCAAACCAAAGGAACCCGTACACACTAGATGCAAACCAAAGGAACCCGTACACACTAGATGCAAACCAAAGGAACCCGTACACACTACATACAAACTGAAGGAACCCGTACACACTACATACAAACTGAAGGAACCCGTACACACTACATACAAACCAAAGGAACCCGTACACACTAGATGAAAACCAAAGGAACCCGTACACACTAGATGCAAACCAAAGGAACCCGTACACACTAGATGCAAACCAAAGGAACCCGTACACACTAAATGCAAACCAAAGGAACCCGTACACACTAGATGCAAACCAAAGGAACCCGTACACACTAGATGCAAACCAAAGGAACCCGTACACACTAGATGCAAACCAAAGGAACCCGTACACACTAGATGCAAACCAAAGGAACCCGTACACACTACATACAAACTGAAGGAACCCGTACACACTACATACAAACCAAAGGAACCCGTACACACTAGATGCAAACCAAAGGAACCCGTACACACTAAATGCAAACCAAAGGAACCCGTACACACTAGATGCAAACCAAAGGAACCCGTACACACTAGATGCAAACCAAAGGAACCCGTACACACTAGATGCAAACCAAAGGAACCCGTACACACTAGATACAAACCGAAGGAACCCGTACACACTAGATACAAACTGAAGGAACCCGTACACACTACATACAAACCAAAGGAACCCGTACACACTAGATGCAAACCAAAGGAACCCGTACACACTACATACAAACCAAAGGAACCCGTACACACTAGATGCAAACCAAAGGAACCCGTACACACTACATACAAACCAAAGGAACCCGTACACACTAGATGCAAACCAAAGGAACCCGTACACACTAGATGCAAACCAAAGGAACCCGTACACACTAGATGCAAACCAAAGGAACCCGTACACACTACATACAAACTGAAGGAACCCGTACACACTACATACAAACTGAAGGAACCCGTACACACTACATACAAACCAAAGGAACCCGTACACACTAGATGAAAACCAAAGGAACCCGTACACACTAGATGCAAACCAAAGGAACCCGTACACACTAGATGCAAACCAAAGGAACCCGTACACACTAAATGCAAACCAAAGGAACCCGTACACACTAGATGCAAACCAAAGGAACCCGTACACACTAGATGCAAACCAAAGGAACCCGTACACACTAGATGCAAACCAAAGGAACCCGTACACACTAGATGCAAACCAAAGGAACCCGTACACACTACATACAAACTGAAGGAACCCGTACACACTACATACAAACCAAAGGAACCCGTACACACTAGATGCAAACCAAAGGAACCCGTACACACTAAATGCAAACCAAAGGAACCCGTACACACTAGATGCAAACCAAAGGAACCCGTACACACTAGATGCAAACCAAAGGAACCCGTACACACTAGATGCAAACCAAAGGAACCCGTACACACTAGATACAAACCGAAGGAACCCGTACACACTAGATACAAACTGAAGGAACCCGTACACACTACATACAAACCAAAGGAACCCGTACACACTAGATGCAAACCAAAGGAACCCGTACACACTACATACAAACCAAAGGAACCCGTACACACTAGATGCAAACCAAAGGAACCCGTACACACTACATACAAACCAAAGGAACCCGTACACACTAGATGCAAACCAAAGGAACCCGTACACACTAGATGCAAACCAAAGGAACCCGTACACACTAGATGCAAACCAAAGGAACCCGTACACACTAGATGCAAACCAAAGGAACCCGTACACACTACATACAAACTGAAGGAACCCGTACACACTACATACAAACCAAAGGAACCCGTACACACTAGATGCAAACCAAAGGAATCCGTACACACTAGATGCAAACCAAAGGAACCCGTACACACTAGATGCAAACCAAAGGAACCCGTACACACTAGATGCAAACCAAAGGAACCCGTACACACTACATACAAACTGAAGGAACCCGTACACACTACATACAAACTGAAGGAACCCGTACACACTACATACAAACCAAAGGAATCCGTACACACTACATACAAATCAAAAGAACCCGTACACACTACATACAAATCAAAAGAACCCGTACACACTACATACAAACCGAAGGAACCCGTACACACTACATACAAATCAAAAGAACCCGTACACACTACATACAAACCGAAGGAACCCGTACACACTACGTGCAAACCGAAGGAACCCGTACACACTACATACAAATCAAAAGAACCCGTACACACTACATACAAATCAAAAGAACCCGTACACACTACATACAAACCGAAGGAACCCGTACACACTACATACAAACCGAAGGAACCCGTACACACTACATACGAACCGAAGGAACCCGTACACACTACATACAAACCGAAGGAACCCGTACACACTACATACAAACCGAAGGAACCCGTACACACTACATACAAACCGAAGGAACCCATATACAGTACATACAAACCAGAAAAAAAAACATACACATCATATACAAACCCAAGAAACTTCATTACCTGCCAGAAAGAGATATGGCTGTCTTTGTTTGAGTAGGTAGCGAGATAGCGTCCATCAGGGGCGAAGGAAACCGACGTAATTGGTCCTTTATGGCCGTGAATATTCTGCAAAATAAAGTGAGAAACACATCAATATCTAAGACGATAAGAAAAGTCCAGAAAAAAAACAAAAACTAAAAAAAACTAAAAGAAATGGCCCTTCTGTTAGTATGCGGAGGACGGAGGGAAACACTGCGTCTCCCGGAGGTGCGGTATGAAAGCAGCGTCTCCTATCTTCTGCTACATGAAATATTAAATGATGGAGGCGGAGGTGATGCGGGATGCGCGAGGCGGAGGTGATGCGGGATGCGCGAGGCGGCGGCGCTGGTTGTGAAGTTTATGGCTTTGATTTGAAGTGTAAATACGTCCAGCTGCGCTTCCTTCAGATCAGACCATTGTCCAAAGGCTCCTTAATCCGGGAGGCTCTTGATCTGTGCTGATTAGCGATGCCTCCGTGCCGGTGTCTTACACGGCTTCCTAAGCTGCTCTGCTACACCAAACGGCATAACTTATTGGCGCGGCTTTGATAAAACTTTGCGACAAGACATTCCATCTGTTCGAGGGGAGAAGCTGTTCCACTGGATAATCATCTCATCAAATCCTCGCAACCTGCACAAAGACCCCCCGCTACCACCTCCTGATGTCAGCAAGCTTTTATATCAGGCAGAGATGTTGCCGAGCCCAGTTTGTTAACAGTGCTGAGCAATAACGGAACAGCTTTCTCTGCAGTCCTATGTAAACCGTCAGATAATTGCTTGCGACATCAGGTGTACTATGTGAAATTACAAACTCAGCACTACTACATCTGTGGTGGGCTCTCCACCTGAACTACTGTTTTTTCATATCAGAGTGCTATGGACTAGGGGGCCTTATAATATGTAGCAGAGCACAGTTTGTCACTCTGCACTGCTTGAACAGCATGTGGTGACTCGGAGATAGAACAGAGCCGTTTTTTTTCTGCAGTCCCATGTAAACCTCCAGAGAAATGTTTGTGACAACACCCTGTACCATGTCAAATGACAAATCTAGCTCAGCTACATCTGTATAGTGCACTCTCCTGTAGCGACAGTCTCCTGATGCCAGCAATCTGTCATATCAGTTTGCTATAGACTAGGGAGCAGACAGAGAGGTAGCAGAGTTCAGTTTGTCACTTAACTCTTTCGGGCTACACTGTTTGGGGTATAAAGGAGGAGCTTCCTTTGCAGTCCTATGTATACTGCCATCAGGTGTACTATGCAAAATAAGAAACCCAGCTCTGCTACATATGTACAGTGCTCTCTACTTGAGCTACCGTCTCCTCATATCCATGTGATATGTACGAGGGGGCATTATAAAGATGTAGCAGAGCTTAGTTTGTCACAGCATGGAGTACCTTTTTCGGCAGTCCTATGTAAATATGCAACTGATTGTGATATACCCAGGTCTGCTCTATTAGTATAGCGCTCTCCATTTGAACTACTGTCTCCCGATTGTAGCAAACATTCATATCAGGGGGTAGGTGTAAATGTAGCAGTGCTGAGATTGATACCTCTTTTAAGGGCAGTGTTCTAATAGTGGAGTAGATTTCTATGCAGTCCTATGTAAACCTCCACATGTTACATCAGTTACATGAATGTGGCTGCACCCAGATTACAGTGTGAGCGCCCCCTAGTTAGATTAGTGTAATGCAGGCTAAATGCTACAACCGCTAGACCTCAAGAGCCCCATCGATGAGCAGCAATCACTACTCATAAGAGGAAGGGATAGAAAATATGAGCCACCAATGGAAAGTTAATGGTGGCACAAGGTTATACCACCACCCGGGACAGTAGGCCTCCTTTTGGTTGCCCCTGAAGGACTATACAGTTGGCAGCTGTCAATCCTAACCCCCACCTTCCCAACAAAACTACTGTGCTACAAATACAAAAACAGCACCACACCTGTCCATAGGTTGCGTCCGGTACTGCAGCTCAGCTTCTATGAAGTGATTAGGGTGGATCTACAATACCACACACAACCTGTGGACAGGGGTGACACCATTTGGCACACTTATGTGGCCATCAGTGGCAGACAATAGTGTTCAGTGATGAAAGCAGGTTCTCACAGGAGGACTGGAGATCACCTACTGCCATCATACATAGTGGTGTCATGGTGTGGGGCGCGTTCCTGTCTGGTATTCATGGAGGGAACATTGTCCAGCCTTCAGTATGTCCAGGAGATTGTAAAACCAGTCCTACTGCGTTTTTTAACTCAGAAGATGTGATGTTCCAACAAGATAACAGTTACACACTGCCTGCTCTACACAACGTGTTCTTCAGGGTCTCCAGCAGCTCCCCTGACCAGCCCCATCACCAGATCTCTCCTCCGATGAGAATGTCTGGGACTGGATGGGGCGACTGATCTCCCGTGCACAGCACCCAACACCCACCTTGTCTGAACTACGGCTCCAAGCTGAAAGAACTTGGAATGACCACAGGAGGATATCCAGCATCTGTATGACCACTGCCTGCCAGAGTGGACACCTGTATCACAGCAAGGCGAGATGTCAACCAGTATAAATGTGACCTCAGCATATAACCTGCTGCAGAACCCAGTATAAAGGGGGCACCACCTTGTGTGATCATTGACCAAGCACCACTAGCCGTTTATACTTTGTCAGTCACTTGTGGTGGAGGTCCGATCCCCGGGTCCGCCACAGAACAGCTGTTTTACAAGGCACCAACGCTCGCAGTAGTGTCTTCTATGTGCTTACCAAGCATTGTATAGCGGCTGTGCTTGGTATTGCAGCTCAGCCCCATTTGCTTCTATGGGGCCATGTGACCGATGAACATGATGTCACTGGCCTAGGCGAAGTTGGAGAAGGCTGTGGCCCTACTGTGCGCACCTCTGCCACCTGACCCCCAACAACCAGATACTGGTGACCGATCCAGAGCATAGGGGTCATCAGTAAAAATATCTTGGAAAACCCCTTTAAGTTTTTTAAGTGTTCTTTTTTTTCATTTTCTGGTAGGAGAGATTGATCGATAGATAAATAGATATGAGATATAGATTATAGATAGATAGATAGATAGATAGGAGATAGATAGATAGATAGATATGAGGTAGATAGATAGATAGATATAGATAGATAGATAGGAGATAGATAGATAGATATAGATATGAGATAGATAGAGATAGATAGATAGATATAGATAGAGATAGATATATAGATATACACACATACACAGGTGAAAATCGAAAAAATTAGAATATCGTGCAAAGTTCATTTATTTCAGTAATGCAACTTAAAGAGGACCTTTCACCAGGATACATGTATTGAAATAGTAATATTACCTAATGAAATAGACATTACCCCCAGTGATGTCTTTCCACTTTTTTATTTATTTATTTTTTTCAAAGGACCCCCCTATTCGTCCTCTGTGGTCCCCATTTGATTTGGCGCCTCATATGCTAATGAGGCGATTCGGGTCAACCAGGCAGGGACTTGAATTTGTCCTGGGCGCGGTAATCCTCTCCCTGACTGCGGCGCATCCAATCATCCAATCGCAGCTCCTTCTCCCGCGAGAACTTGAGCTCCTTCTCCCTGGCTAAGAGCGAGGCGCTCTGATTGGATGCGCTCGCAGCCAGGGAGAAGATAACTGCGCCCAGGACAAATTCAAGTCCCCGCCTGGTTGACCCGAATCGCCTCATTAGAATATGAGGCTCCAAAACAAACGGGGACCACAGCGCACAAATAGGGGGGTCCTTTGGAAAAAAAAAAAAAGCGGAAAGAAATCACTGGGGGCCGCACTGTAAGGTAATATAACCATTTCAATACATGTATCCTGGTGAAAGGCCCTCTTTAGGCCTCATGCACACGGCCGTTGTTTGGGTCTGCATCCGAGCCGCAGTTTTGGCGGCTTGGATACGGACCCATTCACTTCATTGGGGCCGCAAAAGATGTGGACAGCACTCCGTGTGCTGTCCACATCCGTTGCTCCGTTCCGTGGCCCCGCAAAAAAAATATAACCTGTCCTATTCTTGTCTGCGCTTTGCAGACAAGAATAGCCAGTTATATTAAAGGCTGCCCGTGCCGTTCCGCAAATTGCGGAACGCGCACGGACGCCATCCGTGTTTTGCGGATCCGTGACTTGCGGACTGCAGAACACACCACGGTCGTGTGCATGTAGCCTTAAAATGTGAAACTAACATATGACTCATTACAGGCAAAGCGAGATATTTCAAGCCTTTATTTAGATGATTATGGCTTACAGCTTATGAAACCCCAAAGTCTCTATTTTGAGGTACCCCTTGCTCAGGGGGTATGGATTAATTAGCCGATTAGAATGTGACACTTTGAGCCTAGAATATTGAACCTTTCACAAAATTCTAATTTTAAGCTGCATTACTGAAATTTTGCACGATATTCTAATTTCTCAAGTTTCACCTGTAGATGGATAAATAGATTCTAGATAAATATGAGATAGATATTAGATAGATCTGGAGAAAAAAAACCGAACATTTCTTCTTGACGTTGGGTGCGATGTTATTTCGTCTCCAGCACACCTGTGGATTACGTGTCTCCTCGCCATCTCGTGTAACTCCCCTTCGCAGTTTTACGCCGCGGGGTCATGTGATTTCTCAGCCCGGGCTTCCAATGAGAGCTGAAAGTGACCTTGGCGCGCAGCGTACAGAAATACATTTGTGGGGGCCACGGCCGCTGCTGTCAGTCAATATCTGCCTCTCATCTGTTACCCGGCCGCCCGCTGTGCCTCCCTCATTACAATTTGCTTTAGCTTCCTGGGCAAATGACAACCACAGAATGAAGCCGCTTCTTACTGACTGGAGGTAATCTACTACAACAAGTGACAGCTGCAGTCAGCCGAGTGCTCCGGGCCCCCGGCCCCGTTAACCCTTTACACCCTGAGCACAGTATATACTGTATATGTGTGTGTGTGTGCAGTATGTGTCAGTGAGGTACACTGCAGCCAGACACTGAGGTGACATTATTCTGCAGCCGGGCTGTGTACACAGTGATACTATGTAGACTGTAAGCCCTCACGGGCAGTGCCCTCATCTTCTGTACCAGTCTGTAACTCGCCTTGTTCATGCTTAGTGCAATTGTCTGTATTATGTATGTAGGTGTATGTGTACAGTGTGTGTGTACAGTGTATGTAGGCGGTATGTATGTTTAAGTGTATGTGTGTACAGTATGTGTGTACAATGTATGTAGGTGTATGTGTATACAGTATGTGTGTACAGTGTGTGTGCATAGTGTGTATATGTGTGTGTACGTACCATGTATGTGTACGTGTGTGCATAATGTGTGTGCATAATGTGTGTGTACAGTGTGTGTGTACAGTGTGTGTGTACAGTGTGTGTAGTGCGTGTACAGTGTGTGTAGTGTGTGTACAGTGTGTGTACAGTGTGTGTGTAGTGTGTGTACAGTGTGTGTGTATGTAGTGTGTGTAGTGTGTGTACAGTGTGTGTGTAGTGTTTGTGTACAGTGTGTGTAGTGTGTGTACAGTGTGTGTACAGTGTGTACAGTGTGTGTACAGTGTGTGTAGTGTGTACAGTGTGTGTACAGTGTGTGTACAGTGTGTGTAGTGTGTGTAGTGTGTGTGTAGTGTGTGTGTACAGTGTGTACAGTGTGTGTAGTGTGTGTGTACAGTGTGTGTAGTGTGTGTGTACAGTGTGTGTACAGTGTGTGTACAGTGTGTGTAGTGTGTGTGTACAGTGTGTGTAGTGTGTGTGTACAGTGTGTGTAGTGTGTGTGTGTACAGTGTGTGTAGTGTGTAGTGTGTGTACAGTGTGTGTGTACAGTGTGTGTAGTGTGTGTACAGTGTGTGTAGTGTGTGTGTACAGTATGTGTACAGTGTCTGTACAGTGTGTGTAGTGTGTGTGGTGTGTGTACAGGTGAATGAACACAATGGAAACTCTGCTCCTTAGACAACAGTTCTGTGTAAACACGACCATCGTACTGACGGTAGAAATATCCAGAGAGACACAAGAGATCAATGTCAACCAAATAACTGATGTATATAGAGAGAGATATCCGGGAAGGGTCTGATCTCCCCCCAGACTTCACCTCCATGGAGGAGGAGAGACTCTCCATACTGCTGGGGAAGAGGAGAACACACCGGCCACAGCAGCACAATATGTCAGTGCCTGCCATAGACAGAGGAGCCTGATAGACCATGGACTCCTATACCCCCACCCTGGGCGTGTCCCTATGCCCATTCCTATCCGATTATTTCCTACTTACTTGGCAACGCTAATATCTATGTAGTCCTGTCAATAAAGTATATTTGAATTATATACAGATATGAGACAGAGATGATTGATAGATGGACAGACAGACAGACAGCCAGGAGCTTACTGCTGTCCATTACATTGCATGTAAGGTTTGAGGAAATAAATAGAACAGCTCACAATTACCACATAACTGTCAGGGAGACATTAGCGGGTAACATATGAGAAGAAACCGGACAGCGAGGGGCCCGTACACTGGTTATGCACAGAGGACCTCGCATGTCTGTCTCCACCCCGACAGGGTGTTCTGGAGCTGAAGACGGGCACTAGAGTAAAATATGTCACTTACAGACCACCTGTGCCCGGTCTGACCTGAATACCCGCCTACCATGTGTGCCTGGTCTGACCTGAATACCCTCCTACTACGTGTGCCCGGTCTGACCTGAATACCCTCCTACTACGTGTGCCCGGTCTGACCTGAATACCCTCCTACTACGTGTGCCCGATCTGACCTGAATACCCTCCTACTACGTGTGCCCGGTCTGACCTGAATACCCTCCTACCCTGTGTGCCCGGTCTGACCTGAATACCCTCCTACCCTGTGTGCCCGGTCTGACCTGAATACCCTCCTACCCTGTGTGCCCGGTCTTACCTGAATACCCTCCTACCATGTGTGCCTGGTCTGACCTGAATACCCTCCTACTACGTGTGCCTGGTCTGACCTGAATACCCTCCTACTACATGTGCCTGGTCTGACCTGAATACCCGCCTACCATGTGTGCCCGGTCTGACCTGAATACCCTCTTACCATGTGTGCCTGGTCTGACCTGAATACCCTCCTACCATGTGTGCCCGGTCTTACCTGAATACCCTCCTACCATGTGTGCCTGGTCTGACCTGAATACCCTCCTACTACGTGTGCCTGGTCTGACCTGAATACCCTCCTACTACGTGTGCCTGGTCTGACCTGAATACCCTCCTACTACGTGTGCCCGATCTGACCTGAATACCCTCCTACTACGTGTGCCCGGTCTGACCTGAATACCCTCCTACCCTGTGTGCCCGGTCTGACCTGAATACCCTCCTACCCTGTGTGCCCGGTCTGACCTGAATACCCTCCTACCCTGTGTGCCCGGTCTGACCTGAATATCCTCCTACCATGTGTGCCCGGTCTTACCTGAATACCCTCCTACCAGGTGTGCCCGGTCTTACCTGAATACCCTCCTACCCTGTGTGCCCGGTCTGACCTGAATACCCTCCTACCCTGTGTGCCCGGTCTGACCTGAATACCCTCCTACCATGTGTGCCCGGTCTTACCTGAATACCCTCCTACCATGTGTGCCCGGTCTGACCTGAATACCCTCCTACCATGTGTGCCCGGTCTTACCTGAATACCCTCCTACCATGTGTGCCTGGTCTGACCCGAATACCCTCCTACCATGTGTGCCCGGTCTGACCTGAATACCCTCCTACCATGTATGCCCGGTCTTACCTGAATACCCTCCTACCATGTGTGCCCGGTCTGACCTGAATACCCTCCTACCATGTGTGCCCGGTCTTACCTGAATACCCTCCTACCATGTGTGCCCGGTCTGACCTGAATACCCTCCTACCATGTGTGCCCGGTCTTACCTGAATACCCTCCTACCATGTGTGCCCGGTCTGACCTGAATACCCTCCTACCACCTGTGCCCAGTCTGACATGAATACCCTCCTACTACGTGTGCCCGGTCTGACCTGAATACCCTCCTACCATGTGTGCCTGGTCTGACCTGAATACCCTCCTACCACCTGTGCCCGGTCTGACCTGAATACCCTCCTACTACATGTGCCCGGTCTGACCTGAATACCCTCCTACTACGTGTGCCCGGTCTGACCTGAATACCCTCCTACTACGTGTGCCCGGTCTGACCTGAATACCCTCCTACCACCTGTGCCCGGTCTGACCTAAATACCCTCCTACCATGTGTGCCCGGTCTGACCTGAATACCCTCCTACCATGTGTGCCCGGTCTGACCTGAAAATCCATCACTGCCATCAGCACATTCACAACGATCAGAAGGAGGTTATCAGGCACTGGTGCTCTGGTCCAGTGTGGTCTAGTTTGTTACAATGTGTCAGTCCGGAGTCCAGGCGGTTTAGCTCACAGAGCATTGTCTACTGGATACTTCTCTGCTAGTTTGTTACAATGTGTCAGTCCGGAGTCCAGGCGGTTTAGCTCACAGAGCATTGTCTAGACTGGATACAACTGTTCCCACTTCACAGCTGAGAGCAGGACTGGCTATGGACAGGATTACTAACTGTGAATGGAAGCAAGAGTGTTCTCATTCACTGACTGCAAACAGATTCTTGAAAATGGTAACTAATTGAAACTATGGGGGTTATTTACTAAGACCGGCGTTTCAGACACCTTTCCTAATAACCCCTATACCTGGCGGTGGATGTGCTGAAGTTATTAAGAGGGGCCGGCCTCTACATAACTTTGGCGGATCTACCGCTGCTTCTAAATGTGAGACCGCTTTCTCGATGTCTTACATTTAGACCATTTTCTACTCGTAAAACGTGCGTAGAAAATGCTAAATGATACGGGTCTGCCGGTCCGTCCTCGTCCCCACCGCGGCCACTTTTTTAGACCTGGTTTGAGCGGGGAATCCACCATGTATCTCCAAAAACGGATTGGTCGCTACGGTTCATTGTACCTACCGAGCTGTCAGCTCTGCTCCATGTTCATAATCACAGAGTGGTGAAACATTACAGGATTTCCAAAAGAAACTGTCTGCAATAATTGAAAAACTACAACTCCTTGCCTGTCCTGCCAGCTAGCATGCTGGGGGTTGTAGTTTTGTTACCGCTGGTGAGTTGCACTTTGAAGACCACTGCTCTATAGTGTCATAAAGTTTGCTATAGCAACCACAAAAGGTTACAATATCAAGAAAAGAATGTAGTAGAGTTGAACTTGTCATTTAAGAATCATGCACACGACCGTATCAATTTTGTCCATGTGCATCCCGCATTTTCCGCACATTCTTTTTTGCAGGGGCGTGGCACAGACGTCCGGATACAGACAGAACATGAAGCGCTGTCCGCATCTTTTATGGCCCCACTGAAATTGACACCATCAGCAGTATAGTGAGTGCAGCTCTGGAGTATAATGCAGGATATAATTCAGGATCAGTACTTGATAAATAATGTAATCTATATACACAGTGACTGCACCAGCAGAATAGTGAGTACAGCTCTGGAGTATAATACAGGATGTAACTCAGGATCAGTACAGGATAAATAATATATGTACACAGTGACTCCACCAGCAGAATAGTGTGTACAGCTCTGGAGTATAATACAGGATGTAACTCAGGATCAGTACAGGATAAATAATATATGTACACAGTGACTCCACCAGCAGAATAGTGAGTGCAGCTCTGGAGTATAATACAGGATGTAACTCAGGATCAGTACAGGATAAGTAATGTATGTACACAGTGACTCCACCAGCAGAATAGTGAGTGCAGCTCTGGAGTATAATACAGGATGTAACTAAGGATCAGTTCAGGATAAGTAATGTAATGTATGTACACAGTGACTCCACCAGCAGAATAGTGAGTGCAGCTCTGGAGTATAATACAGGATGTAACTAAGGATCAGTTCAGGATAAGTAATGTAATGTATGTACACAGTGACTCCACCAGCAGAATAGTGAGTGCAGCTCTGGAGTATAATACAGGATGTAACTCAGGATCAGTACAGGAGAAGTAATGTATGTACACAGTGACTGCACCAGCAGAATAGTGAGTGCAGCTCTGGAGTATAATACAGGATGTAACTCAGGATCAGTACAGGATAAGTAATGTAATGTATGTACACAGTGACTGCACCAGCAGAATAGTGAGTGCAGCTCTGGAGTATAATACAGGATGTAACTCAGGATCAGTACAGGATAAGTAATGTAATGTATGTACACAGTGACTCCACCAGCAGAATAGTGAGTGCAGCTCTGGAGTATAATACAGGATGTAACTCAGGATCAGTACAGGATAAGTAATGTAATGTATGTACACAGTGACTCCACCAGCAGAATAGTGAGTGCAGCTCTGGAGTATAATACAGGATGTAACTCAGGATCAGTACAGGATAAGTAATGTAATGTACACAGTGACTCCACCAGCAGAATAGTGAGTGCAGCTCTGGAGTATAATACAGGATGTAACTCAGGAGCAGTACAGGATAAGTAATGTATGTACACAGTGACTCCACCAGCAGAATAGAGAGTGCAGCTCTGGAGTATAATACAGGATGTAACTCAGGATCAGTACAGGATAAGTAATGTAATGTACACAGTGACTCCACCAGCAGAATAGTGAGTGCAGCTCTGGAGTATAATACAGGATGTAACTCAGGAGCAGTACAGGATAAGTAATGTATGTACACAGTGACTCCACCAGCAGAATAGAGAGTGCAGCTCTGCCGTATAATACAGGATGTAACTCAGGATTAGCACATGATAACTCATGTAGATTATAGCTGTAGTTGGTGTCCAAAAATATATGTTTTAATATATTTGCTGAATTGTAAATCTCTCAGGGGCTCTTTCACACTATATCAATACATTAGGTGTAACTGTAATAGAACCTCAGACAATACATCTTATGAAGCTAGGCCACATGACATGCTCAGCCCTGCTACATCTGTGCACAATCCACGCAAGCAACTAAGACAACTAGAGTCCCACTGGCGCTGACAGCACATCTTGCCTTGGAGCTGTAATTTACCATGGCTGCAAGTCACACTGACAAAGCTGCCCCAGGAGTCCTCACCTAGGAGCTAAATATCCCTGTTAGCAGGGTCCCTGCCCTGGGGGTATCAACCCGGGCCGCCCAGACAATGAAAATAATGAAAGCGGGATTATTTATTAATGACTCCGGCCTCCATCACCGGACCAGCACCAGATTAATCACACTAACAATCCTCTTCATTTTCAAGGGGCGCCATCCTCTGCTGTTTGGCCTGAGGTTTTTGGCAAAGAGACTTTGATGAATAGTCCCCGACACCACTGATAACACACACGGGGCATCTTCTCCGAGGTCTATCACATAACCAGGAAAACTAAAAGCTGACCATACAGATGTAGCAGTGCTGAAGCCACGTCTGGCCACACATTGCCCCTGCTGGCCAAATGAAGTATAACATGGTGGCCATGCGGATTTGGCTCATGGAGGGGGACCTCCAACCCCAATGATGTCTTCACGAAAACCATGGCCAGCCTGCACGTTCCTCAGTCTTGTCCCATTTTGTTATATCCATATTGCAAATCATCTTCTTATACTGTATACCAGGGTTGCTCAACCTGCAGCCCTCCAGCTGTTGTAAAACTACAACTCCCACTATGCCCTGCTGCAGGCTGTCCGAGCATGCTGGGAGTTGTAGTTTTGCAACAGCTGGAGGGTCGCAGGTTGAGCATCCCTGCTGTATACAGTTATGAAATAATAGTTTGGCTATGACGCGATGTACTACTGGGCCTATTGTCCGCCACCTCTAGCCTTACTCAGAGATTCAGGTCTCCATCTGTTTCTTTGAGATCTCCATCAATAAGCTGGAGCACAGGGCGGCTACAAAGAGGGTCTCACTTTGGAGGACCCGACACACCGAGCATTATGCACACAGCCATTTGATTTCAATGATGGCCGTGTAATGCTTCAGTTCTCCTGCGGAGGCACTGCAGGGGTGTTGAACAGCGGTTGCCAGGTCCCGCCCACAGACTGCAGCTGATTAATAGGGCTCTAGGCAGAAGATTATGCTGTAATAATCTCATTTTTGGGCAACCCCATAACTAAATGGGTTTTGTCACAGAAGACTTACATTTTACAGTCATATCAGATGTTGGACTATGCTCGAATACTGGACTTCCTGGACTATCCAGCAGTCACATACATAGGATTTAATAGACTTGGAGGAATTGTTTTCACTCCCATATTCTGCTCAGTGTCACCCCAATGGTTGGTTCAGTGACCTTTAAACGGTTGTCCAGGATTTGTGGTCTATCCTCAGGATAGGCCATCAACATCTGATCGTTGGGACATCCAGCACCCTCCGCCGATCAGCTGTTACGTTGCAGATTCGACATTGGGGTGTGGGACCCCCACTGATCTGATATTGATGGGCTGTCCTGAGAACAGTCCATCAGTATCCAAATCATGGACGACCACTTTAAAAGGGTTGTGCTTTTTTCCCCGTAAACAGCGCCACTATTGCCCATAGGCTGCATATGGTATTGCAGTTCAGTATAATTTAATTTCACCCATTTAGGGCGCACAGATTTTTGTATTTATTTTTTTCCTGTCAGCAATTATAGGGTATAACCTATTGATCTTTTTGGTTGCAAGGGTGCCATTTGTTTTTGGGTTTTGTTTTTATCGCAATCATTTTTATTTTACAATTTTTTTTGTCCCAGTATGTCTATGGGCCTTGGGTACTACAGTGTAATATACCTGCTGCCCAAAATGGACAGTCATTCTATTCTAGGTTCCGTGTTTGGCAGAGCCTAATACAAGTACAAGGAAAGGCAGACCTTCATTAGGCCCCTGGTTGCCATGGAAAGAATGAGGAGCCTATAGAGGGAGTCTCATCCCTGTGCCTAACCACTTAGATGCTGCAGTTGTTATTGTCTGTGGCATCTAAGAGGTTAAAAGCCCGAGAATGAAGCTAGCTCTGATCCCAGTCGCTGCAGCAGGGCGCACTGCTGAAGGCATGGGCCGAACCAATTACAGGACAAAAAGGGGGAGATTTATCAAGACCGACACTTTCTGCGCCTGCACTGTCGGAGGAAGGCATCGAAGGAGCAGGCTCTGAGCTGCAGTAGATTTATGGCTTCATTTGCACCAGTCAACTGGTGAAAATAAAAATGAATTTGTCTTGGGTGTTGGTCATGCCGCTTTCCATGCCCACTTTTTGGAAAAGTGGTCAGGGCAGTGTAAAAAGAGGCACTTTTTTTTTTCTTCAAAAAGTCACATCTAAAAAGCCACAAACGCACAGCTTGCAACTTTTTTGCGCGAAGGAGATGATAAATCTCCCCCAATGGGTTTGATGAGATGGGGCTGTAGTACCAGACCAAACTTATGGACAGAGGTGGCGCTGTTTCTGCAAGAAAGCAGCCATCTGCATACAAGCCCTTTAAGACGCGCTGCCTTTTGTCAAACCGTCGCAGCAGCTTCCAGTCCATTTATACCTATTTAGGCAGAGACTGGGAGAGTGAAGTCGGCGGCCCCCGGTACGGTTTTTTACCAGGCGGTAATTGTAAAGGTTACCGCTCTGTAAGTGTTGATTAAAAAATCCATCTGCTGGGCTAAAGATGCCATTTCCCCTTTTAAAGGCACAGGCCTATGTGCGCTCGCACGCAACAAAACAATCAACAAAAACACGTTCTCCGGGGAGCGGCGCGTGCTACTGACGCTCTCCGGGGACCGCGGACAGCTGCCTTAACCTTTCAGCAAAATTTGTCTCTCTGGAAAAGCCTATGAATAATTTCAGACACAATTCCTGTAAATTTCCTTGCGCACCGCCAGCCGCAAAGGCAATTACTGCCGTATTAAAAGGAAAAAAAAAATTACAGGAGGGCGAGAGGGACGGGGAGGAATTTGTCGCCTTTGTCTGGGGTTTTTCCTTCTTCTTAAACAACGGCGAGGATGTAAAGTGCGGTGCACTCTGGGTCGTCGGCAGTGACAATAGGATGTGAACCGTAAGAATGGGGCGCGTCGATATGGCGCTGGAGCGGGAGCTGCCCTTTTAATATCCCACAGGGAAGATTATTCACATCATAACGGAGCCTTTGTAACCGTCTGAGCGAGGGAAGGGGCGTCGCACATAACAGAGAAAACAGGAATGTGTCAGAACTCCCCCTTTAAATGATAGCGTCCACCAGATAGTGGCTCCTGCCAAGCACATGCCCCTCATGTGTGTGACGTGTGGCGTCCATAGTCACGGGCGAGCCCACTGCCGTATGGAGCGACAGAGCTCCTGTTCCTCTTCTCTCACCCCTTAGGCCCCGTCCTCTCCTTCTACAAAGATGTCTTCAGGTGTCACCGGAGCCTTCTCACCGCTACTGATGGGCGCTCCATGTGTGTGCACGTATGTCTGTGTATATATGTACATGTGCAGCTATAGGAGTATATTTCAAAGTGTGTGTCTGTGTATGAATGTGTGCGAGTATGTTTGTGTCTGTATATATATGTATGTGTGTGGATCGATATTTACATGTGTATATTTGAAAATGTGTCTATGTGCGCGTGCGTGTATATAGGTATTATGTTATTTCTATGTGAGTTTATATGTGCATCTATATGAAAGTATGTGTATGTATATTCATAAGGCGTGTGCATACGTGTTTATGCCATATTTGTGCCTGTATGTGCAGAGACAGAGAGATGATAGATAGATAGATATGGAACAGATAGCTGATGGACTGATATATAGATATGAGAGGATGCATGGATGCTTGATTAGACAGATAGACAGATATGAGATGAATAGATAGATATGAGCGAGAAAAATAGATTGATAGAAAAACAGAAAGATAGATAGATGATAAATAGGAAAATTAATAGATAAATAGATATAAGAGAGATATTTAGATAGGTAGAGAAACAGACAATTCGGTATCAGATTAGATAGATAGGAGATAAATAGATAATAGATGGATATTTAGACAGATAAGCAGACAGATATGAGAGCGATATTTAGATAGATCGATCGATAGATAGATATGGAACAGATAGCTGATAGACTGATACATAGATATGAGAGGATGAATGGATGGATGCTTGATTAGATAGACAGATGATAGATATGAAATGGATAGACAGATATGAGAGAAAAAAAGAAATTGATAGAGAAACACAAAGAAAGATAGATGATAAATTGAAAGATAAATAGGAAACCTGATAGATAACTAGATATAAGAGATAGATATTTAGATAGACAAACAGACAAATAGGTATGATATATGATAGATAATAGATTGATAGATAAAAGATAGATAGATAATAGAGATAGATAGATAATAGATAGAAAATAGATAGATAATAGATGGATAGATAGATAATAGATACAGACGTGGACAAAATTGTTGGTACCCTTTGGTCAATGAAAGAAAAAGTCACAATGGTCACAGAAATAACTTTAATCTGACAAAAGTAATAATAAATTAAAATTCTATAAATGTTAACCAATGAAAGTCAGACATTGTTTTTCAACCATGCTTCAACAGAATTATGTAAAAAAATAAACTCATGAAACAGGCATGGACAAAAATGATGGTACCCCTAGAAAACACAGAACATAATGTGACCAAAGGGACATGTTAATTCAAGGTGTGTCCACTAATTAGCATCACAGGTGTCTACAACCTTGTAATCAGCCATTGGGCCTATATATATGGCTCCAGGTAATCACTGTGTTGTTTGGTGATATGGTGTGTACCACACTCGACATGGACCAGAGGAAGCAAAGGAAAGAGCTGTCTCAAGAGATCAGAAAGAAAATTATAGACAAGCATGTTAAAGGTAAAGGCTATAAGACCATCTCCAAGCAACTAGATGTTCCTGTGAGTACAGTTGCACATATTATTCATAAGTTTAAGATCCATGGGACTGTAGCCAACCTCCCTGGACGTGGCCGCAGGAGGAAAATTGATGACAAATCTAAGAGACGGATAATCCGAATGGTAACAAAAGAGCCTAGAAAGACTTCTAAAGAGATTCAAGGTGAACTTCATGCTCAAGGAACATCAGTGTCAGATCGCACCATCCGTCGTTGTTTGAGCCAAAGTGGACTACATGGGAGACGACCAAGGAGGACACCATTGTTGAAAACGAATCATAAAAAAGCAAGACTGGAATATGCCAAACTACATGTTGACAAGCCACAAAGCTTCTGGGAGAATGTCCTGTGGACAGATGAGACAAAAATCGAAGTTTTTGCCAAGGCACATCAGCTGTATGTTCACAGACGAAAAAATGAAGCATATCAAGAAAAGAACACTGTCCCTACTGTGAAACATGGAGGAGGCTCTGTTATGTTCTGGGGCTGCTTTGCTGCGTCTGGCACAGGGTGTCTTGAATCTGTGCAGGGTACAATGAAATCTCAAGACTATCAAGGAATTCTAGAGAGAAATGTACTAGCCAGTGTCAGAAAGCTTGGTCTCAGTCGCAGGTCATGGGTCTTGCAACAGGACAATGACCCAAAACACACCGCTAAAAACACCCAAGAATGGCTAAGAGGAAAAAATTGGACTATTCTAAAGTGGCCTTCTATGAGCCCTGACCTCAATCCTATTGAGCATCTTTGGAAGGAGCTGAAACATGCAGTCTGGAAAAGGCACCCTTCAAACCGGACACAACTGGAGCAGTTTGCTCATGAGGAGTGGGCCAAAATACCTGCTGAGAGGTGCAGATGTCTCATTGACAGTTACAGGAAGCGTTTGATTGCAGTGATTGCCTCAAAAGGTTGCGCAACAAAATATTAAGTTAGGGGTACCATCATTTTTGTCCATGCCTGTTTCATGAGTTTATTTTTTTACATAATTCTGTTGAAGCATGGTTGAAAAACAATGTCTGACTTTCATTGGTTAACATTTATAGAATTTTAATTTATTATTACTTTTGTCAGATTAAAGTTATTTCTGTGACCATTGTGACTTTTTCTTTCATTGACCAAAGGGTACCAACAATTTTGTCCACGTCTGTAGATAGATAATAGATAATAGATAGATATGAGATAGATAGGAGATAGATAGATAGATAATAGATAGATAGATAATAGATATGAGATAGATAGATAGATAGATAGATAGATAGATAGATATGAGATAGATAGGAGATAGATAGATAGATAATAGATAGATAATAGATAGATAATAGATAATAGATAGATAGATAATAGATAATAGATAGATAATAGATAGATAGATAATAGATAGATAGATAGATAATAGATAGATAGATAGATAGATAATAGATAGATAGATAATAGATAGATAGATAATAGAGATAGATGATAATAGATAGAAAATAGATAGATAGACATTTAAAATATAGATAGATAAATAGATAGAAGACAGACAAGGCAGGAGATAGATAGATAGTACATAGATATAGATAGACAGATCATTCTCGGCTGGCTACACAAGTAGTCGGATATTGAGCCTTTATCCCGTAACTTATAAAGACATTTAAGGTCTTTCCACAGGTTGTGTTTGGTACTGCAGTTCAGCCTCATTCACTTTAGTGCACCTGAGCTGCAATACCAGATGCAACAAGTGCACAGGTGTGGCGCTCTTTCTGGAAGAAACAAATGTATTGTGATTGTCCATATTGCCTCTTTGCCTGGCTTGATTCATTTTTCCATCAAGTTATACACTGCTCGTTTCCATGGTTACGGCCACCCTGCAATCTCTCAGTGGTGGTCGTGCTTGCACACTATAGGAAAAAGCACCAGCCTATGTGCGCTCCCACGGTCCCGGCCACAGAACAGGTCGGCTCTTTTTCCTATAGTGTGCAAGCATGACCACCACTGATTGCGGGGTGGTTGCAACCAAGGAAACGAGCAGTGTATAACATAATGGAAAATGAATCCAGCCAGCAAAGGAGACAATATGGACAATCACAATACATTAGTAAGTATCTTGTATTAGCTTCCTCTACATAATAAATAGTATTTGCTGAAGTGAGACAACCCCTTTAGTTTGGCACAATTCACTCCAGTGTATTTTTGTAACTGGTTTAAAAAAACACCAGTCTTATAAAATCTGTCATAGGTTTGTTTTTTGCAGTAGATATTTAACCATTTAAAATGGTCATCCAGGATTTTAACACTGATGGCCTATCCTCATGACATGCCATCAATATCTGATCGGTGGGTGTCCAGCACCCGTACCCCTGCTGATCAGCTGTAGAGTAGCTAGTGCAGGGATCAGCAACCTTCGGCACTCCAGCTGCTGTGAAATTACAACTCCCAGCATGCAAACATGCTCGGCTGTTCTTCTAACTCCCATAAAAGTGAACGGGGCATTCTGGGAGTTGTAGTTGCAGAACATCTTGAGTGCCGGAGGTTGCTGATCTGTGAGCTAGAGCATCAGAAGGCAGCGACAAAACTCCACAGCTCCATCCATTGTGTAGTGGACGGAGCTGGATACTGCAGTATTCACTTCAAAAGGAAATCCTGCACTGGAGGGAGGGGGAATGGCAGGTCCCACTTCCAACTTACCAACCACTGCATAAAATATAGGCCCCAAAAAAAGCTTATAAAAAGCATCAGCAAAAAATAAAAAGATTTGCAAACCATCTATCCTATATTCATTCCTCTCACCCTGCTTGCAAGAGAAGAACGTCCGTCTAAGGCTATTTTCACACTTGCGGCAGTGTGATCTGGATCCACCGATCTGGATGTGACTGAAAGCATTTGTGAGACGCATCCGGATGCGGATCCGTCTCACAAATGCATTGCAAGAACGGATCCGTCTCTCCGCTTGTCATGCGGACAGACAGATCCGTCTTGTATCTTTTTTCACATTTTTACCAGTCTGCGCATGCGCAGACCGGAAGGACGGATCCAGCATTCCGGTATTTTGAATGTCGGATCCGGCACTAATACATTCCTATGGAAAAAAAATGCCGGATCGGGCATTCCGGCAAGTCTTCAAATTTTTGGGCCGGAGATAAAAACGTAGCATGCTACGGTTTTATCTTTTGCCTGATCAGTCAAAATAACTGAACTGAAGACACCCTGATGCAAACTGAACGGATTACTCTCTATTCAGAATGCATGGAGATATGCCTGATCAGTTCTTTTCCGGTATGGAGCCCCTAGGACGGAACTCAGTGCCGGAAAAGAAAAACGCTAGTGTGAAAGTACCCTAATACTCTTAGGCCTCTTGCACACAAACATCTTTTCTTTCCGTGTCCTTTCCATTTTTTTGCGGACCGTATGCGGAACCATTCACATCAATGGGTCTGCAAGAAAACGGAAGTTACTTTGTGTGCATTCAGTTTCCTTATGTCCGTTCCGCGAAAAAATAGAACATGTCCTATTATTGTCCGCATTAGGACAAGGATAGTACTGTTCTATGAAGGGCCAGCTGTTCTGTTCTGTTGCTTTGTTCCATCATTAAATTAGGGTATCATAAAAAAAAAGGGGGGGGGGGGAATTGGTGGCCTCGAACACAGTGGCATCAAATTTAAGGCCTGGGGAGAAAGTAAAATCAGGCACTTGGGGGCTGACAAATCGCATGTCTGTTACGGACTGGCCAATCACAGCGATTGGCAGCATGGGACCGTGTGTAATTGGTCCTGTGCAGTCTGTGACAATTGCGATCGCTTCTCTGTCACTGTGTCTGATGAAAAGGGGACATTCTGAAGCTGGGACGTAATTGTATGCCCGATTGCGCTAAGTTGCATGCAATCTAGACGTAGAGGTACGTCCATTTGCCTCAAGGGGTTAAACATACAAAATTGATTAAAACGCTAGGTTGTTATCTGATGACAATATGCCTTTAAAGGGGTTCTCCAGCTTCATAATGGCATTTTTTATCTGCTCGGAGAACCCTAAACACATATATAAATACTGCATATTTTTGCCCCATATACCTGTGTTTCACATCAGCGCTTTCATTCCCCTGTTCTCAGCATCACTGCATCCTGGCAGGATGTTTACATGCAGAACTTCTGCTTCCTTTTGGAATTTCTACCCAATCCCGGGAATGCTTAGCTTTGTAATGTTTCTCAGGGCTTGATATGCCGGATAGACTTTTCCCGCTGCAGTAGTCATGCCTCGGACACCTCTTCTTTTCATCTTAGTGGGGCGGAGCTAGGTCTGTGAAACATTACAGAAAACTCAACAGCAGGCTGAAGAAAACAGGAAGTTCTGCATGTCAACATCCTGCCAGGATGCAGTGATGCTGAGAACAAGGGAAGAAAAGCGCTGACATGAAATTCAGATATTCAGTGTTTGCGGTACTCTGGGCAGATCAAGAAAAAAAGTTTCATTATGGGACCAGAGAACCCTTTATGTAGACTAGATAACCAGTGACACCTAAGTATCCATACACCTAAGATAAACTATTCTTACTGACTCCTCCATACACATGTATGTTGGGTTCGACACGTACATGTGTTCTTGATGGAGATAAGATACTTCTGTCGGCAGTTTATCACAGTTGAGTATAAACAGCCCAATTCTTTGTTCCTCCATTAGCCATTGGGGGTAATTTGGGAAACCCATAACCATCAGGGCACTGTCACACACAGGTTTTTGTGGCAGAAATAGCCACATGTGACACTACCCTTAGGTAGTCGGCCGTTTCAGTCATTTTATCTGTATGGGCACCTTTAGTCCCATATGGTCTCCTCTTGTCGTGCCCCATTAACACTGTCTAATTGGTACCAAAAAGGTGGCCCCTCCTGATACTTGCCCTACGTATTGTATAACACTACCGTCAGAGGTGAACTGAAAGGGAGAATAAGTGGTGTAAGTTGGATTGACCCAAACTATCTAAGCATACAGTTTAAAGGCATCCTTCTAATATAGTTTAGGCTTAAATTCTGCACCATTTTCAAGATCCTTGCTTGCTGTCAGTGAATGAGAAGACTCCTTGTCCTGCTAGGATTGGAGCCAGTCAAGACAATGTTGGTGAGCTCAGCAGCCTGGACTCTAGATTGGTGGCAAACTTTCCTCAATCGCCTATAACGGGCATAAAAGACACTACACAAAAATTCTGCATGATGCCGTTTCCCACAGCAGGCGTGTTTGACATAAAGCTGTTTTAGCGCGGCCCCTTTATCTGCACTCTGTACCTTCATCATTGACCATGATGATGACTGTTCTTTCTTTAGCTCGTTCCAGAAAAAGGAAAATGTGGTTTCTGGGAAATGCATCTTCCTAAATGCCGGGCAGGGGAGAGAACCTGCCCATCCCCCTCCACCATTTCACCCAGTGCAGACGAAGGGGCAGATAAAGGAAGACGAGGATTGACAGCTCTGACAAAAGCTTGAAAAGCGTGCATCAAGACAAGACTCTTCCAAGAGATGGGCTCGTCCCGGAACACGCTACACGAATTACGCGCATTCCCCCATTCTTCTGATGCAAATTCAATTTTCTCCCCTGACCTCATCGCAACGTTTCCTTGTATTTTGCCCCTGTCCTTGCTATTTCCTTCAATCATTTACCCCAACGCCCCCCCGTTCGGATCCCATTCAGATCAGCACATAATAACATTGTGAGATCCCAGAGGTCTCTCGAACAGGTCGACCTCTGCCATGGAGTGTACCGGCGTCACCTAAGTGCACCCATAAAATACACAATCACTGACAAAATATAAAGTTGCACAAAGGCGCTTGTCATGCAGATAGAAACGTGCAACTGCGTCCCTATGGGTGTCTGGAGGGTGGGGTTTGAGAGGGGGAAGAGTTAGGCAATTGAATGGCTCTTATATGGTAGCTATAATACACCAGACTCTCTGTAACCAATCACCATATTAAATACATGATACGGAAGCTGAGTAAGTTACACAGTATAAAAGGCAATGGAGGTGGAACGGGTCGGGCCATAAAATGTGGAGGGAAACGGGATGTAAAAATGTTTTATAGGCGACACGTTCCTGTGAAATTATTGAGGTTATTCAGTTCTCTTAGTCCTCACAGGGTTTACAGGGTATATATAAAATGTTATACATCAATATAATATATAAATACTCACACAGATCATCCATAATACAGAACAGATATGATAGATATAAAGAAACATAGATATGAGAAACACAGATAGATATAGATAGGAGATAAATAAATAGATATGTTATAGATCGATAGATAGAAGATAGATAAATAGATAGAGATACATAGAGATGTTACAGATGGAAAGAAAGAAAAATAGATATAGATATTAGATAGACAGATAGATAGACATACATAGATACGAGATGGTATAGATAGAAAGAAGGATATATATGAGATAGACAGATAGATATACAATACATAGTTGTAAATAGAGATGTTACAGATGATAGATATGGGATAGACAGAAAGATATATAAGATAGATATGAGACAAATATGAAATTCGATAGATGATAGATAGATATGAGCTAGATATATAGATAGGAGATAGATGATAGATAGATAGATAGATAGATAGATAGGAGATAGATAGATAGATAGATAGATAGGAGATAGATAGATAGATAGATAGATATGAGATAGATAGATAGATAGGAGATAGATAGATAGGAGATAGATAGAAGAGAGACTCTCCATACTGCTGGGGGAAGAGGAGAACACAACGGCCATAGCAGCACAATATATTACTGCCTGCCATAGACTGAGAGGAGCCTGATATACTATGGACTCTTATACCCCCACCCTGGATATGCCCCCATCCCCCAACCCTACCCAATTATTTACCACTTGCTTTGGCAATGCTAAAATGTATTTAGTCCTGCCAATAAAGCTGATTTGATTTGATTTGATTTGATTTGATTTGATAGGAGATAGATAGATAGATATAAGATAGATGGATGTGAGATAGATAGATAGATAGATAGATAGATAGATAGATAGGAGATAGATAGATAGATACAGTCCTGATCAAAAGTTTAAGACCACTTGAAAAATGGCAAAAAATCCTATTTAGCATGGCTGGATCTTAACAAGGTTCCAAGTAGAGCTTCAACATGCAACAAGAAGAAATGGGAGTGAGACAAAACATTTTTTGAGCATTCAATTTAATGAAAACAACGAATAAACTGAAACAGGCTGTTTCAGTTTATTCGTTGTTTTCATTAAATTGAATGCTCAAAAAATGTTTTGTCTCACTCCCATTTCTTCTTGTTGCATGTTGAAGCTCTACTTGGAACCTTGTTAAGATCCAGCCATGCTAAATAGGATTTTTTGCCATTTTTCAAGTGGTCTTAAACTTTTGATCAGGACTGTATGAGATAGATAGATATGTACGAGATAGATAGATGGATAGATATGAGATGGATATATGATAGATATATTATAGACAAACATATAAGAGATAGATAAATAGATGGAGACATAAAAAGATAGATATTAAATAGACAGTGGCAGGTAATTGGACCTCATTGTAATATTATGTCAAGGGGTATGTAGCGGATTAAAGAATATACAGTACGGGGGGGGGGGGGCGTTTTCCATGCTGGTCTCCGGTCCCCCTTATGTAGATGGACAGCCTACACATATGCTTGGCGCTTCATCCGGCAGGCTGCACACAGAAAGAAACCAATGTAGACAGTCCAGTCCATGTACAGTAAGTGGTCCCTTCACTAAATGTGTCTACAGGGGATAGCAATGTATCCCAACCTGTATACAAATCCAGCCAAACAGCATCAGGGGCCTGAGGATTACCAGGCAGGGTAACCAGATGTCTATCTGCTGGAGCTGCAGAGCGGGGGGAGCGAGACATTTCTGCGCACGTCAGGAGGGGAATTTTCCCGAGCTGCACTTTGGACTTAGAAGGAGCTGCAGTGCAGCGATTCCCATAAAGCAGCCAGGCTCCCGGTTATACATCACTCCGAGGATTTCCTGGGAAAGTGACAGACGTCTGTTATAAATCCGTTCGCCTTCATTACAGATCCTCGGTATTTCCACACAGCGACATTACAGCTTCCCTCACACATGTAATTACAGGACTAATAGATGAAACCTAGCATTTCACAGCCTTGTGTATGGAGATGCCTGGCGGGCAGAACACAGATCTAACACTCACAGAGAAATTTGCAAACTGCGCCAAATTTATCAAGATGATGCACGTTACATAACACGTTTGGTGCGGTTAAAGGGGTTGTCCACTTTCTGGGGTTGTCTCTTCAGGACATGCCCCCCAGTGCACTTGAGTACCACACTGCAGGGTTCATAACTTTCCAAGATGGCGGCTGCGTCTTCTACTGCGCAGGTGCTGAAATAGCACAAACAGAGACACTGGGAAGCTATGCTTCTGTGCCGATAACGAATGCTCCAGTGTCTGCGCAGTGCACAGTAGAGGACACAACCGCTATATCTTAGGAAGTTCTGGACACGGCAGTTTGTTTACATCGGTACCCATGGCCACTGAGGGGGGTGAGATTAATGCAGAAAGTGGACAACCCCTTTAACAGCAGGCTGCCATCACTTCTCTTTTCCTCATGGACGAGATATGACATTGCCATGCTCCAAAAATGGCACACAACCATAGGCAGAAGTTTGTCCCTTGTACCCATGAAAGTAACAAGGGATATGTGTGCAGACAGCCTACCACGCACCTTATATACCCACCGAGCCCGCTCAGCACCTCATTCATGAGCTACGAGCTGCTGATGTCGAATGTAGGAAATGGGCAGAATAATGGGCTGGCAACTAATTAGGAAAATGAGGGTCTTCCTCTCCAACATTCTACACCTCTTCCCACATCGGGTAACCCATCCTTTTTAGAAGGGATTCCCCCCCCCCTTTATAAAAAACCTAGCTACACAAGGTGGCAGCTATGTTGCTGCTATTCTCTCCTCAACTGGCAACATGGTTGCCAATGATGAGGCAATTGACGTTTTTTGTCGTATGCGTATTCTCATCTACCTGCACAGCTATGTCAATCGAGTTTTACATATGACCTCTCCGGAGTCTAGAGCGCATCCCTTGGGGGGAAGAAGGTTAGGCGTCAGGGCTAAAGCTCAACATTTCCCTATCGTATTCAAAGTTTTCCCAGACCTGAGATTAATTGGGTAAAATCGGCCTCGGGCCGATGAAAATGGGCTACTCACCTACCTTAGTTTAGTGTTGAGGGCCGTCCTCCCATAGGACTCCTGCAGAACGGAGGCCTTAAAGGGGTTGTGTCAGTTCAGCAAATAGAATTTATCACGTATGATCCATGTGCTTTCCGCATCCGTATGTCCGTTCTGCAAAATGGTCTGTGCTAGGCAGCAAAATGTGGACCACGAACCCTTTGGAGTCAACGAGTCTGCAAAAAATGTGGATGCAGCACGGACAGTATCCGTATTTTGCGGATCCGCAATTTGCAGAAAGCAAAACGCATACGGTCGAGTGCACTTGTCCTAACTGCGGCTTTTTTGCAATCTCTAGGAAGGTAAACACTGAGGGATTGCTGGGGGTCCTGGGGTTCAGACCACCATTCATTAGTAAGTATCTTAGTGATCTCTTATCACTGACAATTGAGGGTTCAGCCATTCTTCTATTTATATACCTTCTTGGGAAAGCTGGGTGACCGTCAGACACCTAATAAACAATCCTGCCCAGTTATGGAGGGATGAACCCCCCCAAACCCAATCCCCAACTGTAAGCAGAGGACCAGAGCTCAAAAATGTAGGCAGCGCCCACGCGTCTTCACCGTTATTACTCGGCTTTCCTACAATTTTGAGAAACTACAGATTTTTTTTTAAATTTTGATTCTAGAAATGTATTTAAAAAACATTTTTTAAGGGAAAATTTAAAAATATCAACAAAAAGCTAATTTTTTGAGAATCTAATCAGGAACATAATAAACAATGCCGGCCATTGGACATATTGGTTTAGCACGGGGAGCGCAGATCGGCACGTGGGGCAATTCCCGGCTTCTGCTTAGTGAGCACTAAATCACGGCCGGATCAATAACAGTTATGCAAACATCCTAAACAAGCAGGACTTGAAGGCGAGTGACATCCAGTGGCTAATTTGCTTTCTTCACAATTATTAGGTAATTCTGGACGAGATGGGGGCGACATGCAGCGCCGCGGAGAACACGGAGTACTTACTAATATAGTAACCTCCGGCGACCAATCAGCAATTACAGCTTATATTCGTTCAATAGTCTTGGAATCAGGCGATATCAGATGTGGCAGGCCTGCACCAACGCAAGTGCACGTCCATCCTCTGGTGCCGCCGTGTGTAAGCTCCCACCCTCTGTGGTGAAACTACAACTCTCATCATGACCTGATCACCTTCGCACTGCTGCCTTGCAGCACTGGATTCAGAATCCGACCAAGGGCCACATTCGCATGTGCTCCCTACGTTTGCCTGGGTTTCCTCCGGGGACTTCAGTATTCCCCCACAAAAAAAAAAACATATTAATAGGTTCATTTGGGATGGGGACAGGCAGGTGATGACAAACTATGTACATTGTTGCAGAATATGTTGGCGCTATATAAATAAAATAGCAGTACATGGCTGCTTTCCTCCAGAAACCGCACCTCGCTTGTTCACAAAGTGCCGAGCTGCAATACCTGAAACCACCTGTGTGCAGGTGCAGCGCTGTTTCAAGAAAAATGCTGCCATTTTTTAATAATCCTGTACAACTCTTTTAAAAATGAAAAAAAATTTAAAGGGGTTCTCCGAGACCTATGTGTTGACAGTATATTGTATTAAACCTGTGGAGCACTGTAGCAAGACAACTTTCCAAAATAACTTAATCTTTCCTCTCCTGCGCCGCGATCACATGACTTCTTCCGTCCAGATTCTGGCGCTTGCTCTGATATGACATTCCGGAACCAGCATCCCATCTTCCGGTCCCCTGCAACGCAGAGGCGTCATCGCTGACGTCACTGACAGTGCAGACAGGTTGCCTTCTGGGAGAAGCATTGCTGTGCATGCGTTCCGCCACTGAGGATGAAGAGACAAGCTGGGCACCCAGAGCGCATGAAAGAATTAGCTCGGACCCATCAGCCTCACGCTATTTGATTAGGTCGAAAGCTAGAGGGATCGTTAGGTGGGTGGGCCAGAAAGGAGAGGGGAGGTGTAGGTGGTGGACGAGGAAGCAGAGTGGAGGGCTAGGGGGTGGAAGGGGAAGGAGAGTGGAGGGCTAGGGGTGTGGAAGGGGAAGGAGAGTGGAGGGGTGTGGACGAAAAAGCAGAGTGGAGGGGTAGGGGGGTGGACGAGGAAGGAGAGTGGAGGGGTAGGGGGTGGATGAGGAAGGAGAGGGGAGGTGTAGGGGGCGGACGAGGAAGGAGAGTGGAGGGGTAGGGGGTGGATGAGGAAGGAGACGGGAGGTGTAGGGGGCGGACGAGGAAGGAGAGGGGAGGTGTAGGGGGCGGACGAGGAAGGAGAGGGGAGGTGTAGGGGGCGGACGAGGAAGGAGAGTGGAGGGGTAGGGGGTGGATGAGGAAGGAGGAGAGGTGTAGGGGGCGGACGAGGAAGGAGAGGGGAGGTGTAGGGGGTGGACGAGGAAGGAGAGGGGAGATGTAGGGGGCAGACGAGGAAGGAAAGGGGAGGTGTGGGGGCGGACGAGGAAAGAGGTGTGGTGTAGGAGGTGGACAAGAAAGGAAAGGGGAGGTGTGGGGGGCGGACGAGGAAGGAGAGGGGAGGTGTAGGGGGTGGACGAGGAAGGAGAGGGGAGATGTAGGGGGCAGACGAGGAAGGAAAGGGGAGGTGTGGGGGGCGGACGAGGAAAGAGGTGTGGTGTAGGAGGTGGACGAGAAAGGAGAGTGGAGGTGTGTGTGGGGGGGTAGGGGTCGGATAAGGAAAGAGAGGGGAGGTGTAGGGGGCGGACGAGGAAGGAGAACGGAGGTGTGGGGGTTGGGCGAGGAAAGAGAGGGGAGGTGTAGGGGGAGGAAGAGGAAGGAGAGGGGAGGTGTAGGGGGTGGACGAGTAAGGAGAACGAAGGTGTGGGCGGGATCAGGAGAGGAAAGAGTGAGGAGGTGTAGGGGGCTGACGAGGAAGGAGAGAGAAGGTATGGTGGTTGGGGCGAGGAAAGAGTGAGGAGGTGTAGGGGGTGGGTGAGGAAGGAGAGGGGAGGTGTGGGGAAAGGTGAGGAATGAGAGGGGAGGTGTATGGGCCGGGCAGAGAGTGCTCTTAGGTAGAAGTCAGCACTAGGCATTGGTCAAAATCAGCAGGAAGCTGCCAAAACAGGAAGTTCGGCATGTAAACATCCAGGACAGCACCAGCGATGGCGACATCAAAGGGAAGGAAGGGCTGTAGAAGAAAATAGGAAGTTTGGGGATACACAGGAGCGGATGAAAGATAACACATTAGGGTAACCCCACTGGCAAAAAAAGACCCTTCCTGTGGTATCTGTGGGCCGCAGCTTTTGTTTCTTTTCCCGCCAGTCGTCTTTGCACGAGGACATCATGCAGCTGTGTCGCTATCTAGAACTCAGCTTAACTTTAATGTTAGATTTTTCAGACCTGCGTGACAGATCCACTTTATCAAGTAACACCTCATCACTATGCACGGATGTTACCCTAGCAACCGCAGCCGGGAGAATGCAAGAAAAAATGGAATTCTAACCTATCCATCCAGATAAAATATGTGCGGGTGCTAGAATGACTAGACAGGCACCAGAGAGCTGCACTATGTATACAGCAACGCAGGTGACAAACGACTAAACACAGGACAGGGGATAAGTGTCTGATGAGAGGGGGTCCGACCGCTGGGGCCCCTACCAATGATTAGAATGGGTGCACGTGTTCGTCTGTTTGAATGGAGCGGTGGTCACTTATGCACGGTATGTTGCCACTGCATTCAACTATTTGGGACTGTTGGACATGGCTAAGTAAAAGCTCAATGCAGACATTACCACCTTGTATACTCCAGAGCTGCATTTACAGTTCTGCTGGCTGTTAGACATAACCTCTAACTGAGCTCCTGTAAAGCTGGTTTTATCTAAATCAAATGTACTGTAAAGTACATGCTATAAACAGGAATCTTTCCAGAAGGCAATTCACCAAAGCAAGTTCTGCACAGACCCTGAACAAGCAGGGTTTCAAATTTCAAAGCCTGCGGAATAGAGAGTGCAGCTCTGTAGGATAATACAGGATGTCTTGGCTGCAAAGCGGGCAAGAATAGGGCATGTTCTATGTTTTTTGTGGTGCCGCGGAATGGACATACGTATGCGGGCAGAACATAGTGTGCTGTCTTTATCTTTTATGGCCCCATTAAAATTCACTCCACCAGCAGAATAGTGAGTAAAGCTCTGAAGTATAATACAGGATGTAACTCATGATCAATACAGGATAAGTAATGTAATGCATGTACAAAGTGAATGCACCAGCAGAATAGTGAGCGCAGCCCTGTAGTATAATACAGGATGTAACTCAGGAACAGTACAGGATAAGTAATGTAATGTATGTACACAGTGACTCCACCAGCAGAATAGTGAGTGCAGCTCTGGAATATAATACAGGATGTAACTCAGGAACAGTACAGGAAAAGTAATGTATGTACACAGTGACTCCACCAGCAGAATCGTGAGTGCAGCTCTGGAGTATAATACAGGATGTAACTCAGGATCAGTACAGGAAAAGTAATGTATGTACACGGTGACTCCACTAGCAGAATAGTGAGTGCAACTCTGGAGTATAATACAGGCTGTAACTCAGGATCAGTACAGGATAAGTAATGTATGTACACAGTGACTCCACCAGCAGAATAGTGAGTGCAGCTCTGGAGTGTAATACAGGATGTAACTCAAGATCAGTACAGGATAAGTAATGTAATGTGTATACACAGTGACTCCACCAGCAGAATAGTGAGTGCAGCTCTGGAGTATAATACAGGATGTAACTCAGGATCAGTACAGGATAAGTAATGTACCTAGGGCACGTAGGTGTGAACTATGACCTGACACTGTGTGATGTTACGTCACAGTGCAGCACGGAGCCTACAGATAGACCAGGGAGCAGTAAGTACAGGAACAGTGCTTGGTCTAGAGCAGGAGAGATCATTCAATTAATTTATTTTTGGTCTGATGGAGTTTGGGGTCTGATCTGAGGAGGAATGTGGGTTTGATACAGATGTCTGATCTGAGCTCTGATGCAGCTTGGTGGTCGGAAGCCCGAAAAATATGGTATGCACACAGTGGTGACTTCACTAGCAGAATAGCGAGTGCAGCTCTGGAGTATAATACAGCATGTAAAACAATCACTACAGCATAAGTAATGTACAAAGTAACAATTTTTATACTGAGTATACAGTATTTGTTGAACATAGTCTGAAAGCAGACATCTGTCCATCCAGTTCAGCCTATAATACTGCAATGATCCACAGAAAGGCAAAAACCCTTATGAGGCTAAAGTCAAATTTCCTCAAAAAGTTGTTCCTGACTCCAATAAGGCAATCAGAATAACTCCCTGGATCAACGACCCCTCTCTAGTAGCTATAGCCTGTAATATTATTACACTCCAGAAATAAATCCAGGCCCCTCCTGAACTCTTTTAGTGACTTCACCATCACCACCTCCTCGGGCAGAGAGCTCCACAGTCTCACTGCTCTTACCGTAAAGAATCCCCTTCCATGTTGATGTAGAATTCTCCTTTCTTCTAGATGGAGTCTATCCTTTAAGTTGTGTATTCTGGGTGTCTACCAAGCGGACATGCAATACGTAGTCAGATACAGTGCCAGCACCACCACTAAACAAAGTAAATATCGGTGCAGTTCAAAAATGACTCACCACCCTGTACAAGGTATAAGCCTGTGCTTCTAAGAGTGAAGCATCCCCCACATAAACTTCTAATTTTCTTTCCCACAAAAAAAAACACCTGATGTCTGTTTTGACAGAAGCCAATTCAATATCCAGGACACAAGCAACAACTTTTCAATTCACTTGTGAAACATCAATTATTGTTATCAAACACCAGTCCATTACCAAGATGGAGTCTTCGTTTTGCTGGATGGCAGCCCTGTCCGTATATCAAGCCCCGCCACTGAGAGTGAGTGAAATAATCAATAATATTCATCAAAATCTGCTCAACAAGTTGTCAGGGTAGAAGTTTCGGATACAAGCTTTTCACAATGAGTCCCAAGCAAAAATAAAATGTCATTGTTAGACAGAGAAGCTCAGACCCGAAATCAAGACTCATACATGTAATGTGCTTGGGAATTATGGTATTTTTTGGACTATAAGACTCACTGAAGAGGACAGTATACTACTACAGAGGGATCTGGATAGATTGGAGGCTTGGGCAGATAAGGTTTAACACTGACAAATGTAAGGTTATGCACATGGGAAGGAATAATGCAAGTCACCCGCACATACTAAATGGTAAAACACTCGGTAACACTGACATGGAAAAGGATCTAGGAATTTTAATAAACAGCAAACTAAGCTGCAAAAACCAGTGTCAGGCAGCTGCTGCCAAGGCCAATAAGATAATGGGTTGCATCAGAAGGGGCATAGATGCCCGTGATGAGAACATAGTCCTACCACTTTACAAATCGCTAGTCAGACCACACATGGAGTACTGTGTACAGTTCTGGGCTCCAGTGAACAAGGTAGACATAGCAGAGCTGGAGAAGGTCCAGAGGAGGGCAACTAAAGTAATAACTGGAATGGGTGGACTACAGTACCCTGAAAAATTATCAGCATTAGGGTTATTCACTTTAGAAAAAAGACGACTGAGGGGAGATCTAATTACCATGTATAAATATATCAGGGGTCAGTACAGAGATCTATCCCATCAGCTATTTATCCCCAGGACTGTGACGAGGGGACATCCTCTGCGTCTGGAGGAAAGAAGGTTTGTACACAAACATAGAAGAGGATTCTTTACGGTAAGAGCAGTGAGACTATGGAGCCCTCTGCCTGAGGAGGTGGTGATGGTGAGTACAATAAAGGAATTCAAGAGGGGCCTGGATGTATTTCTGGAGTGTAATAATATTACAGGCTATAGCTACTAGAGAGGGGTCGTTGATCCAGGGAGTTATTCTGATTGCCTGATTGGAGTCGGGAAGGAATTTTTTATTCCCCTAAAGTGGGGAAAATTGGCTTCTACCTCACAGTTTTTTTTTTTTTGCCTTCCTCTGGATCAACTTGCAGGATGACAGGCCGAACTGGATGGACAAATGTCTTTTTTTGGCCTTCTGTACTAGGTTACTGTGTCTTATCGTTCATAAAATACGGTATCAGGAAAAAATCTTGCTTGCATCTCAAGTCAGCAGTCAGAGTGGTCCAGCTATAATTAGTAGAAAATATTTATTTTCTAATTTCCTATTGTCTAAAACTAGGGGGCGTCTTCTGGTCAGGTGCATCTTATAGTCCGAAAAATACGGTACACTCGGTCTCATGCCAAATTGATACATTATTTCAGCAATGAGAATAGCTCTGTGTCCAGACGCTAACTAGGGTAACTATCGCCCTACCCCAGCAGAAAGTCACAGTACCAAACCATATTTTCAAGAACCTATAAGCACCCCTGTGCTTTTTCCCCCCAGCTTTTCACAGTGTGCTGTCTGCATCAGCCATATGTACTGTTCGGTGACCAGGCAAACACTGAAATAGCTCTATGTCTCACTATTCCAGAAGAAAGTCACAGTACCATATATTGTTTTCCTAGTGTTTCATAGTGTATATCCTCTTCATAGTTCTGTGACCAGGCGCCAAATGAAAACACTCTTTCTCCCTATCGCAGCAGAAAGTCACAACACCATTCTAAGCAGCTGTATTGTATGGAAGAACCTAAGGGTAAGACCAAACTGTCTGGTCACCCAATGGCCAACTATGCTCACCGACTGTTTGTGCTGCCAATGGCCGAAGCAGGCAAACTGCCATAATGTTACAGCTGAGGAAACCCCCAGTCATCACATGTCCCAAAAATAATCTGCTGAAAATACCACCACACCTTTGGTTTTGAGAAGACTCATGACCCCAATTATGGAGGCCATTACAACTATGATATGGATTGTTACTCTGTTTTCTAGACTTGCTCAGTAGGCGACACCTGGAGAAGATTAATAGCCATCATTAGGAGATCTATGAAGACTAGGTGACATCTATCAAGATCAAACACTCTTAAACAAACAAGTCAAGCAGGAAATTTTGATCTTCCATAACAGCTCCAGGAGCCAAGTGCATCTAAACTGTTCAGATGAGCTTATCAAGAACCATCAGAGCGTGCACCTATTTGTGAATCCAGGGAAGGAGTTGTTGACTAGAACATCCCATTTTTTTTTTACAGAAGAAAGACGAGAAGCAATTGATAATTGGGGTAATGACGTGGAAATCTGCGAGATGTTGAAAAGAAGGATATTCACATGGTAGAACATGAGTCTTGGAAGTTCTACCTTATGGCCTTCTGTGGGACTTAACAAGTTATTGAGTTATTGATCATGTATTACATCTCTGACAGCCTCAGAGAGCCTAGTAATACTATGATGAGGATGTAATGTGATGTGTTCGATAATGTTTGGACATTGTATATCTTTAAACAGTCCTTAAGAGAAAGGTCCCATTTGTTTATGGCAAGTGGGTTGTATCCTACCATGTGAGTGCTGAGCGGAGACGTGGAGAAGAGATCTTAGTCCATGAATGCACACCGACTAATTTCACTAAAGGAGCAGACTATTGCTAAGGGACCTGGAAAAACTCAACCAAAGACTGGTAGTTTAGTCTCAAGAAGAGACAATCAAGGGGTTGGTATGATCGACCTGCACAAATACTGTATATAAATGATCCATACACAAAATACTACCAACAGGGGTTTTCCAGGACTTAAACACTAATGACCTATTCTTAGGGTATGTCATCGATATCTGATTGGTGGGGGTCCAACTACCTGCACCCCCTGTGATAAGCTGTTTGAGGAAGCCACACAGCTTGAATGAGTGCTACAGCCTCTTATAGTAAACCAAGCATAGCGCTGTACATTGTATAGTGGCTGCGCTTGGTATTACAGCTCAGTCCCATTCACTGTGGCCATGTGAAGACTGAACATCGGTAGTCCAAGGCACTTTATGCTTGTCCAGTCTTCTCTTGGATTGGCCAACGCTGCTCATGTGAATAATGCTGGCCAATCCAAGAGAAGAGCAGTGCTGGCCAATCCAAGGGCAGCAGGAAGTGTCCTGGGCTACTAAATGCACAGTATAGCCTAAGAAGCGGTGCGGCCATCTTGGATGACAGAACAAGAACTCGGGATGTGGCGGATCTGCGGCTGGAAAGATAAAAAGGAGGACACCAGGTAAGTGTCCTGTTCATTCCTCATTTAATGTGGATTTTTTTTTTTTTGTGAACCAGAAAATCACTTTAAGGCTCATTCAGACGACCGTATGAAGGGGTCCCTATCCATTCTGCAACTTTGTGTAAAGGGTGCGGACCCATTCACTTCAATGGGGCCGCATAAGATGCGGACAGCACACCGTTATACAGCCCCACAAGAAAGATAGAGCAAGTCCTATTCTTGCCCGCAATTGCGTACAAGAATAGTCATTTCTATCATAGGGCCGGTCATGTGTGGTCTGCAGAACACTACGGCTGTCTGAATAAATTATATTGATTAGAAGATTCCTTTAAGGAAGCCATCTTCCTCAATTTTTGTCCAATAATGTCTGTAATGCCCGTAAATGAAATTATGTGAGCTTTTGGATTTCGATCTATTGTTGAATGTCAAATACGTACAAAACATCAAGGAGCAAACTAAATCTGGATCCAACAGTGAAATAATACCCGTTTTAGGGGCTGTTGACATCACATTTTTGTCCCACTTTTAAGATACTTTGCTCTTCTATTCTACAAAGTCCAGCCCCCCCCCCAAAAAAAAAGTATACTTTTTTTTTTTTTTTTTTAAACAATGGAACCTTATAGTGACGGATGCCTCTGTATGGCATCTGTAGGGGGCATCCTTTTAACCTATACGTTAAATGTGGGGCAAAAACGTGATGTGAACACAGCCACAGACAGTTGAAATATAAAATAAAAGCATATAATCAGAAGAGTGGATAAAACAGTCACCAAGGACTGTATACCGGTCATCAGGGTAAAAAGGACAAAGCTGGCCTCTCACAATAGAAGTGTTTTAAGCCTATTCAATATGAGCGGTGAAGAGTACTGAGCATTTCCTTAGCTAATTGGATGTAATTCAGCTGTTGATTGCTACTTGAGAACATATGCTGAGACTTCAGGCTGTTAGAGGGGAAGAAAGAGCTGCTCAATTCACACATCAATCTTGATGCCATGCACACACCAAATTACTGGCCCATAAGGGTAGGTTCACACTTCAGGATCCGGCAAGCTGTTCTCTGTGCCTTTTTTGGCCGGACTAAACGCTGCATGCAACGTTTTTTGTAAGACCCAATGCCAACATTTCACTGTAAAGCAGCTGGATCCCGATATAGTCAATGGGGTCCGGTGCTGAACAGTATGGGCACAATGGTGGCTCAGTAGTTAGCACCGGCACCTTGCAGCACTGGGGTCCTTGGCTCGAGTCTGACTAAGAACAACATCTGCATGGAGTTTGTATGTTCTTCCCGTGTTTGTGTAGGTTTCCTCCGGGTTCTCTGGTTTCCTCCCACACTTCAAAGCCATACTGATAGGGAACCTAGATGGAGAGCCCTGCTGCGGACAGCTAGCGATAATATGTCTGTAAAGCGCTGCGGAATATGTCGGCGCTATACAAGTCAGTAATATAATAATAATACAGTTCTGCTTTGCCGATACTCTCTTCTTGAACCTTCTCGGAGAAGGTCATGCCACCTAAGAGGAAAAACGACTCATTTGGAGGGAATACCTGCACCCATGAAAAAAAAAAAAAAAAAAACACACAACATTTCTGCAGTACCCCGAACTGCGAGCCAACAATAAATGTATTCCAGAAAGTGCTTCAGTCGTTTTCCAGCTATACAAGTTGACTCCCAGAGTAAGGAAGCAATAACATAGTATGTTTTATTAGGAGTGTCATGGAGACGGTGTGAAAAATCAAGAGCCACAGGCAGTAAGCTGCAATGGGTCAATAATGCTCACAGAGACATTGTGTAGAGATAATCAACAACAAGGCCCTGGGTTCTCTATGCACTGCAAACAGCTGAAGGGCAAATCAATACAGCCATGGGAAGGACACAGCCATGTCACACTCCCCACAATATACTATTATGACTGCAGGAAAACCTCCAAAAAGGAAGCTCAAAAAATGCTACAATACTCTGTGTATCAATCAAAAACCTGTACAGTAATAACAAGCCGATACCAGCACAGTCTTCAGGTTACGTCACAGTAGCTGGCGGCGTGACTTGCCGTTTGCATGGGTTATGCATGCGTCTGTTCTAATGCAACACGCTCACATCCTGTAAAATGTAAGGGGGTAGTCCACACGGGGTGGATCCGCTGCGCATCTTAATTGCAGGCAGAAAATCCACGGTTTAGCAGTAACAGCAAAGTGGATGAGATTCTGCAAAATCTGATCCACAGACTTGCAGGGGGGGGAAAAAAAAATAAAATAAAAAAAAATAAAATAAATCAACAGCAGAGATTGACTGGGGGTGAGGATCTTAAAGCCACAGCAGGTCACTTTATGTTGTGGATTTTCACCGCGCGTTTCAGTCTTTGCAGCGCTTATAGAGAAATCTGCAGGTGACTGTTGTGGACTTTGCCATGGATTTACGCGCTTTTTTTCTGCTGCATTTATATACCATGTGGATGTACGCTTAAAGGGGATTTCCAGGACGTTGCACTTTTTACCAAGACCCCTGGAGCATGTGGTACTTAAAAAAAAAAAGATACTCGCCTGCTCCCCCCCACCCTCCCCGCTCCAATCTGGTGACCTGTCTTCGTTCAGTGATCTTATAGTCCTGCCCGGACTGTTTACTTCCAAGCTGGGGGTCAGGTGCGCTGCTGAAGCCAATGAGTGGCCTCAGCGGTGATGTGTCCCCAAGCAATTCATGACCCAGACGAGGACCGGAAAATTGCTGAACGCAGCCAGGGTGCCAGACAAGGGCAGCAGGGAGCAGAGGAGTATGAATTTTTCATTAGGCAGTACATGCCACGGGGAAGCGGTCAAAAGGGCCAACATCTACAAACCCCTTTAAACTGAAGTCTAGCTTGATCACATTCATTACAATCACATGATTGTAAAAGAAATTGTCCAAAATTAGGAAAATTTTTATGTGACCTAGCTGTGGCTTTACAACATTCCGGACGATGACTGGCATTGTGCGTTTATATCAGGCTAGCATGTGGCTAATCCATGGAGCTGATAGGAAACAGTTCTTCTGCCATTAGAGGCAAACATCATTTATGTGCTGTGTGATTCGACACAGTAGGAGGCAGAACGTATGAGTAAAGGTCCTTTACATGGGTGAACCGACGAGGCGACTGTTTCATTCCCGATAATTGTGGCGCAGAGGGGAGAGCTGCATTTACAACAATCCTCCCCTCTGTATGGGAATGAGTATTCGCTACTGCGATTATTCATTTCCATACAGAAGAAGTGCTCGCCAGTAGCAGTTCCCTGTTGGGCACAGGACAATCTGCTGCCAGCAAATGATGATTTTAAGGGCTCTATTAAATATGGGTAAAGGATAAGCGTTTGCTGGTTCATCGGTTGATCGGCTGCACATTTAATTATGGAGACCGCTCCTTCCTGATAATGTCACAATGTAGGGGGGAGGGGAGGTACATAGAATGACAACAGAAGGAAAATGACCAAAAACTAGGCCTCACGGCTAGGGAAAGGGAAAAGGTCACCAACTAAGAAACCCTAAACCTAGCCCTGACTCCTGTCAGTATGAATAGACTCTGAAAGTGGGAATATTCATACACTGGAAACCTAGGCCCTGAAACTCCCTAGGAGTAGCGACAGGGTCTGAGACCACTGGTTGCTTCCCAGATGAACGTACCAGCGTCTCCCTGAGGCCTAGTAAACAACAAGCAAATCGGAACAACAAAATACTTAGGGAAGTACACTTATCTTCAATAGAAAATGGATGAGCAGGAACTCAGATGAGGACAACACACCAGCTCTTCCAACACCAGGCAGATAATATCAACCGCATGGTATGAAGAGTCCAGACTAAATAGATGAGCAGTAATAACCACAAGCTCCACCTAAGACAAGTAGTGTGGTCATTACCAACAACAACACTGCAACAAGTGAAAACAGATAACCTAACATGCAACCAGTCTCTCAGATCTTCTAACCTGTGTCACAGGAGGGACCGTGACAGATAACTTCACAGATTCTCAGCTTGTGTAAAAGGACCTTAAAGGGGTTGTCCGTTCCTTTAATACAGATGGCTGTCCTAAGGATAGGCCATCAATATCTAATCGGTGTGGGTCAGAGCTACTCACATTGAAGTGACTACTACAGTGACCAGCTCTGTTCACTATACAATGGTGTAGTTCTGGTGCTGGAGCTACTCTGAAGCAGGGGTACCAAGTCAGATACTGATGGCCTACCCTGAGGATAGGCCATCAGTACTAATGGAATCGGCAATATCTGAAAGGGTTCTTCAGCTTTTTAACACTTTGTAGCTCCCGCTCTCTCCATGCCAGACTTGCGAAGCATACTTACCTGCTCCCCACTGGTTGGTTCCAGCTCCTTCGGTCCATTGCTGCGTCTGGCACGCTCCGGCCCCCACTTGTAAACCTCCAGCACGGAGGGGGTTCACGTGTGCCAAGCAGTGGTGGGTCTCCCAAGTGGCACGTGATATAACGCAAGGTTCACAGAATCTATACTACATATGAAAGCAGAGAAGAAGGGGCAAATTCTTGGATGCCACCTATTATTCAACTCTAAGGTGGTTACAGAAATAGCAGAGCTGACAAACGTCTTGCCTGATGGGCAAGGATAGTTAGGGGACCTCCTTTTTTCACAAAGATGGGAAAAGGGCTTTAAAGGGCTTCTGTCACCCCACTAAAGTAATTTTTTGGGGGGGAGGGGGGCTAGTTAAATTCCTTATACTGCGATATATGAAAACATAATGGTGTTACTTACTTTCCTTCAGCAGTTTCTTCTAAAAATGAACTTTTTTAATATGTAAATGAGGTCTCTACCAGCAAGTAGGGCGTCTACTTGAGGGGGAAGGGGGGGGGGGGGGGGGGAGTCGCAGAGAGCGACGAGGAGAAAGCAAAGCTGTTAAATATTTTTTTCTCCAATGTATTCACTGAGGAAAATAAACTGTCAGATGACATGCAGAATGCAAAAATAAATTCCCCATTAAAAGTGTCCTGTCTGACCCAGGAAGAAGTTTAACAGCGACTTAAAAAGATTAAAATAGACAAATCGCCAGGACCGGATGGCATACACCCCCGTAACCTAAAGGAATTAAGTAATGTCATAGCCAGACCCTTATTTCTGATATTTGCAGACTCTATACTGACAGGGAATGTCCCACAGGATTGGCGCATGGCAAATGTGGTGCCAATATTCAAAAAGGGGCCAAAAACAGAGCCTGGAAACTATAGGCCGGTAAGTTTAACATCTGTTGTAGGTAAACTGTTTGAAGGTTTTCTGAGAGATGCTATGTTAGAGCATCTCAACGGAAATAAGCAAATAACGCCATATCAGCATGGCTTCGTGAGGGATCGGTCATGTCAAACTAATTTAATCAGTTTCTATGAGGAGGTAAGTTCTAGACTTGACAGCGGCGAATCAATGGATGTCGTGTATCTGGACTTCTCCAAAGCATTTGACACTGTACCACATAAAAGGTTAGTATATAAAATGAGAATGCTCGGACTGGGAGAAAACGTCTGTAAGTGGGTAAGTAACTGGCTCAGTGATAGAAAACAGAGGGTGGTTATTAATAGTTCACTCTCAGATTGGGCCACTGTCACTAGTGGGGTACCTCAGGGGTCAGTACTGGGCCCTATTCTCTTCAATATATTTATTAATGATCTTGCAGAAGGCTTGCATAGTAAAATATCAATTTTTGCAGATTACACTAAACTGTGTAAAGTAATTTACACTGATGAGGACAGTATACTGTATATATATGACAGAGGACAGTATAATACTACAGAGGGATCTGGATAGATTGGAGGCTTGGGCAGATAAGTGGCAGATGAGGTTTAACACTGATAAATGTAAAGTTATGCACATAGGAAGGAAAAATGCAAGTCAACCGTACATACTAAATGGTAAAACACTGGGTAACACTGACATGGAAAAGAACCTAGGAATTTTTGTGAACAGCAAACTAAGCTGTAAAAACCAGTGTCAGGCAGCTGCTGCCAAGGCCAATAAGACAATGGGTTGCATCAGAAGGGGCATAGATGCCCGTGATGAGAACATAGTCCTACCACTTTACAAATCATTAGTCAGACCACACATGGAGTACTGTGTACAGTTCTGGGCTCCTGTAAACAAGGCAGACATAGCAGAGCTGGAGAAGGTCCAGAGGAGGGCAACTAAAGTAATAACTGGAATGGGGCAACTACAGTACCCTGAAAGATTATCAAAATTAGGGCTATTCACTTTAGAAAAAAGACGACTGAGGGGAGATCTAATTACTATGTATAAATATATCAGGGGTCATTACCGAGATCTATCCCGTCATCTATTTATCCCCAGGACGGTGACTGTGACGAGGGGACATCCTCTGCGTCTGGAGGAAAGAAGGTTTGTACACAAACATAGAAGAGGATTCTTTACGGTAAGAGCAGTGAGACTATGGAACTCTCTGCCTGAGGAGGTGGTGATGGTGAGTACAATAAAGGAATTCAAGAGGGGCCTGGATGTATCTCTGGAGTGTAATAATATTACAGGCTATAGCTACTAGAGAGGGGTCCTTGATCCAGGGAGTTATTCTGATTGCCTGATTGGAGTCGGGAAGGAATTTTTTATTCCCCTAAAGTGGGGAAAATTGGCTTCTACCTCACAGGGGTTTTTTTGCCTTCCTCTGGATCAACTTGCAGGATGACAGGCCGAACTGGATGGACAAATGTCTTTTTTCGGCCTTATGTACTATGTTACTTGCTGGTAGCCGCTGCAAAAAAACGCCCCCTCGTCCTGTTGATTGATAGGGCCAGCCGTGATCTCCTCCTCCGGCCGGCCCTGTCAGCATTTAAAAAATCGCGCGCCTGTGTTCATTCGGCGCAGGCACTCTGAGATTAGGAGGCTCGCCTCCTCAGCACTCCCACAGTGCGCCTGCGCAGATGACATCACTGAAAGCGAAGACGTCATCGGCGCACTGAGGGAGTGCTGAGGAGGCGAGCCTCCTCATCTCAGAGCGCCTGCGCTGAATGAACACAGGGCCGGCCGGCCCGGAGGAGGAGATCGCGGCTGGCCCTGTCAATCAACAGGACGAGGGGGCGTTTTTTTGTGGCGGCTACCAGCAAGTAGACGCCCTACTTGCTGGTAAAGACCTCTTTTACATATTATAAAAGTTCGTTTTTAGAAGAAACTGCTGAAGGAAAGTAAGTAACACCATTATATTTTCATATATCGCAGTATAAGGAATTTAACTAGCCCCCCCCCCCCCCAAAGTGGGGTGACAGAAGCCCTTTAAGATACTTAAAAAGTAAGCAAACATTACAAATGATTTCAGTAATGTTGATCTATTGCATATAGTTAATCAAAAAGCAACATAAACATCACATTTCCATACAAATAAGCCCAAAGCTTACATAAATGTGATTTGAGGGGAGAACAAGTCCTAAAAAAAACCATTAGTGTTCCCCTGGTGTGTGTAACTATTGCAGGAATTTTTTTTTTTTTTTAAATCAAACGTGTTCCAAACCTCCAGATCAATAGCTGCCGTGCGCACTGAGCATCTCCATATCGGCAGAGCGCGCCCTATATTTACAGAGACGTTTCTGAAGTGGTTAGTGCAGGTCAGAGGTGCTGATAAAAAGCCTAGTTAAGTGCTGACTGCCACACACAAGCCTGAATGAATCTGCAATGGAAATCTCCTTCCCCCCGGCCTTGTTTGCCCTTGCCGCTGCAGACACGGGCCACACCACTGGATTCTTCTCGCACCCGCTCCTCTTAGAAATGCACCGTGCGCCAAACGAACAGGGTGTTACCGAAAGATTCTGGACTTCTAGTCCTAATCTTATTGTATTCCTTCTCGACGGGGACAATCTAATTTTCCAATATTGATTGCTCGGGATTTTATCAGATTTAAAGCAAAATAACATTTTCATTCAAAGGGTAAAAGAAAATAAAAAAAAATAAAAAATTGGACTCGTAGAAGGTCATTTATAAAAAAAAAGTGCACAAGTGAAGGAAATGTGATTTTTGGGAACCCGAGCATTGTGGTATGTACTGGAAGTGCATCTGGCAGGCATGGAAGAAAAGGGAATAGGTCGGAGATAGAGATTTCAAATAGGCCTGGCGGAATTAACCCCATGAGGATGTTTTTTTTTTTTTTAGTAAATTCAAAATGCATTATATTTACTGTCTCGCATGCTGCTCTGAAGGCTTGCCATACACTTTACATAGCTTTCCAGCAGATGCTCTTTCAGCGGATGGCGATTCCTCCCTACTACCCCATACACATGCATGCTCGGCATTTCTAATCGGGAGACAAAAATAAGTCCTCTCCAGTCACCTCTGGCAGCAGTTTATCTCCTGCTGGAACAAGGGAAATCCAACATGTATGATCCTTCTCCCCCAACCCAACATCAGGGGAGGACTGAGACATTAGAGAACAATGGTTCTTGCGTTGGAGGACCAGACCCGTCCACCTATTACATACTCGGCCATTTGTTTGATTGGCCAGTATGTAATTCTACATTACCCCTGTAGGGGCAGCGACAGCTTCCCAGGAGATATTAGGTGTCTGCTGAGAGATGGGACATATTATGGCACCACTAAGAAATTTGTCAGTCAGGACAAAGCAGGGGAGACAATTCCTGGTGCATCACTTATGATATACGTGTTGGCTTTCACCCACATTTTACAGAAACAGGTCGAACTATGAAAAACGACCAGGACCATTGTCACCCAGCTTTTCTTGACTCCTGAACTGCACATATCCCTCACATTTCACTGCGACTCGATGGCCTCCCAGGACTTGGCCTTTCTTAGGATTAGAAAAGGCTCCAACGTGTGGAGATGCTGATATTGACCATCTTGTGTAGACTTTGCTGACATCAGCAGAATCCTTTCTACTCCTCAGAGTCCTATCACAGGCCAGGGATCTGCAGGGCACAAGTCTAGGTCAAGAGTGACGCCCCCGGCTTACTGCGGACAATACGGAAACATCTACAGGGTTATTTACAGGTGCGGAGTCAGCACTTTGATAGGCGACTATTGCATTCGGTGTGATGAATTTAGCAACACTGATGGTGTAGTGAATCTGTAGAATGGTGGCGATGTTTCACTGACGTCTAAGGGTGTGCGTTGTGGACGTACTCTGTGACCTGTGCAGAGGTCATGGTGCAGGGAGGGGGAGGAGGTGAGCTGTGATATCAACTATCATGAATGGTGGATCATCTGGTTTGTGTGTATGTATATATATATATATATATATACACACATATATATATATATATATATACACACACACACGTTATCAGTCATTGTAATCCTGCCTGTGATTATAATGAGATGACTGCTGAAAACTGATCTCTACAGCATATTATAATGCTCAATGGTCAGGGAAAAACTGCAAGATTTCAGGATTTTCTAATGTAGATAACAAAATGGAAAATTTGAAAACAAATCACCACAAATTTGTAAAAATCCTGCTCCTCCATGACTTGTGAGCTACTGTTACAGAGGCCGCTTTACGGAGCAGTGATCTCTGGACATTTTAAAAAAAGGTCATGTGACCAGGGCAGCAAACGGCTGCATTTCTGTGGACGACTTATCACCACGCCCAGGTGACATCATTAATGACACATTATCATGTCAGGACAGAACCATCGGATCGGCAGGGACTGGAGCAGAATAATAAAGGTGAGTATTATGACGACGTTTGTAGGGTAGGGGAGCCCTTTAAGCATCCCTTGACATAACCATTCACCGATCAGCTGACAGGCGCTCTCCATATTTCATTACATTAAAACGTGTCCGGTTCAAAGATCCGCGAGCGACATGATCTGATGACAGCAAAACATAATGCGTGTTTTGCCAAGCGGTGAGTATTTTAATTCCATCGCTGCCGGTGGCTGACCTGCCCTCTGATCTCGTGATAGCGGAGAGCACCGGCGGCTTACTCTCTTCATTAAAGTATTGATCTTCATTGCATTAGACAAAATATCACAGCAAGAAAAGGAGCAAAGTGCTGCAAATGTGCGGGAGGCTCCGCCCTCCGACTTACCTGACATTTTCCAGTCCTTATGTCGTACAGGGCGACTGTCCCGAGACGAGCTCCCACCGCTATCCTGTGGCTGCGCTCGCAGTAACTCACCATGTAGAATCTAGAAGAACATGAGACACAACGGACGGGAATTACCACCAACAGGCAAAGAGCTTAAAGGGATTTCCAGGGAGAACATTCATAGATAAAGGAGCTTCTTTCCAGAAATGAGGGGCTCCGGCCATCATGGCTGAAGATGGCAGCGCACCTAATGAAAGGGAGCGCTGCACTTACCAGGAGCAGGAACATTCACAAGTGTTGCCTGCTCACTACAGAGGCATTTTACTTGTTGTGGCACATGGAGGTCCTACAGGTCCATTATACGGCCATACAGGTATCTGTAATCTAACATAAGTGTACACAACCGCCTTGCAATATCCCTCCCCTTATTATTATTACTTTTACATATATTGAACACTTCTAAGAATGGCTACACAGCGCACACCCTACGAGATAGAACTCAGAATTATATGTACTTCTGATTATTTCTGGGAAACCTATGTACATGTCAGCGTAGTAAGATACATTGTAACCGTATATACAAGATTTACCATTGCGCTGGAGCCATAGCCAGTGACAGCGAGCGTCTCTTGATGTTGCCTAGTGATGGTATTGGATACACTGGGACCTTTGTGATACGCTGGCGCAGATTGCGCCTCTTACGCTTGATCACATGACCCATCGCTGCTGACGTCACTGTGGACATGCGCAATGTGATTGAGTAGACGCTCAAGCGGTGAGGTTTCTCCGTGCTGGTTGGTGTCTATACACTGTATCTTTATATCGCACACGGATGGTTTTAATTGATATCACAAGTGGATTCACAGATGTTTAATCTGGTAATGATGACACTTTATGATGGATTGCACTTTTATACTACATAACTGAACTAGAGGATTGGAGTTTTACACTTTTGCATCATGTTTTATACACACTAGCAATTATGTCTATATATTTATTCTTACGATGTATCACTTTTTATTTATACCTTTGAACTAATTGTTCTTGTTAATCAATTATTATGTGGGTGTGTATATATATATACCTATATCTGAGCACCATTTCTGTTATCATCACTGCTTGAGAAAGATCCCACTGAGTGGATTAAAACGTTGCTGTTTTTTCTGGTGAAATAAACGTACACTATTTTTGGACGTGCCGTGGAATCTTGTCAGTTTTTGTATATTAGATAGAAAAATAGATACATAGATGATAGATATTAGATAGATACGAGATAGATAGAAGATAGATAGCTAGATAGATAGATATGAGATAGATAGATAGATATGAGATAGATAGATAGATAGATATGAGATAGATAGATAGATATGAGATAGATAGATAGATAGATATGAGATAGATAGATACATACGAGATAGATAGATACGAGATAGATAGAAGATAGATAGATAGATAGATAGATAGATACGAGATAGATAGATAATAGATAAATAGATAGATAGATAGATATGAGATAGATAGATACGAGATAGATAGATAGATAGATAGGAGATAGATAGATAGATAGATAGATACATAGATATTAGATAGATAGAAAAAAAATAAACATTTAAGCAGCACAAGATTATTCAAAGTGTTCCTGTGCCAGCAGCCAAGGACATGATTATTGTCCCAAATTATTAAAAAGTTGAAAAATACTGCAGCACTCCCAAGCGTACTTCAACTGTATTGTCCCTTAGACTACACGTATGAACCACGCTTGGGAATGCTGAAGTATTTTTCTCATTTTTAGATGGATAAATAGCTATAAGATAAACAGACAGGCAAGAAATGAGATGGGTGGATGGGTGAGCTTTTCCTAAACTTACTTGTTGGTGCTGTGATATTTTTGGACAACATATTGTTATGGTAAAAAAAAATATATATATATATGGTGCACCACTGGATTTAGTTCACACTGCGCTCCTTAAGGCTACTTTCACATCTGCACTTTCTCTTTCCGCTACTGAGATCCGTCAGAGTCTCAATAGCGGGGAAAACGCTTCAGTTTTGTCCCCATTCATTGTCAATGGCGACAGAACTGAACTGAAGGGAATGGAGTGCACCAGAATGCCTTCCGTTCTGTTTCATGGCGTTCCCATGACACACGCAAAAGCGCAGAAAGCTGCATTTCTGAGCGCGTCCTGGGAAACTGATTAAGACGGATCCGTCATGACTCACAACGGAGAAGGATCCGTTTTCTCTGACACAAAAGAAAACGGATCCGCCCACCACTCACTTACAATGGTTTTAGTACCAGATCCGTCTTGGCTATTTTAGAGATAATACAACCGGATCCGTTCATAACAGATGCAGACGGTTGTATTATCAGGACGGCAGCGTTTTTGCTGATCCATGACGGATCCAGCAAAATCGTAGATGTTAAAGTAGCCTAAATATGGATATAATTGTGAAAAACACAGAGCAGGGTAAGATCTTTCCATTATATCTCATCTCAGTGTTGGCTTCACCACTGGTTTTGGCTCACAATAAGTGTCCATTCACACGTCCGCAATTTCGTTCCGCATTTTGCGGAACGGAATTGCGGACCCATTCATTCCTATGGGGCAGCACGATGTGCTGTCCGGACATGGAATTGCGGACCCGCACTTCCATTCTTGAAAAGAATAGAACATGTCCTATTCTTGTCCGCAATTGCAGACAAAAATAGGCGTATTCTATAGTGCCGGCAATGTGCGGTCCGCAAAATGCGGAATGCACATTGCCGCTGTCCGTGTTTTGGGGATCCGCGGCTGCGCAAAACACGTTGCGGACGTGTGAATGGAGCCTAACTGATGGAAATAACTGAAGTGTGAACTCAGCCTTACTAAGACACAAAAAAGCACCCAAATAGTAATGCCAGATTGATGCAAAACTCACCCTGCAGTTATGTCTCAGGCAGATATGTAAATGATTACAGGAGTGTTCCGATTAGACACTAGTTCTTACCACAAGAGGGCGTAAAAGTGCTTCCTCTGCTGCTCTATAAAAAAGGCTCTCAGAGGTTACTTTTGGGTAGTGTACTTCTTAGTGAGAGATTGTTGACTACTAGACATACCTTTATGACACATATGAAGACATTCTGCCCAGCTGACAGACTTTGAGAGGCAGGAGATCATTGGACTGAGAGAAGCAGGATGTTTTTTTTGATAAATTGCCCACAATCTAGGCCAAAGTGTTTAAACCAGTGGTTACATTAGGGCACACACGGTGCGCAGGCTCTGGATGGCCCAGACAGACCCCCATTAGAGAGGATTGTTTAATCCACCGACAAGCACAAGCAGCTCCCACAGTTTCAATGTCCACCACCTAGACACAGGTGGCCCCTTCATTACACCTCTAGCTCTGCCCGGACCATTTCCACGCGAGTAGCATAAGGAGATTTAGTGTCGAGGCGCCCATTACATGTACCGCCATTGACAGCCAGCTACCGTCGCCTTCGTTTGCAGTGATGTCGTGAACCTGGACTGCTATAGACTGGAACCGTATCGTCTTTAGCGGTAAATCCAGGTTCTGTTTGGGATCCTACGATGGTGGAGTATGGGGGCCTCATGGGGAAAGCTTCAATCTTGCCTTTGCTGTGGAGGGACACACTGCCCCAGCTGCTGGTGTGATGATCTGGGAGCCATCACATAGGACAGTCGGTCCCCCCTAGTAGTGATACGAGGGACACTAACAGCTCAACGATATATGCAGGACATCCTGCCACCACGTGTGCTCCTCTCATGACAGGGCTTCCAACTGGACTTTTTCAGCTGGGTAATGCTCGCGCGCACACAGCAAGGGTTCCCAGGAATGTCTCCTCCAGATTACAGCACTTCCATGGCTGCCCGGTCACCAGATCTATCACCAATCCAGCATTTATGGCAAAAGCAAGGATGCCAACTTCAGTAACTTACAAATGTGCAGGATCTACAGGACCAGCTGTAACATCTGTGGGCGAATGTGCTACAGGATACCAGGAACCCGTATGTCTCCATGCCCAACCGAATCTCATCCTGTATCCAGGCTAGAGGCCGCATCTCATCCTGTATCCAGGCTAGAGGCAGCATCTCATCCTGTATCCAGGCTAGAGGCCGCATCTCATCCTGTATCCAGGCTAGAGGCCGCATCTCATCCTGTATCCAGGCTAGAGGCCGCATCTCATCCTGTATCCAGGCTAGAGGCCGCATCTCATCCTGTATCCAGGCTAGAGGCCGCATCTCATCCTGTATCCAGGCTAGAGGCCGCATCTCATCCTGTATCCAGGCTAGAGGCCGCATCTCATCCTGTATCCAGGCTAGAGGCCGCATCTCATCCTGTATCCAGGCTAGAGGCCGCATCTCATCTTGTATCCAGGCTAGAGGCCGCATCTCATCTTGTATCCAGGCTAGAGGCCGCATCTCATCTTGTATCCAGGCTAGAGGCCGTATGTCATCTTGTGTCCAGGCTAGAGGCCGCATCTCATCTTGTATCCAGGCTAGAGGCCGCATCTCATCTTGTATCCAGGCTAGAGGCCGTATGTCATCTTGTATCCAAGCTAGAGGCCGCATCTCATCTTGTATCCAAGCTAGAGTCCGTATCTCATCCTGTATCCAGGCTAGAGGCCGTATCTCATCCTGTGTCCAGGCTAGAGGCCGTATCTCATCTTGTGTCCAGGCTAGAGGCCGTATGTCATCTTGTGTCCAGGCTAGAGGCCGTATGTCATCTTGTGTCCAGGCTGGAAGCCGTATCTCATCTTGTATCCAGGCTAGAGGCCGTACGTCATCTTGTATCCAGGCTAGATGCCGTATGTCATCTTGTATCCAGGCTAGAGGCCGTATGTCATCTTGTATCCAGGCTAGAGGCTGTATCTCATCTTGTATCCAGGTAAGAAGCGCCCAACAGGGTCCTAGAGCCTCCTTTTTATTGTAATGTTTTCCCCAAATAAACTCCCCCTTTTCTCTAATATTGTAATCACTTCCATTCATCATCATTACAGTCACACATAGAAAGCTACATCTCTCTTTTGGTGTGCGATTTTTTTTGTCAATAAGTGTAGATAAACATATATGACAAGGTCTGTCTTGCAATCAGCTTTCAAACTCATCACCCCATGTCTTTATAGACCTTGCTTTATGCACTGGGTCACAGTCAAGTTGGATCAGGAAAGGTGGCTTCCCCAATTTGCACCTACAAAGTCAGAGCATGCAATTGCCAATAAAGTGTTTACCCTTCACAGCACTAGGTAGCGTTCTCCGGGCATCCAACCAGACCAGATTAATCTATCAAACTGCCATATAGTGAGAGGTGATTCATCACCCCAGAGAACATATCTTCTTTGCTCCAATAATGACGTGCTTTAGACCACTCTAAGAGACGCTTGGCATTGTGCATGGTGATCTGAGGCTTGTAGCAAGCTGTTCTACAATGGAAAACCAAATTATGAAGCTCCTGGTGCAAACTTCTTGTTGCTTCTGGAAGACGTCTGAAGCCCAGTAGTGGCACAACGAGATAGGTGACTTTTACACACCAATCATTTCAGGCTACCAGTAATGTGGTATGGGACTATTTTTGTACCATGACGATATAGTGGTTTTAAATGGTTGCTGAGTAGGCCCCTCTAGACAAACAAGTCCTTCTACCTCCCTGCTATCAGTCCCTTGTGGAAGATGACAAACATCTTAAGAACGTAATAATGAGTGAAAAAAATTTGTCTTTGTCAGTGAAACGCTGAACGGTATCTGAACCTTGCAGGAGTAACGTTTGTCTGGGGAGCGGTGCAGCTGCTGGAAATCTCATTTCTCCAGGAATAAACCTCACCGAGCATCTAATAGATCTCATTCTTCACAGACGGCAACCAATGAGGAAAACATCCTGCGATCCGTCTTGGCTTTCCTTGGCCGGTTAATCTGAAACGTAAATGAAGTCTCGTCAGTCCTCACCAATGATCATGAATGGTATTCCACAGATGATTGAGACCTTGGGCAGAGTGTTGTTTCGTGGGACCAAATTGTAGATACCAGGGTAAGAAGGCATCGGTTTTCAGCAAAGATGGATAACAACAATGTGGGAGTAGGTGACAACCTCTGTAGACGTTCTACCAAAAGTACATTGGCTGTCACTGGGTTTTTCCAAAAACAAAAGAAAGAGATGGCATCTTTATACAGCTGCTATTGAACTCAATAATATCTTTGTCTTCAGTAAGCTCTCTCTAGTGGTGGACTACTTCCTTGCAAAAATTGTCATATGTGACCATTTTCTACCAGAGTGACTTACCACTAAATCTTACCTCCTTGGGGTTCCTGTGCATGGCAATTTAGTACATGGCCATTATGAGGCTGTTATACAGGTGCCGACGTACACAAGGGTTTTTCTTCTCTGCCTCGAAAACTAGGTGGCCACTCTCCAGATCTCATATATTATCTATGACCCTGATCACGTGTATGCATAGTCCACCACTCAGTCCACTGAGATGGTTGAAATGCTTAACGCAAATGCAGCACTACAACAGTCCGCAGGTTGTGTGTGGTATTGCAGCTCAGTCCTATTTACTTCAATGAAGGTGAGCTGCAATACCAAACTATGGACAGGCGCTGCATCTGGAAGAGTACAATCAGGTTTTTGATCCTGGTCAACCCCTTCCTCGCCCAAGCAGCTATGCCCAGGCCTTAAGTCGCTGAAATATGGACAAGTACCGTACTTTGTTTAAAAAAAATATATAATTACTGATGTTTTTATTATTGTCCATTCACAGCTTCTTTCATAATTCTTCTGGTTGCCCATGGAAACAGACAACAGCATAGCTCCACCCGTTGTCAGACATGTGACCTAACAACAGAGTTCAATCTTTGTACCGGTCATCATGGCTCCCACAATGCACTGGTAGCTGGTAAGAGGAAACCCGCAGAATTTATCATTAGATATCATCAATATAAGATGGAGAAATCAGACTGCTTTTAGATCACGGTTTTAGTGTCTCCTCTGTCCAGGATACGCATTTCCTGATCATATCTTCAGCGGCAAGCGGTTACAAAGAGTATATTTCTCCCTGGAGGACCCGTCCTGTCCTCCATTACACAGAAAACCCATTGATTTGAATGGAAACCGTGTCATACTTCATTTCCCCTGTGGTGGCGCTGCAGGGAAACTGAACACTTCCTGTTGTTCTTCCCCACAGATCACACCTGATCATTGGAGGTTCTAGCAAGGAGACATTTTGAGATCAACTTGTTGTCAAGGCATCCTTCTAATAAAAAGGCACTGTCCAAAATGGAGAACCCCTTTAACTACGTGACTGTTAAAAACACCTACAACCGCTCACCATTAGGGATCATTAGTAAAGGCAGGAAGACTTGTTTAATCTAGCATCTAATACTCCGGAAAGTTTCATAACCTGGCACTTGTTTCCAGCAAGGAACCTCACAACATGACTGACCGAAGATAACAGATTTACATGGCGGAATGAACGTGTTTTCACTGGTGAGAGAAAAGGAGATAAGCGGCCAGTGGTCACCTGTGCTGCCGCTGATCTTCAGATAAACAAAGATCCCAGTTTCATCCAACAAGAGAAATCCACCAGACCATGATGGACATCAAAGCTCACTCTACTTTATACAATCCCTATGATCTTCCACCAAGCCATCACATTTGATAATCCAGAAAGAATTCTGGATCATAGGAGTCTGGATGTAAACCCCAGAAACAGTGACCTGCCCTCTGCTTCATTCCTGTCCTGTCAGCGCTCTGGTCTTCTCGCTCGCTTGCCGTGGATTTAACAGAGAGCGGGACAGCAAATAACTCACATTTTACAAGTGGAATTTCATCAGCAAGCACCGTTTACAGGGGAAGGTAATTAAGACGCGAGGTAATGAAAGCTTCGTTTTCAATTATCTCCGACAAAAAGGATTCTGTCGAACAAGCAGTTCTGCTCATGGAAATCTCAGACGCCTTAGATTTCTATCCATTTATCTACATCTGGAAACCATGAGCCAAGAACACTACCCTCATCAGCCAGATCCTTACAAGTTCTTACAATTTCTATTCAGTTTGGCTTTATCCACTCCTGGGAAAGCTGGGTGACAACAAATATGGCCACCATTCTAAGTCCAGTAAAGGGTTTCACCAATTTGGTTCAGTTCTGCACTGAAATATCTGCGCCTTCCATATAACTCAGGACATTGAAGGCCCCAGGAAAGCTGGTCAGCTGGTTTTTAGTTGTCCTCTTTCTGATGGGACCACGTGCGCCGCTGCAGCCTCTCCTGCATAGTTCCTTTACAGTAACACTGTTGCTTTAAATTTTAAAAAAATAGTGCATTTTTGCACAAAAAGTTACTTTTTTTTACCACAATCTATCACACAGCCAGTAATAAATCCATCCATTCATAGTTAAAAACATTTTAAAAGAAGCACCCTTGGTACACCCAGCAATGCCTCCAAATCAGACCAGAATACCCACAAAATGCCAACATTTGGGTCTTTAAAGGCTATGTACACCTTTTTTTAGGATTGTTTATAATGTCAGAGAGCAGAGATATGGAGCCCATCAGCTCCTTGTCTGACAGAAAAGACAGAAAATCCAAATGGTGCTACTACAGCATCTCCGCTACGTACAGAAAAAAAAGACGCCATATTTTTAATAAAGACCAATTTAAAAAATACTTTTAGTTCCAAATGAGTACAAGCCTTTAAAGCAGGCATGCTCAACCTGCGGCCCTCCAGCTGTTGTAAAACTACAACTCCCACAATGCCCTGCTGTAGGGTGATAGCTGTAGGCTGTCCGAGAATGCAAGGAGTTGTAGTTTTGTAACAGCTGGAGGGGCGCAGGTTGAACATGCCTGCTTTAAAGGGTCAGTCTGGGGCGAACTGTCCCCGAAAATGGGCACTGTATGGAAGTAGGTCCATAGTGTTTATTGTGTACTGGAAAGTTCTGCAACTTTTATAAAGGCCTTATCTATTAAAAAACACAAAAACGGTCAGTAAACTCATAAGGGCAGATTTATCAAAACTGGTGTAAAGGAAAACTGGCTTCGCTGCCCAGAGCAACCAATCAGATCCCACCTTTCATTTTCCAAAGGAGCTCTGAAAAATAAAAGGTGGATTCTGATTGGTTGCTATGGACAAGCCAGTTTCCCTTTCCACCAGATTTGGTGAATAAAGAAAGACACTTTTCATAAATGAGGCCCAAAGTATTGCAATTTCTTTTCACATCCACCTTCTCTCCTTTCTGTCAGTGAGTGGCATCCTGTCCTGACCACGTCCATCTATTCTATACATATAAATGGGGTTGCTTCTGTATAATGCAGAGTGGTGCACGGCTCGTTCTAATTCACTGACAGCAAGCACAGATCTTGAAAACAATGTGGAATTAAAACATAAGCTTAGGCCTCAGTCACCAGACTGCTTGGTGCCCATAGCAACCAATCAGTGCTCAGCTTTTATTTGTACAGACTTGTTTTAGAAATGAAAGCTGAGCTCTGATTGGTTGCTATGGGCAAAACACACAGAGGGAGATTTATCAAAACTGGTGTAAAGTACAACTGGCTTAGTTGCACATAGCAACCAATCAGATTCTACCTTTCATTTTTCACAGCTTTTGAAAATGAAAGTTGGAATCTGATTGGTTGCTATAGGCAACTAAGCCAGTTTTCCTTTACACCAGTTTTGATAAATCTCCCCCACAGTCTTACTAGGAGACAGTTCTGAGAAATGAGGCTTTTTTTTGTAGCAAATAGGGATAGGCTATGATAGCAGAGCTGAGTTTGTCATAAACCTACAACGATATCACAATCTATGGTTTTGGAGACAAACCTTTAACTTATCAGATAAGAAACTGTTGCATGACAAAACAAACTCTGCTGCATCTCTCTGCAATGTACACAGGGTGACTGAATGTGGTGCTGTGGCGCCCCCCCCCAGCTTTGGTAACTAATGGGTTAAGTAGCTATATTTATAGTGTACGTCCAGAAGTAACATACCGACATATGGAGGGGAAGCACTCCTGCAGCCCCTTCTTCTTCAGCAAGGACCCCTCCAGGCAGTACATTATAATGTCCATAACCTGTAATAGCACAAGACAGACGACCACCATCAGAAACCACACAAGAAAGCTTGTAAGAAGGTCATGTCCCTATGCTTTGTGATGTACAGATGTAGCAGAGCTGAATCTGTAATTTACCACCTGAGCCTGCATTCTTTATTCTCCATGACACTATACTGAGTTATGGCATAGCCATATGATATGGGTGCCACCTTTAGGTCCCCCACCTATGTGCAGAATGGAGGCAGATTCCAGCAGCTCCAGGTCTTATTGCATGCTTTCATTAAAGGGAACCTGTCACCGGGATTTTGTGTATAGAGCTGAGGACATGGGTTGCTAGATGGCCGCTAGCACATCCGCAATACCCAGTCCCCATAGCTCTGTGTGCTTTTATTGTGTAAAAAAAAACAGATTTGATACATATGCAAATTACCCTTAGATGAGTCAGAGCTTGAAAATATGACTCTTCTCTGGTCACACAAGTAAGATATGACTCTTATGTGAATTTGCATAAAAGGCGGGAAGTACAAAAATGCATAATACTTATTGAATTCGTCTGCAAATGAAATTAAAAGTGTAATTTATATGTTAAGTGTAACACAATGAACATTTCGAAAAGCTCAGTGAGGGTAGCATCGTAGAGGTGACAGGTTCCCTTTAAAGTCCATCAAAGAAAATCACAGCTTACTACGACCAAGTGCATCAAGAAGGCCTGAAATGCGTTAGGAGTGACGCTGTGGTTTACTTTGATGGATTCTAATGGGATAAAACCTGCGGCTTTAAATCAGAGCGGATGCTGGAATCTGCTTTTATTCTTTGATTTCTGCGGTCCCATACATCCATGAATCCAGAGGTGAGCTGAGCCTCCTTCGCAGGATGTAGATAAGATAAATAGTATGAAAAGAAATAGATAGATAAATGATTGATAGATAATAGATAGATAGATATCAAATAGAAAGATAGATAATAGATAGATGGATGAAGATAGATAGATAATGGATGGATGGATAGATAGATATATATGAAATAGAAAGATAGATAAATGATTGATAGATAATAAATAGATAGATAGAGAGATAGATAGATAGCTAGCTAGATAAAGATAGATAGATAATGGATGGATAGATAGATAGATAGATATGAGATAGATATAGATAGATAGATAGATAGATAGATAGATAGATAGAGAGATATAGATAGAGTGAAAAAAGGTCTTTTATTCACCCAAAAATGGTTGCAATGTTTCAGCTCAGGACTAGAACCTTACTCAAGCATTTTTCTAAAGTGCCAGTGCTAGATATTAATACCCCACAACATATGTGACCATAATAAAGTGCAATTATAGTAGAAATATAATAGTTTATTTCTAATATGTCTAGATCAAAATATCATGTATAGAGAGCATAGCGCAAAATTCATAATCAGATAAAAAAAACTGTGCACATAACAATGTAACATTACCTTCAAAAATATAAATCAGATAGATAGATAGATATGTCTATGCAAGGGGTGTAACCCACATCTCAGACGCTTCCGCCACCCTCTGCGGATATACTGTACAACACCCCTTTAAGCCCCTGTTACCTGCAGTGCTGTGTGAAACCGCTGATAACATTGCTGTGATATCAGGAGGATAACACAGCACTGCTACATCTGTGTGTATGAATGACTATTAATAATGTAAGACTAAGGCTACATGCACACGACCGTATGTGTTTGCGGTCTGCAAATTGCGGATCCGCAAAAAAAAACGGATGACGTTCCGTATGGCATTCGGTTATTTTTTGCAGATCCATTGTAATAATGCCTATCCTTGTCCGCAAACTAGAAAAAAAATAGGACATGTTCTATTTTTTATGTGGGGCAACGGAACAGACATACTGATGCGGAAAGCACACAGTGTGCTGTCTGCATTTTTTGCGAACCCATTGAAATTAATATGTCCGCATCCTATCCGCAAAAAAAACGGAACGGACACAGAAACAAACAACTATCGTGTGCATGAGGCCTAATTGGCATACCTCCCATCATTTCACACCCCATTCACAGACCATTTATAAGCCCGCCCAAACCTGCACATCAGATATTTGCCTGAGCCCCACCCCCTCTGAGGGGGTATGTTAAAGGTCACCTGTGATGTCACCGTGTTTGGATATCAGGGCTCACCCCTCACAGGTAGAGAATATATAATCTGATCCGGTTGTGTGCTCGTTACAATGTATCAGAATGATGGGTGACAGAGGAGGAGGTCGGAGTTTTCCTTTAAGTTACCCTATTTTGTCACAAAGCGTAACCTGGCACATAAGCTATACCTCCACCAGGAGATCCACCACATCCGATGGCATCTTCTCGATGAGTATCTCTATAACCCTGAGTATTTCTCCTTTCGCTCGAGCCAAAGCAGTGGTGTGTATATTCTGCTGGGACTGAGTATTGGCGGCCATGGCGGTGTGTCTGTGCACCTGCAAAGAGAAAAGGGGACCGAAAATCATCATATCATACACAAACATTAGAAGACAACCTCTGTTTAGATGGGTTCATTTTGGGGGCCTACTAACTGTTGTTAGTATATTATATATACTACAGTATATCAAAGGGGTTCATACCTCCTATTAATAAATTCTGGGATATTTAAAGGGGGATCCTTCATTCAGGGTCATCATCTTTTGGGGAGCAGAGCAACAACAGTTCCATTGACATCATATACAAGTCACATGGACATCAAAATCCAACTTATACGCATCTTCCAACATGTAACATACATACATATTGCGTATTTGTCTTCTACTCGCCTCCCACCATATTTCCCAATGGGGAATAAGCGCCTTTCAAGGGTTCATTTCCTGACATATTATTGAGGCAGGTGCATAAGAGAGGGACAATAAGCTAGGGAACCGAAGAAAAATGGGGTCACACCACTCTACTGAGTACCATGCAACTTCCCTATAACATTATTGTATGTTCAACTTATGCTAAGGACTTCATGAACATGTAGCTGTGTTCAGAATTAAGCAATCACATTCTGAATCCTGTTAGATAGGAGTCAGCTTACACCTGTCATCATTTAAAGTGCCTCTGATTAACTCCAAATAAAGTTCAGCTGCTCTAGTTGGTCTTTCCTGAAATTTTCTTAGTTGCATCCCACAGCAAAAGCCATGGTCCACAGAGAGCTTCCAAAGCATCAGAGGGATCTCATTGCTAAAAGGTATCAGTCAGGAGAAGGGTACAAAAGAATTTCCAAGGCATTAGATCTACCATGGAACACAGTGAAGACAGTCACCATCAAGTGGAGAAGATATGGCACAACAGTGACATTACCAAGAACTGGACGTCCCTCCAAAACTGATGAAAAGACGAGAAGAAAACTGGTCTGGGAGGCGACCAAGAGGTCTACAGCAACATTAAAGGAGCTGCAGGAATATCTGGCAAGTACTGGCTGTGCGGTACATGTGACAACAATCTCCCGTATTCTTCATATGTCTGGGCTATGGGGTAGAGTGACAAGACGAAAGCCTTTTCTTATTAAGAAAAACATCCAGGCTCCATTTTGCAAAAACACATCTGAGGTCTCCCAATAGCATGTGGGTAAAGATGTTATGGTCTGATGAAACCAAGGTTGAACTTTTTGGCCATAATTCCAAAAAACACTGCACATCCCCAAAAGAACCCCATCCCCACAGTGGAGCATGGTGGTGGCAGCATCATGGCAGCATCATGCCAAGGGGCTGTTTTTCTTCAGCTGGAACTGGGGCCTTAGTTAAGCTAGAGGGAATTATGATCAGTTCCAAATACCAGTCAATGTTGGCACAAAACCTTTTAGGCTTCTGCTAGAAAGCTGAACATGAAGAGGAACTTCATCTTTCAGCATGACAACGACCCAAAGCATACATCCAAATCAACAAAGGAATGGCTTCACCAGAAGAAGATTAAAGTTTTGGAATGACCCAGCCAGAGCTCAGACCTGAATCCGATTGAAAATCTGTGGGGTGATCTGAAGAGGGCTGTGCCCAGGAGATGCCCTCGCAATCTGACAGATTTGGAGTGTTTTTGCAAAGAAGAGTGGGCAAATCTTGCCAAGTCAAAATGTGCCATGCTGATAGACTCATACCCAAAAAGACTGAGTGCTGTAATAAAATCAAAAGGTGCTTCAACAAAGTATTAGTTTAAGGGTGCGCACACTTATGCAACCGTATTATTTTATTTTAATATTTTTTCTTCCCTCTACCTAAAAGATTTCAGTTTGTTTTTCAATTGAGTTGTACAGTTTATAGGTCACATTAAAGGTGGAAAAAGTTCTGAAATGATTTCTCTTTGTCTCATTTTTTTACAGCACAGAAACCTGACATTTTAACAGGGGTAGTAGACTTTTTATATCCCCTGTACATGCCGGATATAGTGGAGCTGCAGTCCGGTCACTGTCACTAAGTCTAAAGTCTGGTAACTAGGGCTTGGTGATTAATCAAATGTATTTATTAATTTGCCCTGAAAAACTGTCATATCGATTTTTTTTCACCAGCTGATCAGTGAGCACCATGGTATGTATATAGAGAATTAAAGGGGTTGTCTCACTCCAGCAAGTGGCATTTATCATGTAGTTAAAGTGAATACAAGGCACTTTGTAATGTATTGTGATTGTCCATATTACCTCCTTTGCTGCCTTGATTGATCTTTCCATCACATTATATATGGGGCTTGTTTCCATGGTTACGACCACCCTTCAATCCATCAGCAGTGGCCATGCTTGCACACTATAGGAAAAAGCACCAGCCTGGTGGCCGGGACCGTAGGAGCTCACATAGGCTAGTCCTTTTTCCTATAGTATGCAAGCATGACCGCCGTTGATAGATTTCAGGGTGGCCGTAACCTGAATCAAGCCAGTAGTAATATGGATAATAACAATACATTAATAAGTGCCTTGCTCTTCTTCTTTGTAGGTGGCGCCAGACTTTGTAGAGCGGAGAAAAAAAAAAGGGCCCAATTCCGGGAACTGACACAACAGCTGGCAAATTCCGGCTCCGATTCTGTAATTTGCAGAAACGCTTGTGGTATGGGAAAGCGGCGACCGAAAGGGCTCTGCCGTCTGATTCCAGCGATCTGCATCATATTTGAAGGTCTGTACAAGAGGTTCCTGGACCCCAACAAGCCTTTCCGCCTCCGCTCCCAGGGGGGCCAGTATCAGTGAGGAGGGCTGTCTGGACATCAGTGACTTCACCAGTCAGCTTTCTTCCTGCCACCACACCAATCCCATCCATTGGAGGAAACAGGTGAGTGGCTGCACTCTCATTAGCATTATTGTACAATAAGTAAAAATAAAATCAAGAAAAATGTATAATTGTCCTTAAATGGAAAATAAATATATATACAGTACAGACCAAAAGTTTGGACACACCTTCTCATTCAAAGAGTTTTCTTTATTTTCATGACTATGAAAATTGTAGATTCACACTGAAGGCATCAAAACTATGAATTAACACATGTGGAATTATATACATAACACAAAAGTGTGAAACAACCGAAAATACGTAATATTCTAGGTTCTTCACAGTAGCCACCTTTTGCTTTGATTACTGCTTTGCACACTCTTGGCATTCTCTTGATGAGCTTCAAGAGGTAGTCACCTGAAATGGTCTTCCAACAGTCTTGAAGGAGTTCCCAGAGATGCTTAGCACTTGTTGGCCCTTTTGCCTTCACTCTGCGGTCCAGCTCACCACAAACCATCTCGATTGGGTTCAGGTCCGGTGACTGTGGAGGCCAGGTCATCTGGCGCAGCACCCCATCACTCTCCTTCATGGTCAAATAGCCCTTACACAGCCTGGAGGTGTGTTTGGGGTCATTGTCCTGTTGAAAAATAAATGATGGTCCAACTAAACGCAAACCGGATGGAATAGCATGCCGCTGCAAGATGCTGTGGTAGCCATGCTGGTTCAGTATGCCTTCAATTTTGAATAAATCCCCAACAGTGTCACCAGCAAAGCACCCCCACACCATCACACCTCCTCCTCCATGCTTCACGGTGGGAACCAGGCATGTAGAGTCCATCCGTTCACCTTTTCTGCGTCGCACAAAGACACGGTGGTTGGAACCAAAGATCTCAAATTTGGACTCATCAGACCAAAGCACAGATTTCCACTGGTCTAATGTCCATTCCTTGTGTTCTTTAGCCCAAACAAGTCTCTTCTGCTTGTTGCCTGTCCTTAGCAGTGGTTTCCTAGCAGATATTCTACCATGAAGACCTGATTCACACAGTCTCCTCTTAACAGTTGTTCTAGAGATGTGTCTGCTGCTAGAACTCTGTGTGGCATTGACCTGGTCTCTAATCTGAGCTGCTGTTAACATGCGATTTCTGAGGCTGGTGACTCGGATGAACTTGTCCTCCGCAGCAGAGGTGACTCTTGGTCTTCCTTTCCTGGGGGCGGTCCGCATGTGAGCCAGTTTCTTTGTAGCGCTTGATGGTTTTTGTGACTGCACTTGGGGACACTTTCAAAGTTTTCCCAATTTTTCGGACTGACTGACCTTCATTTCTTAAAGTAATAATGGCCACTCGTTTTTCTTTACTTAGCTGCTTTTTTCTTGCCATAATACAAATTCTAACAGTCTATTCAGTAGGACTATCAGCTGTGTATCCACCTGACTTCTCCACAACGCAACTGATGGCCCCAACCCCATTTATAAGGCAATAAATCCCACTTATTAAACCTGACAGGGCACACCTGTGAAGTGAAAACCATTTCAGGGGACTACCTCTTGAAACTCATCAAGAGAATGCCAAGAGTGTGCAAAGCAGTAATCAAAGCAAAAGGTGGCTACTTTGAAGAACCTAGAATATTACATATTTTCAGTTGTTTCACACTTTTTTGTTATGTATATAATTCCACATGTGTTAATTCATAGTTTTGATGCCTTCAGTGTGAATCTACAATGTTCATAGTCATGAAAATAAAGAAAACTCTTTGAATGAGAAGGTGTGTCCAAACTTTTGGTCTGTACTGTATATATATATATATATATATATATATATATATATATATATAGATCCATGAAGAAAATCTGGCAGCACTCCCTTCAACAGTAACCCAGGGTGCCCGCGGTGGTCCCTCGATTCAGGACGGAAGATAATGAAGAAAGTCCGCAATATTTTCAATATTGTCAATATTTGAAATGTGTGAACAAAGAGCACATTTTATTCTTCAAGGAGTGCTGCAGACTTTCTTCATTATATATATATATATATATATATATATTTTTTATTTTTTTTGTTGCCCTATTGGTAGCTGACATCACTTGTCACTCCTACACACTGCTTGAGTGGAGGCTGCTGTAAGCACAGGTCTTTATTAACTATTAAACTAAAATATTACTAAATATAGCAATATATTATTAACTATTAAACTAAAATATTACTAAATATAGCAATATATTATTAACTAGCAAGTTTCCTCTACAGGCAAGTAGCTGACACTTCTCTGTTTTTTTGAAATATTATTCAAGTTATTGAGCACTCTCTATATCTGCTCCTGACATCAACAAGGAGAAAGTAAAGGGCTGCAGTAATTTTGGGCATTCTTTTACAGGAAGGTCCAAAGGCGTTGTCCAGTATTATACTACCGGTAGTAATGGCCTATCCTCAGGATAAGCCTTCAATATCTGATTGGCGGGGGAATGGCCATCCCACACACCTACCGATCAGCTGCTTCCAGGTAGATCTGGCGCCAGAACTACACAACCCTGTCCATTCTGTAGTGGATGGAGCCAGCTACTATTCACTTCATTGGGAGCAGCACTGTAGTAACCAGATCTATCCAATGTAGTGTCGGCAGGGGTACGGGGTGTCAGACGCCCCCCTGATCAGACACTGATTGCCTATATAGATAATAGACCATCAATAATAAAATTCTGGAGAACCCCTTCAAGACAAGAATCAAGTCCAGCCTCCAAAGTCACGGTAAAATACTGTGGGAGGTCTGATAAATTTTTGGCTCGCTTTCTTTGGTGCCATTGAGAGACCACCTAGCAGAGACATCACTCTGAAATCAGCATTTCGAGGGAGAAACTCAAGAGACAGCGCTGTCCATGCTTTGATCTGGGATAATATGACAAATGTTCAGCCTTAAACAATCAGTGCATGTAAAGAATTAATGATGAAAAGACATAGAAGGCACACAATATGTATCAGAAGTGCAGACTGGCATTTCCCAGCAATTAACTGCACAGGAAGGCATTAGAAAGGAAGCGGGTTATGCAATGTTTGCATTGTCCTCCATGTAGCTTCCATGTTTATGGATGACTGCTGGGATTTATGGCCGTCTATCCTACTATTAAACAGTCAGCACAGAGTCCAGGGCAGGGGCCGCTGACCACTGAGTGCAATGAATAACGACAAGTGAATAGTTTTTTGCTGGAATCTGAGTTTGCACAGAGAGGGGAAAGAGAAAGTGGAAGAAAGAGAGAATGAAAGAGAAGACAGGAGCAATGGAAATGAGAAAAAGGAAAGAGAAGTTGAAGGAGGAGGAAGTGGGAGGAGAAAAGAGAAAACGGAAGGAGGAGGAGGGGAGAGAGAGAAAGGAAGAGAGAGAGAAGGGTGGAGGAAAAGGAAATCAGAGGCGAAGAGAGAGAGAGAAAAGAGGAGGAATGGTAATGAGAAACTGTCAGGACGAGAGAGAAAGAGAAGGGAGGATGACGATAGAAGAGTAGGAAGTAGTTGGAGGAAATAGAAAGAGGAGGAGGAGACAGAGGAAGGTGAGAAGTAGGTGGAATGGGAGAAAAAGGTGGGACGAGAAAATAAAGGAAGGAGGAGGAGTAAGTGACAGAAGGGAGAAGAAAGAAGTGGGAAGAGGAAATAACGATGAGATGGAGGAGGAGAAAGTGAAAGAAGGAAGAGTGGAAGAGGAGGAAAAAGGGTGGGGACAAGAGGGAGAAGGAAGAGAGGGAGAAGGAGAAAAAAAATAATAGAAAAGAAAGAAGGAAGCCAGGAGAGGAGGGAGACAAAGAACAGAAGGGAGTAGAAGAGGAGAGAGAATGAATAAGAAAGTGATAAAGAAAGGAAAAGCAAGGGGGAGGAGGAGAAAAGGGAAGGAAAGAAGGGCGAGAGAGAAGGGAGGCAAAGGGAGAAAGGGAAGAGCAAGAAAAAGAAAGGGAGAGAGAGGAAGAAAAAGAGAGAGAGATGGGAAAAAAGAGACAGAGGGAGGAGACGCCAAATCACCAGTTCTTTAAGTGTTGAACTCCTGGCGATGAGATATTGATGGTCTATTCTGAGGATAGGAAATCAGGATCAAAATTCCAGAAAACCTATTAAAGGGTATGTTCACATGATGCTGTCAAAATCCACTGCAGTTCGCTTTGGATGCTGAAGGACTGCGTGCAGCTTAGCTCCACGAATGGCATCCGCTGCGGCTACAAGTGGTGTCTGTCCATACACCGTGGCAAGAAAGGACATGTCCCTTCTTGCCGTAGTTGCGGCTTAAAACCAGTGAACTGCAGCATTTACTCGCGTTAAAAACAACGAGGCTGACGCTGAAATTTTTAAGTCTGTGCCAAAATTGTGGTGGCCTTAACCGCCATGTGAATGTGCCCTAAGGTTTACATTCCTTCACCCTCTAAAATGTCCTGCCATACGAGCCATCCAATCACATAAGTTGCCTAAGGAAAGAAAATGTAAAAATCATATGTTACATAGTAACTAATCAATAATTAAAACAATAGGAGTGAAAGCCCTGCTCGTAGGAGCTGACAATCTATGAGGAATTAGGGGTGACACAAAGGCTTGTTTTACTGGAGTGTATTTAGCTTTGTAACACTACATAAGACAATGTAATGACGCTACCACGAGTGGCCACTAGGGGTGTAAGATCTCAGGGCTCATTTTCACTTTTTTTTTTTTTTTTTTACTTGCGGAGATCTTTACTTACACATATTAGAGTGGTATCGACGTACTGACTGTCCCTCTGAATGATAGGGCGATCAATTGGCTGTAATTTCAATTTTGTCATAAAGAATAGTAAAACTGGGCTGAGACTCCTGAACGCTCTCAGAGGACCAGAAAAACTTCAATAATTACGGCTGCTGTCTCAAATTGACTGTCTGAAAGGGAACGGCAGCCAGAAAAGTCACCACCACGTGAGAAGATCTCCTGGTTTATTAATGTAGCATCGAGTCCCTCTTTTCTGAAGCTTGGAAGGCACCTAACCAGGATCGGAAATCTACAAGCATATCCCTTTACTTGAGGTATATACAAGATTGTTGCTGACCTAGTGGATAGCTGGAACCCCTCCATGCACAATGGGATGGGGATGAATCTCTAGCACTACTGGCTAGCAATCAAGATGCAATTGGCATCTTAGGGGGTCATCTACTGCATTCACTGGATCATCACTTTTGTTTATATATAGATTCATTCTACACTAAAATTTTTGTTACTTTGTACACACAAAACACCCTGTACTGATCCTGAGTTACATCCTGTATTATACTCCAGAGCTGCACTCACTATTCTGCTGGTGGAGTCACTGTATACATACATTACATTACTTATCCTGTACTGATCCCGAGTTACATCCTGTACTATACTCCAGAGCTGCATTCACTATTCTGCCGGTGGAGTCACTGTGTACATACATTACTTATCCTGTACTGATCCTGAGTTACATCCTGTATTATGCTCCAGAGTACACAGTGACTCGATCAGCAGAAAAGTGAGTGCAGCTCTGGGGTATAATACAGGATGTAACCCAGGTTCAGTACAGGATAAGTTATGTAATGTATGTACACAGTAACTCCACCAGCAGAATGGTGAGTGCAGCTCTGGAGTATAATACAGAATGTAACTCAGGATCAGTACAGGATAAGTAATGTAATGTATGTACACAGTAACTCCACCAGCAGAATAGTGAGTGCAGCTCTGGAGTATAATACAGAATGTAAAAAAAAACGTAAGGCAGCTCTCACCTGCAATAGTAGAATCACCAGAGGTGCACGGATGCCGCTCCTGGGTGCGGTATATACAATAAGAAAGAGAAGAAAATCCAGCTCTCTCCGGTGAAAAAATTAAAAACTTTATTCCAGCGAGTTAAAATCCATACAGGTGTACAAGAAACAGTCAACGCGTTTCAGACCTCAGAGAAATATGGGTCCTTCCTCATGACAAACGGATTTTAACTCGCTGGAATAAAGTTTTTCATTTTTTCACCGGAGAGAGCTGGATTTTCTTCTCTTTCTTATTGTATAATACAGAATGTAACTCAGGATCAGTACAGGATAAGTAATGTATGTACACAGTGACTGCACCAGCAGAATCGTGAGTGCAGCTCTGGAGTATAATACAGAAAGAAAACTGCAATTAGAAATAAACTGTTTCTAACTCTACACTGCAAAATCTTTGTGACTGTGAATGTATAGAACACTTTCTACAAAGCAGCAGTTAAATGGGCTTTCCAGGTTTTAGATTGTGATGACCTATCCTTAGTATAGCCCATCGATATATCGTTATACAATGACGGTGGAACAGGTGTAGTACCAGAACATAACCAGAGATATGTCATACAGGAGTCCGGAAAAGTAGGCAGAATATCAATGTGGGAACTACAATCGCCACAATCTCTGCTGTCACCCAGCTTTCCCAGAATCAGATACAGAAATAGATGAATATAATTTAAGGCAACTTAGGAGGACTAAAGTTTATAAAAAAAAATGAAGCATTTAGCACAAAAAACCCTTAGACCTTTTGGTGCCCCACGTGGGGGGTTATTATGCTCGACAAACCACACAGGCTTTACCAGAGGAAACTTTAATGGGAGGGTAGTGAATGAGAGGCGGATTTAACCATGCAGAAAGGAGAAGATGGGGAGAGATCTTTACCTCCTTAGCAATCGTTGTTATGAAGGCGGGTGGTCTGGCCGTGGCAATGAGCGACAGAGCGTGTCGTGCCGAGCGGGCGGAGTCAGCTCCCGGGCTCAGGGGTAACGAGATTGTGATGCTAAACAGGGATCAGGCAGAAAGGAAGGGAGGAAAGAACAAAAAAAAAGTCTGCATTAGAAATATATAGAGTGAAAAGATTAGACACAGCTTATAACGTCAGCCCAAGGTCAATGGGATCACTCAAACAGTTCCAATATAATGGACTCCCGACAAAGAGGAGCGATTACGCATCCGGGTGTTCCTGCACCAAACACTAAATCGAATAATTAAGCGTGAAGATTGAAAACACTATGTGAATGCGTCCAAAGTTATAAAGGACTCTTGATAACAAATCATACGCTCGTAGCGCTGAATACGCAGCACAAAGACCCCCGCGCTGCCGCAATGCAAGTTTTTTAGCTAGCAGATGGATGCGATTAATGAAAAACACTTCCTGTCTTCTCCGCTTCCCTGCAACGATTTTGCCAAAAGTTGCAGATTTTATAACAGGTATGGGCCCTTTTACATGGGTCGAGAGTCAATCGATCATAAAACAAGTCAATCGGCGCTCAAGGGCCTTTCACACAGCAAAATGAATTGGGGATGAATGATCGTTATTACGATCGTTTAGCTCCATACAGTTTGCACATTGTTGGGAGCACATCTCCTCTTTACACAGGGGTGTGCTGACAAGATGAGGATTTTTGTGGTTGCATAAAAGATCTGCTCACCTGAAAAAGACGTGTTTGCTTATTTGTCGGCTGATAGGTGGGGTGTACGGAGGGGCTGAAGATCAGCATCTGTCAGATTTGTACCTATGACACCGGCTGACCTGTTATATTTGCGCTTGGCAGCTGACGACATCTGTGTTGGTCCCATGTTCATATGTGCCCGCATTGCTGAGAAAAACTATGTTTAAACATATGCAAATGAGCCTCTAGGAGCAATGGGGGCGTTGCCATTACACTCAGAGACTCTGCTCTCTCTGCAACTGCCACGCCCTCTGCACTTTGATTGACAGAGCCAGGTGTAATGATGTTTTCACTGTTTGTCCCTGTAAATCACAGAGAAAAGGGCGCGGCAATTGCAGAGAGAGCAGAGCCTCTAGGTGTAATGGTAACGCCCCCGTTGCTCCTAGAGACTCATTTACATATATTAAAACATCATTTTTCTCAGCAATGCAGGCACATATGAACATGGGACCAACACAGATGTTGTCATCTGCCAAGCGCAAATATAACGGGTCAGCCAGTGTCATAGGTACAAATCTGACAGATGCTGATCTTCAGCCCCTCCGTACACCCCACCTATCAGCCGACAAATAAGCAAACACGTCTTTTTCAGGTGAGCAGATCTTTTATGCAACCACAAAAATCCTCATCTTGTCAGCACACCCCTGTGTAAAGAGGAGATGTGCTCCCAACAATGTGCAAACTGTATGGAGCTAAACGATCGTAATAACGATCATTCATCCCCAATTCATTTTGCATCAGCTGTGTGAAAGGCCTTTGAGCGCCGATCGACTTGTTTTATGATCGATTGACTCTCGACCCATGTAAAAGGGCCCATACCTATTATGAACATGGGACCAACACAGATGCCTTCAGCTGCCGAGGGCACATGCAACAGGTCATACACCCTCATAGGTACAAATCTTCTGACAGATGCGCTTTAAAGGAATTATCCTACTAATTGAAAAAATTATCTGCAGCAATGCACACTATTATTTAGACCTTAATAAATGCAAAAATGCAGCTATCCAGTGAAATTTTCACCCTTACTCACCTCTCTGGTCTCTTCACTTTCTGCGGGCAGGCAGGAGCTCCCCCATGTGTTGATCAAGAACCTGCATTTCCAAGGAGTGCAGTCAGCTTGTAAACACTTCCTCCCTTGTCCCTCACACACAGTCCCAGCTAATCCACTAATAAATAGGGAAGGTATGTGATGGTTTCCTTAATTTCCTTCTCCACTGTCTAGTGAGAGATACAGCGATATGTTGCTATGAATTTAGAAGGGATGAATGAATCAATGAATGATGTCTGGGCGGCTTCACCTGCTTCACTATGAGGTCAATACATCGGCACTGAGAGGCGACCACCGCACAGCGTCAAAGTCAGGGGAGGTTTGTGCCTCTTGCAAAGATTCCCACCATGATGGAATTTTCCCCATAGGGGAGCAGCGAGAGTCTTCCACAGTTTTTTATGACACTTAGGCTGTTCCCATCTTATGTGATGACATATTGCTAGGATATGCCACCACTTTTAAGATCGGTGGGAGCTCCGACCCCTGGGACCCCAGCGATCAGGGTGGATAAAAATCAATGATTTAAAAAAAAATCTTTAAAAAAATTATTTTTTGATTTCAATATAAAATGCTTTTTGAGGAAAATATATTACCATCCAAAGGTTATTCCATCATGAAATAAAGATTTGTTTTTTAATTATGTAGAATAAGGCTGTATATGTTTATTTTTTGGGGTAAATAAATTCCATGAATCCATTCACATTCATGCTCTTCCAGGGGTTTTTGTAGGATTATTGGGCAGTTTCTCTGCCTACAAGATATTATCACAGATGCTTGGTTTACTTTTGCAGTTCTCAAAACTGAATTTGACTCAGCAGAGATCACATGCCTCCTCTTCACAGCAAAAATGTTCTAACATGAACAGAGTTGGGAAAAATACCTTAATCCCAACTTCTACAAACCTATGAATACAGAATCAACCTAATCAAACTAATATGAAACGTTATTCTAAAAATCTTTATCTACAAGGTTGGGAGGGGGGGGGGGGGAATAGATGGGGTGGGCCGGGGATGATCTTAGACTTTATAATATTATAAATGTTATGTGGATATGTTTTTTTTGCACTATAAATAAAATATATAAAAAAAAAAAAAAAAAAAAATATCTTTATCTACTTGCATATTATAAGTTATACCAGCAAGAATTAGTCTTTATGTAGAAAAGTATGATTTAAATCAAGCCTTACTGACTAGTGATTTAAATGTGATTTTAATCAGTTTGATTTAAATCAAATCCACCCTGCCAGCGATCCTTGGAATCGATGGAACCCAGTGTTGGCCACATTAGACTTCAACACAACTTCCAAATCTTTATCTGTACTTCACTTCTATTTAATACCCACAGATCCCAAATTACAACCAACACAGCAGAGGGCTCTTCACATACAATGCGCCAAACCCCGATATCGGACGCTGCAGCTCAACAATGACACTTTCTGTGCCAGATTCCCCTACTCTACAACTAATATATACTACTTTTCCTGTAAATTAATCATAAGTGCCTTCCTGTAAATTAAACCAAATGCAGTATCAGGTTATCATCTTAAGCTCTGTTCACACTACCGTTATGGCTTCTGTCCTATCAGAAAATTGTTTAAATCGTCTTTTTAGATAAAAAATATTTTCCTTAGAATTTTGAAAAAAAAAATCCCACTGTTTACTAAAACGAATATGTTGAGACTTCCTGTTCTGTACAAATCATTTCTCAGCAGTCATCTCATTATAATCACAGGCAGGATGACAATGACAGGAAATATATATATATACACACACTCCCCCTCACTGTACAGTGATGTCTGCACAAGCACAGAAGTCCCCTCCAGTCTATTGTACCTATAGGCCATATGACTGCTGTTAGTTGAATATCTAAACAGTAAGTTATGAGACCTAGTAGCCAGTGTGAAAACTGCATAAATCAGGATAAGGAGTAAGAAAAAAAAAATTAAAATCATCAAAAGTTCTAAAAAATATGTTTAGCATAAAAACTTGATTTCAACAACAGATCATCTTCTACTGTAGCTGCTATGGTGTCTCTCATACACAGCACACAGAAAAGAGGAGATCCTGCTCCTTTATCTCTCTGCAGCACACCCTCATCTGTAGCACACCCTCAGATGTAGTAGCAGGATGGAGGACATTACACAGCAGTACTGAGCAGAGTGGCTGCGAATCCAGCACTAGGGTGAAATAGAAAACTTACTATGACCAGCAAAAGAATCCTGCTGTTTAGATCGCACATCTGCTGCCCAGAAACCATAATTTATACACCTGCAAGAACTACAGGATCACCCGATATATGCGCGCTTTGCTCGTTCGAGGGGTGATCGGAGCACATTTAGACGGACAGATTGTCGGGAACGAGCATTCGCAGAAACGTTACTGATATGTAAATCCACTGGCATTGGGGCAGATTTATCATAGCCTGGTGGCGTATGCCTGGCTGCGATAACCTGGCGAGCTGCCAGATGCGGTGCTTGATTTATGAAGAGCAGCATCCGGCAGTCCATCCGAACTGGCTGGTGTGGATCTATGCCAGAAAACTGCACTAGTTAGCATACCCTTATATACACACTCTACTAGCGACCGTACCGTTATATACACTGTAGTATAGTAGCGACCATACCCTTACATATACTGTACCAGCGAGCATACCTTTATATAAAATGTACTAGTGAATATACCCTTATATATACTGTACTAGTGACCATACCTTATATATACTATAATAGTGAGCATAACCTTATATATACTATAATAGTGAGCATAACCTTATATATACTGTACTAGTGACAATACCTATATATATATATATATATATATATATATATACACACTATAATAGTGAGCATAACCATATATATACTGTACTAGTGAGCATACCCTTATATATACTGTACTAGTGAGCATACCCTTATATATACTGTACTAGTGAGAATACCCTTATATATACTGTACTAGTGAAAATACCTATATATATATATATATATATATATATATATATACACACACACATACACACTATAATAGTGAGCATACCCTTATATATACTATAATAGTGAGCATAACCTTATATATACTGTACTAGTGAGCATACTCATAAATACTGTACTAGTGACAATACCCATATATATATATATACTATAATAGTGAGCATAACCTTATATATACTGTACTAGTGAGCATACCCTTATATATACTGTACTAGTGAGCATAGCCTTATATATACTGTACTAGTGACAATACCCATATATATATATATATACACACACACACACACACACACTATAATAGTGAGCATACCCTTATATATACTGTACTAGTGACAATACCTATATAATAGCGAGCATACCCTTATATATACTGTACTAGTGAGCATAGCCTTATATATACTGTACTAGTGACAATACATATATATATATATATATACACACACACACACACTATAATAGTGAGCATACCCTTATATATACTGTACTAGTGACAATACCCATATATATATATATATATATATACATACACACACACTATAATAGTGAGCATAACGTTATATATACTGTACTAGTGAGCATACCCTTATATATACTGTACTAGTGAGTATAAGCTTATATATACTGTACTAGTGAGTATAAGCTTATATATACTGTACTAGTGAGCATACCCTTATATATCCTGTACTAGTGACCATATGCCTATATATACTGTATTAGTCACCATACCTTTATATATACAGAACTAGTGACAATACCCTTACCTTTGTGTGCCCTCATATATAGTGGAAGATGCAGCCATATTAAATATAATATGTGAACCCCTATATGTGAGGCCAGACTTATACTCAGAATAATACTCCAGCATTATAATAAATTGGGAAGTAGAGGTCGGTATCCCATGTTTCGCCACCCCCCGGCACGTGCTGTTGCCTACAAGACGAATTCTGTAATTCCTGGTTTGGCAAAAAACAAAGAAAAAAACGACATTTTGAAAAGCAACAGGCTCCTCGCTAAATCATTTCCATCACTCCGGAGGGGTACTACGTGGCCAGAGATTAACCCCCTCCTGCAGCTGGACCAGCTGGCTTCCATGTCGGCTTTCAGAGTAAAAGCTGCGGATGATGGAGCTTCCACACTGCACCGACTTCATCTGCAAACAAAGGCAGGTTTAGGAGCCTACCCCAGAAGCATCGCCAACTGTTCCCACTATTTCACAGGGGGTAATTGTTCTTCAATATCCACAGATGACCACACAATGAGGGCTGTGGAAAGGACCTTCTAGAGAAAGACACACAAACCCTCTAAATCTGCACAGGTATTGATGAACTTTGCTATAACATGTAAAGCTTCCACAGGGTATAGGTACTAATGCAGACCACAAAAAGTGTGATATTACTGCCCCATACTTGCAGTGTGAAGGGTCATACCCAGATACACCAAGAATATGTTAATCATACAGTTTGGAAAATTTCACAGTAAATTGGGTAAGCCTACTCTAACAAGAAAGGGATGGACAGCACCCCCTACTGTGACATTGGTGCATGAGCAGGGTCCTGGTGACTGAGGCTGGAAGATGCATTCATAGGCAGCTTGGTTTTAACGCAAATCAGTAATTCACCGCACTAAAATAAACCTATAAAAAAGAGAGGCCAACATATTCCGCCCCACAATTACCCTCCTATCACTTTAATGATCACTGTCACCCACAAAGTGACAACACTCTCCTCCTGCGGTTCCTACTGTTTCAAAGGTCTGCTTGGAGTTACAGTGTTGTATCCAAAGCCATATTGCATCACCTCAAATTATGAGTGGACAGGTCACTGCCTCCCATAAAGATCAGCACACTCCTCTCCTGCTGCTTTCACAACTCCCATAATCTGCTTGAATTTATTGTGTTATATTCCCATTCACTTTATGACATAGTCTCAGTCACACACTACAGCCTTGTCTCATAACTAAAGGTGTAGACTCCACTCCTGCTTTCATACAAGGTGTAATATTCCCATTCATAGTATGACAATGTCACAGTTAAATTACAACCCTGTCCTCATTTACCATTATGAGGAGTGATTTGGTCACTGCCTTTAACAAGATCAGCACACTACTCTTCTGCTGCCGTCATTGTCATGATATGCTTGTATTCTTCTGTTATATTCCCATTCACAATGCAACACTACCAGTTACATAACTATCTTTCTGAGTAGTCAGATTGCTGCCTCCACACTATTTTCCTGCTGCTGTCATCATTCACATTGCTAGAACTGAAGGTACAACATTCCCATTCCCATTATTATTTACCATCTTTACGACTGCTCAGGACCGTCAGGTCACTGCCTCCACCAACATCAGCATACTACTACTCTCCTGCGGCTGTCAACATTCCCATGATCTGCTTGTGTTCAAAGTGATATATTCCCATTCATATAGCAACAGTGCTAAGTTAGAAACCGCTCTGCCATCTAAACCATCATCACAAGTGGCCAGGTCACTGCCTCTGCCAAGATCAGCACACTACTCTCCTGCTGCTGCCGTCATCATTCCCATGATCTGCTTCCACTAAGATTAGTGCACTATTCTCCTGCTGCTGTTCACATCATTCCCATGATCTGCTTGTGTTCAAGGCATTATATTCCCATTCATACTGCAACACTGCAAAGTTACATGCAGCTCTATCCTCTAACCATTACAAGAAGCCAGTTCACTACCTCTACCAAGAGCAGCACACTACTCTCCTGCTGCTGTCATCATTCCCATGAGATGCTTGCATCCAGCTTATTACATTCTTATTTATAATACAATAATGCCCCTTTTGGATAGAGCCCTCTCTGCATTACCATCATCACAAGTGGTCAATTAACCGCCTCCAACAAAATCACCACACTATTCTCCTGCTGCGGTCATCATTCATGGGATCTGCTAGAATTGAAGGTGCAACTTTCCCATTCACGTTACAGTACTGTCCTTATTCACCAACATTGCAAGGTCAGGTCATTGACTCCACTAAGATCAGCACAGTACTCTCCTGCTGCTGTTAATATCATTCTAATGATCTGCTTGTATTGAAGGTGTTATATTCCCACTCATTGCAACACTGCTGTTAGATGCAGCTCTGTCATCTTAACCATCATCACGAGTGGACAGGTCACTGTCTCCACCAACATAAGCACACTACTCTCCTTCTGCTGCTGTCATCATTTCTATGATCTGCCTGCATTCAGGGTGTTACACTCTTATTTATATGACAACAAAGCCACTCTTACATGGAGCACTGTCCTCATTACCATCATCACAAATGGTCAGGTCACTGCCTCCAACAAAATCCTCACACAACTCTCCTGCTGCTTCTGTCATCATTCCCATGATTTAGGGTGTTATTTATATTACAACACTGTGCCAGTTACCTGGAGCCCTGTCCTCATAACCAACACGAGTGGTCAGGTCACTGCCTCCAACAAGATCAGCACACTCCTCATCTGCTGCTGTCATTGTGCCAATGACTCAAAGACTACAATCTTTTCTACCTCTACCGACTGCCACACTCATTCGGACCATACCCATGAAGTAATTTAGATAGACTGCACAGAAACAACTAGAAGACGAAGAGTGAAATAAATATGAAGGTTGTGTTCTTATCATAGGAACAAGTACCAAAATGTAGCGGTACATGTCTTGGTGGTATATCTGCAAGCACTGCATGAGGAATACTAAACATCTGCAATAAATAAAAAATAGATGAAAAAAATCTCCTACCAAACAGCAATGATGATAATTAGACATTGCAGCGAGAAAGTAATAAATTTACTTCAAAGACTAAAGATAAGACCAATTAAGTCTAGAAGATACCATCACATTTAAGAGTTTGCGCCAAGTCATAATGAGTTATAGGTGAAAATTATTTGGGGGTTAACCCATAAATCCAGGGTAGGATTTGTTCAGTTCCCCCAGGTTCCTGAGAATTGACTATAAAAAACAGCATCAGATGTTCATATTGTCAAGCCTTAAAATTAGAAGCTCCTCTGGCTCGATGCTGAAGGCCCATGGTCTGTGGCCAACTTATTGGCTTGGCGATATGGCACTGAGGGTTGACATATACAATGGGGCTGCAGTGCTCAAAGGCTTCTGGTGCTCATCATCGCTGGTGTTACTTCCAGGAGACCCATCAATGAGCAAAACGAAGGGGAAGCAGCGATGCCATGATTGCTGACTGATGATGAGGGTTTGACCATTAAAAACGGATGGCTTATCCTCGTAAACTCCTTTAATTTTGGAGACTGCCACTGGTGTGGGAAATTTTAATGTGTATGGAGATCTCCTGACTGTATTTTAAAGGCATATACTGAGTGAGACTACAATAAGTCATGTTGGGTTTTGCCATGTTTAATCCTTAAAGGGGTTGTCCAGCTCGAAGGTACTGATGACCTGTCCTTGTCCTCAGGATAGGTCATCCATTTCAGATTGATGGGGGTCTGAAACCTGTCATCTTCACCTACCAGCTCTTCTCAGCAGCCACCGGAAAATAACTTAGTGGTGGACGTAGTCAGAAGCCATCAGCACCCTCTAGTATGTAGTGGCTGTCCAGGGTTACTGCGGCTCAACTCCCATTCAATCTTTTGAGTGGGACCAGCCTACCATCTAAATGTATATGAGGGTCACCAGACACTTCACGTTGGTAGATGTCAGTGGGAAAGAAGTATTTAGAGAAGTTGCCACTAGGGTGTCTGAAGGGGGTTATTCCCCTCTTCTTAATGAGACCACATGCATGCTTGGCCATGTGTGCATGTGTATGGGGGTCTGGAGGAACAGCAGTCAACTGAAGAAAAGTTCACCTGATACCTATCTAAGATGGGAGCTGCCTTTAGTTGACATAAGGGAAAGGCTGCTGTGAGATTCTAGTCGTGATCTACCTCTCCACTAGGGTAGGTGTGCATGATTATAGTGGGGTTGGGATGTGGTTGGCCGGGGACAAATTACTATTGAGTCACTGATACCAAAGACAACTCAAGTTTGTTCTTGTCCAGTGATCCAGTGAGAGTGAGGTGAGAGGTTCCCCTCTCTGTGACTGACCGCTGAGTGAGGAAGTGACCCACTGGGAGGCAATATGGCTGACGGTGGCAGCTGTCAGATAGCTACTTCCTGTCCGCTAAAGCGGGAATACATACTGCTGAGCTTACTGAAGAAAAACTGCACATGCATACTGTACGCCAGGATTTGGGGGCGTAGGCATCTTTTATATTTTAGCTGGAAGTACATTTTAACCCCAAATAAAAGGAAAAAAGAAAAAAAAAAGAACATTTGGAACTGTTTATTCCGATGCCTGTATATATCACTATGCACAATGTGACCTGTGCCGTCATCTCAGGGATCAGTCACTGATTCAATTTTTCTACACCGAATGAGACTGAACTTCACCTCTCAATTATTACACAGAAATGCGATTAGGAATCGATGTTGATTCCATTTGCCTCCGTTTCTGAGGAGTGAATACTATCAGCCACATATCAAACAGTAGGACTGGAGGGCAACAACGAGAAGTCCCAGGCACTATGGAAATGCAGGTCCCCAATGGCCAGAGTTGGACTGGCAAAACCAGAGTATCCTCCGGTTAGAGGCCATATCTCATCTTGTAACTAGGATAGAGGCTGTATCTAATCTTGTATCCAGGCTAGAGGTCGTATCTCATCTTGTATCCAGGCTAGAAGCCGTATCTCATCTTGTATCCAGGCTAGAGGCCGTATCTCATCTTGTATCCAGGCTAGAGGTCGTATCTCATCTTGTATCCAGGCTAGAGGCCGTATCTCATCTTGTATCCAGGCTAGAGGCTGTATCTCATCTTGTATCCAGGCTAGAGGCTGTATCTCATCTTGTATCCAGGCTAGAGGTAGCATTTCATCTTGTTTCCAGGCTAGAGGCCGTATCTCATCTTGTATACAGGCTAAAAGCTGTATCTCATCTTGTATCCAGGCTAGAGGCCGTATCTCATCTTGTATCCAGGCTAGAGGCCGTATCTCTTCTTGTATCTAGGCTAGAGGCCGTATCTCTTCTTGTATCCAGGCTATAGGCCGTATCTCTTCTTGTATCCAGGCTAGAGGCCGTATCTCATCTTGTATCCAGGCTAGAAGACGTATCTCATCTTGTATCCAGGCTAGAGGCCGTATCTCATCTTGTATCCAGGCTAGAGGCCGTATCTCATCTTGTATCCAGGCTAGATGTAGCCCAAGGCTTCATTCAAGCAACTCCTTGGAGTGGGATTTTTTTTTAATCAACGAGTCTATCTATATATATATATATATATATATAGTAAATGTCCTAAAATTGTCCTCACATCCTATTTAAACACACAACTCTTTTCCCGTAAACATGTATTCCTCAGACTAACCTAAAAATACCACCTATGCCTCCATTAGCCTCAGCCCCGCGCCCCGCAGTCTGCAACTCTCCGTGCACAGAATCAAAACTCAATTAATGCCAGAAAGGAAAATACAATTTTTTTTTTTTTTTAAGGGAGTGAAGCAAAATTCTGCATCGAACCCACATTTATTTTATTCACTGCCTCTCTGCTTTCTCTCCATCAATATGTGTGAGCTGAAATTAAAGATTGGGGGGGGGGGGGGAAATGGGTTGAAAGAAAAGGCTGCAGAAAGCTCCTACATAAAGCACGCTTAACACCAGAGCAGAAGCCAGGCAGCTGGGCACTGTTATTGTGTACATGCACAAAAGGGGGCAGCTCGGCAGGAGGGCGCCGGGGAGGGGTTGATGCACGCTTCACCCCTGTACACACTTTGTGACTACGCTTCTCCCCTGCCTGCCTCCCTTTTGGCTGTCACTACTGTACCTGTCATGGATGTAAGGGACCATTTTCAATCTAAATCTTGTTATGGATTAATAAGCAAACACTTTCTCGCTTATTATGCAATTTATCATGATGAAAATGGCCTCGGGCTCCTGCGGGCTACATGCTGATACATTCATTTATTCACCAATTGAGAGGCATACTAATCTTTCTGACAGGTGGGGATGTAACAGAAAGATTAAAATTACTTATGGAGAAAGATCCACTGCCCTGACACGGAGAAAAGAATCGCTGCTGCTAAATCTATCTCCTATTTATGCATATAAAATCTCACGACGGCCGGGATCTGGATGCAGAACACGAAACTGCACTACAGACTGGTAATATTATGTATCGTAGACTTCAGGGATAGAAAAAAATATTATGTATTAAATAACAGTTTACTACTAATAATAATCTTGTCAGAAAATAATATTTTGCTTGAAGATTAGAACATTAGTTGATTGGAATAGATAATAATTGAATGTTTATTCATACCTAAAATACACAAATGTAATTCCTAATTCTAAACAGAATAAAAATAAATATATATTAATATCTAATATATACATACATACACACACAGTGGATATAAAAAGTCTACACACCCCTGTTAAAATGTCAGGTTTCTGTGATGTAAAAAAATGAGACAAAGATAAATAATTTCAGAACTTTTTCCACCTTTAATGTGACCTATAAACTGTACAACTCAATTGAAAAACAAACTGAAATCTTTTAGGTAGAGGGAAGAAAAAATATTAAAATAAAATAATACGGTTGCATAAGTGTGCACACCCTTAAACTAATACTTTGTTGAAGCACCTTTTGATTTTATTACAGCACTCAGTCTTTTTGGGTATGAGTCTATCAGCATGGCACATTTTGACTTGGCAAGATTTGCCCACTCTTCTTTGCAAAAACACTCCAAATCTGTCAGATTGCGAGGGCATCTCCTGGGCACAGCCCTCTTCAGATCACCCCACAGATTGTCAATCGGATTCAGGTCTGGGCTCTGGCTGGGCCATTCCAAAACATTAATCTTCTTCTGGTGAAGCCATTCCTTGGTTGATCTGGATGTTGCTTTGGGTCGTTGTCATGCTGAAAGATGAAGTTCCTCTTCATGTTCAGCTTTCTAGCAGAAGCCTGAAGGTTTTGTGCCAATATTGACTGGTATTTGGAACTGTTCATAATTCCCTCCAGCTTAACTAAGGCCCCAGTTCCAGCTGAAGAAAAGAAGGCCCCAAATCATGATGCTGCCACCACCATGCTTCACTGTGGGTACGGTGTTCTTTTGGTGATGTGCCGTGTTGTTTTTGCGCCAAACATATATCTTTTGGAATTATGGCCAAAAAGTTCAACCTTGGTTTCATCAGACCATAACACCTTTTCCCACATGCTTTTGGGAGACTTCAGATGTGTTTTTGCAAAATGTAGCCTGGCTTGGATGTTTTCTTCGTAAGAAAGGGCTTTCGTCTTGCTACTCCACCCCATAGCCCAGACATATGAAGAATACGGGAGATTGTTGTCACATGTACCGCACAGCCAGTACTTGAAAGATATTCCTGCAGCTCCTTTAATGTTGCTGTAGGCCTCTTGGTCGGCTCCCAGACCAGTTTTCTTCTCGTCTTATAATCAATTTTGGAGGGACGTCCAGTTCTTGGTAATGTCACTGTTGTGCCATATTTTCTCCACTTGATGATGACTGTCTTCACTGTGTTCCATGGTATATCTAATGCCTTGGAAATTCTTTTGTACCCTTTTCCTGACTGATACCTTGTAACAATGAGATCCCTCTGACGCTTTGGAAGCTCTCTGTGGACCATGGCTTTTGCTGTGGGATGCGACTAAGAAAATTTCAGGAAAGACCAACTAGAGCAGCTGAACTTTATTTGGGGTTAATCAGAGGCACTTTAAATGATGGCAGGTGTATGCTGACTCCTATTTAACAAGATTCAGAATGTGATTGCTTAATTCTGAACACAGCTACATCCCCAGTTATAAGAGCGTGTGCACACTTATGCAACCACATTATTTTATTTTATTTTTTCTTCCCTCCACCTAAAAGATTTCAGTTTGTTTTTCAATTGAGTGGTACAGTTTATAGGTCACATTAAAGGTGGAAAAAGTTCTGAAATGATTTATCTTTGTCTAATTTTTTTGCAGCACAGAAACCTGACATTTTAACAGGGGTGTGTAGATTTTTTATATCCACTGTATATATTGTTAGAAGGTACTTGGAATCGTCGTGGATGGAAGGTATGGGTCACTGAGGTTCCTGGCCTCGGTGAAGTAAGAGCCGGTATTTTATGTGTCAGCAGCAGCTATTGCTAATTGACACCGTGAGATTTAGCATGGCTGTCATAGCTGATCCGGGACAGCTCCTACTGGGAGTAGTCAAAGTGCTGGGTGGGTGACTACTCCCCATGTCTCAGGCCAGGTTTTGCCAGGCATAAAAACCAGCCAGCACTGCCAGGTGTGGTGGATTTACCTCCCTCTGACAGTGTAGCTCAGGAGTCTGTGTGCTGTGAACTGAGTGCTGTGCTGGGATTTGATGATTGAGCCGGGCTGGAGGACTCAGGCCCCTCTAAAGGCAAACAGGCTGCCTATAGTATTGATGAGACTGAACTGCTAACAGGGTGTGAATTAACACCCAGGAGAAAAGGTGACTTTTATTGTTTATGGACTTTCCTTGTGTGTGAACAAACACCAAGCCACCTGCAATTTGTGATACACCTTATCTGCATTTTGTTATACACCAATGTGTAAAAATTTACATAAAGTTGGTAACCACAATTAAAACTTAACATTTAATAAATGATTAGTTAAAAAATAGGCCCATGTGCATTAATTTGAAAGGTTTGTATACATAGGGGTCGCACCAAATGAGATGCACCCACTGATTAGCATGCCATAGTGTAAGGTATACTAGAACAAAGACAACCAAGAGCAGAGGAGGATAGGATAGTGATATTGAAGGGACACAAATACTGGGTCTCTGACGCTATGCGTCTCTATATCTATCTTCTAATTCACCTCTTTCTCAGTGTCCCTCTTCAAAGGCAATAGTGACTGCCCAGCTTCGTCATAATAGCTCAGAAAAAGAGAAAGAAGAGGGAACACGCATACGTAGGACACCATACCACTTGCTGCTACACGCAGGACTCCAGATGAGTATCTACTACTGCTCTGTCCTGTGGAACTATTGGACAGCTAAGTAGACATGGTTATTGCCTGACCAATGCGATGTACACATTTTAAAAGTATCGATCTTGATTCTTTAGGACTTTAATACTATTCTGCAATATGGTCCCCTGAGGATTTGGCGGAGGCCAATAAAACGCGTCGGGACATTTGTTTTGTGTGGACCATGTGTTCCCTCTTCTTTTCTTTTTCTGAGCTATTATGACGAAATCACTACTGCCTTTGAAGAGGGACACTGAGAAAGAGGTGAATTAGTAGATAGATATAGGGACGCATAGGGTCAGAGACCCAGTATTTGTGTCCCTTCAATATCACTATCCTATCCTCCTCTGCTCTTGGTTGTCTTTGTTCTAGTATACCTTACACTATGGCATGCTAATCAGTGGGTGCATCTCATTTGGTGCGACCCCTATGTATACAAACCTTTCAAATTAATGCACATGGGCGTATTTTTTAATAAATCATTGCTTTGAATACGGTCACCGATGAGAATATAAGGCTTTGACTATAGCAACTTAGTTGTGTGTTTTTCTATACACCAATGTATGAATAAACAGCGCTGTTTGATTCAAGAACTGTGTACTTTGCCTCTATACTGCATCCGCTGGTCCTAACTACCAGAGCGAATCCCCACAATTGGTGGAGGATGCGGGCAAGCGCAGTGAGGCTGGCGTGAACACCGATATATTTTGGGTTTGCATTTTTGGGCACAGTTGTATGTCGTACATCAAACCAGCTGTATTTCAACTCGTGCCCCACGACAAAATGGAGGCTGTTGTGAAGGCCCTCATGGAGGCTAATTTGCAGCAACGAGAGACAAACCTGTACCAACGGGAGGCTAATAAGCAGCAGCAAGAGCCAACCAGTTGCTGCTACAACACGTGATGGCTTTTCAGATAGCAGTAGCAACCCCAAGCGTCCACGATGCCTGAAAAGCAGTCCGTGCAGTGATCCCTAAGATGACACCCGCAGACTACATCGAAACCTATCTGGCGATGTACGAGAAAGTGGCCACCAGGGAAAAGCTGCCCCGAGACCAGTGGGCTGAGATAGTCGCTCCTTTCCTGGCAACAGAGTCCCAGCGGGTGTATTTTGACTTGCCAGACGTTCAAGCGGCCGACTACCCGCGGCGAAGGCGCTGCTAGACTCAGGGAGCTTGGTAAGAGCTACCCTGGTGCGGTCCGCTAAGTATACTGGCTGGAAAGTTAGGGTGATGTGCATTCATGGAGACTTGAAAGACTACCCCACCGCGCTGGTGTCTCTAACCATGGTGGCCGGCAGGTGGACCCACGAAGTGGCAGTCGCCACAAATCTCCGCTATGAACTCATAATAGGGAGAGACTATCCAGGTTTCCCTGCCTTATGGCCGGTTGTGAGAGTTAAGGATACCCATGTGACAAGAATAAGCCCAGGAGATTGGCCTTGTTCAGGGGGACGGCCAGAACGCTGGGAACCTGAGGCCGAAGGGCAAGTAGTAGGGATGAGCGCCATTTCAGTGGAAGAGGGGGAGACAACCCCACGTAGGGTAATGGTGGGAGATGTGGAGGAGTTGCCACTGGGTCCTGGGTTGGCAGACCTCAACGTCTCCGTGGAGAATTTTGGTACAGCCCAACGCCGAGACCCAACCCTATCCCAGGCCTGGGAGAATGTGGTAATACTTGATAGTGTACCCCAACAACCTGGGGCCAAGTCAAGTTTCCCCGTTTTGTGGTCCAGCAGAATATGCTATATCGGGTAAACCAGGTGCGGGGTGAACCTGTTGAACAGTTGGTGGTGCCCGGGGCCTATCGAAAACTCGTGTTAGAGTTATCCCACCAACATGTTCTCGGGGGTCATCTGGGACTGCAGAAGACACAGGACCGGATACTACAAACAGTTTTACTGGCCCAGTGTCTTTAGAGAGGTGGATGACTTTTGTAAGTCTTGCCCAACCTGCCAAACCACTAGCCCCCAGCACCTGTTCCGCAGTCCCTTAGTGCCCCTCCTGATCATCGAGGTACCATTTGAGAAAATCTCTATGGATCTTGTAGGCCCAGTACTTAAGTCTGCTAGGGGGCACCAACACATCTTGGTCATCCTGGATTACGCCACTCGGTACACAGAGGCGGTGCCACTGCGACATACATCGGCCAAACTCATAGCAAAAGAGCTAATGGAGATGTTTTCCCGAGTGGGGATACCCAAAGAGGTTCTGACTGACCAGGGAAATTCTTTTTATATGCAAGGTCATGCGGGAGCTCTATAAGTTGCTGAATATCAAACAGATACGGGCATCCGTCTATCACCCGCAAACTGACGGCCTAGTAGAAAGGTTTAATCAAACGTTAGAAACTATGTTAAAACGAGTAGTAGCTAAGGATGGAAAGGAGTGGGACCTCCTTCTGCCCTATCTTATGTTCGCAGTGCGAGAAGTGCCCCAGGCCTCTACTGGGTTCTCGCTCTTCAAACCACTATATGGCAGACATCCATGTGGTCTGTTGGACATAGCCAAAGAGGAGTGGGAGCAACAACCCACACCATATAAAAGTGTTGTTGAATACGTCACCCAGATGCAGGAACGTATGGAAACAGTGTTGCCGCTGGTAAAGGAACATATGGAGGCAGCTCAGCGAGCTCAAAGTTGGGTGTATAATCGGAAGGCTCGGGTCCGGATCTTAAACCCGGGAGATCGGGTTTTAGTTCTGGTACAGACAGTGCACAGTAAGTTACTGGCTAGGTGGCAGGGACCCTACGAGGTAGTCGAAAAGGTTGGAAAAGTAAACTATAAGGTACACCAGCCAGTGCGGCGGAAGCCGGAGCAGGTGTACCATGTGAATTTAGCCAAACCGTGGAAGGATAGGAAGACCAGTACTGACGATAGCCCGCGGCCGAGTTTTCTAGGGGGGAGAGGTTCTGGCCCCCAAGTCTGATGTAGGGGAAGCGGTTGCCACAGTGAAGATTGCCGACAGCCTCTCCTCTAAACAGACTCAGGAGGCAAGGGGGTTCGTCAGCAGGAACACGGACGAGTTTCAGACCTCCTAGGACGCACTTCCATAATCCAGCATGACATTGTCACTGAGCCTCAGGCCAAAATACAGCTGAAACCATACCGGGTACCCGAGGCTCGGCGACAGGTACCTCTCTGGGGAAGTACAACTAATGCTGCAACTAGATGTCATCGAGGAGTCTAGAAGTGAGTGGGCCAGCCCTATAGTACTGATACCCAAACTGGACGGGACGTGGCGATTTTGTAACGATTTTCGAAAATGAAAGGTGTTATCTAAGCTTGATGCGTATCCCATGCCCCGGGTAGACGAGCTGATTGAAAGGTTAGGACAAGCCCAGTATTTTTCTGTTTTGGACTTCACCAAAGGGTACTGCCATTTACCCTTAAAGGGGTATTATCAACACGGCGTTTCATACTTACCTGCTCCCTGCGCGCTTTCCACTTCCTGGTTTCGGCACTCGGCAGGGGGCGGGCTCCATCTTGATTGAAGTCTTCTCCCGGCCGGGCCGCACGCTGGACTGAAAGCGCACGCCGAGGCCGCACATGCTCCCTGGTGACTTCTTCCTGCCAATTATACTATACTGGCCAGGAAGAAATTACCATAGCGCATGCACGGCCTCGGTGTGCGCTTTCGGGACTGCATGCGGCCGGCCGGGAGAAGAGAAGAAGTCGTCTGCGCAAGCGCGGCCACCGCGATTCCTGAGAAGAGCGGTGGCCGTAACCAGGGGAGACTGAAGACAACAGTCAAGTAAGTATATGTTTATTTTCTTCTAAGGGGTGGGAATTAGTTAATTAAATATATTCAGAAAAATAATCACTGTTAAATCATTAACAGATTTAACAGCGATCATTAAGATGAGAATACCCCTTTAACGGAGGCTGCCAAAGAGAAAACGGCCTTCATCACACCGGATGGGCTGTACCAGTATATGATGATAACCTTTGGAAAGTGGCGGGGGTGACATGCAGACCGAAGGGTAATGGACATTGTGCTGCGACCACATCGTCGGTACGCTTTGGCTTACCTGGACGATATTGTCATCCACAGTACCGACTGGAAAAGTCACCTGCCCAAAGTGCAGGCTGTAGTAGACTCCCTTCGAAAAGCTGGACTAACCGCTAACCCCAAAAAATGCGCTATAGGGTTAGGGGAGACAAAATACCTGGGGTATGTCATTGGGCGTGGAGTGATCAAACCCCAAGTAAACAAAATAGCGGCGATAAGAAATTGGCCCAGACCTGTCAATACTAAACAAGTAAAGTCGTTCCTAGGAATGATAGGCTATTACATGGGATTTGTTCCCCACTTTGCCACTATAGCCGCGCCCTTAACAGAGCTCTTGAACAGACGAAAATATGTGATGGTTCGCTGGGATGACTCGGCGGAACAGTCTTTTTCCACTTTGAAGTCGGACTGTGCGGGTCACCGGTTTTGGTGACACCCGACTTCAATAGGGAGTTAGTGGTACAGACAGACGCCTCCTAAGTAGGCCTCGGTGCTGTACTCTCTCAGGAAGTCAACGGGGAGGAGCATCCCGTTGTCTTTTTAAGCCGCAAGCTCACCCTAGCCGAAACCAGGTACAGTATAGTGGAGAGAGAGTGCCTGGCTATCAAGTGAGCACTCAAGTCTCCCTGCTACTATTTGTTGGGGAGAAAGTTCCGCCTGGTGACTGACCGCTCCCCTCTCAAGTGGATGAGCCAGGCCAAAGAGAGGAATGTCCAAGTCACCAGGTGGTTCCTGTCCTTACAGAACTTTAAGTTCTCTGTAGAACACAGGGCAGGCCAGTTGCAGGAAAATGCGGATGCCCTGTCCCGGGTATACTGTATGGCAGGTGTTCACCCCCCTCAGGGTTGAACAAAGGGGAAAGGGTACAGTATGTAAGAAGGTACCTGGAATCATCGTGGATGGAAGGTATGTGTCATCGAGGTTCCTGGTCTCGGTGAAGTAAGAGCCGGTATTTTATGTGTCAGCAGTAACTATTGCTAATTGACAGCTTGAGATTTAGCATGGCTGTTATAGCTGATCCGGGATGGCTCTTACTGGAAGTAGTCAAAGTGCTGGGTGGGTGACTACTCCCCATGTTCCAGGCCGGGTTTTGCCAGGCATAAAAACTAGCCAGCAATGCCAGGTGTGGTGGATTTACCTCCCTCTGACAGTGGAGCTCAGGAGACTGTGTGCTGTGAACTGAGGGCTGTGCTGGGATTTGAGGTTTGAGCCGGGCTGGAGGACTCAGGCCCCTCTAAAGGTGAACAGACCACCTATGGACTTGATGAGGCTGAACTGCTAACAGGGTGTGAATTAACACCCAGGAGAAAAGGTGACTTTTATCGTTTATGGACTTTCCTTGTGTGTGAACAAATACCAAGCCACCTGCGTTTTGTGATGTGTGAATAAACACCGCTGTTTGATTCAAGAACTGTGTACTTTGCCTCTATACTGCATCCGCTAGTCCTAACTACCAGAGCGAATCCCCACAATATATATATATATATATTACTATATATACACTGTATATATATATATATATATATATATATATATATACACATACATACATATATACACACAGTGCCTTGCAAAAGTATTCACCCCCCCTTGACTTTTTTTGTATTTTGTTACATTACAGCCTTAAAGTCATTGTTTTGTTAATCCGAATTTTATGTGATGGATCAGAACACAATAGTCTAAGTTGGTGAAGTGAAATGAGAGAAATATATAAATAAAACTATTGTTTAGAAAAAGAAAATTGGCATGTGCGTATGTATTCACCCCCTTTGTTAGGAAGCCCATAAAAAGCTCTGGTGCAACCAATTACCTTCAGAAGTCACATAATAAGTGAAATGATGTCCACCTGTGTGCAATCTAAGTGTCACGTGATCTGTCATTACATATACACACCTTTTTTGAAAGGCCCCAGAGGCTGCAACACCTAAACAAGAGGCATCACTAACCAAACACTGCCATGAAGACCAAGGAACTCTCCAAACAAGTAAGGGACAATGTTGTTGAGAAGTACAAGTCAGGGTTAGGTTATAAAGAAATATCCAAATCTTTGATGATCCCCAGGAGCACCATCAAATTATCGTAACCAAATGGAAAGAACATGGCACAACAGCAAACCTGCCAAGAAACGTCCGCCCACCAAAACTCATGGAGCGGGCAAGGAGTGCATTAATGAGAGAGGCAGCACAGAGACTTAAGGTAACCCTGGAGGAGCTGCAGAGTTCAATAGCAGAGACTGGAGTATTTGTACATAAGACGACAATAAGCCGTACGCTCCATAGAGTTGGGCTTTATGGCAGAGTGGCCAGAAGAAAGCCATTACTTTTAGCTAAAAACAATCATGCACGTTGTGAGTTTGCGAAAAGGCATGTGGGAGACTCCCAAAATGTATGGAGGAAGGTGCTCTGGTCTGAGGAGACTAAAATTGAACGCTATGTCTGGTGCAAACCCAACACCCAAAGAACCCCATCCCCACTGAGAAACATGGTGGTGGCAGCAACATGATGTGAGGATGTTTTTCAGCAGCCAGGACTGGGAAACTGGTCAGAGTTGAGGGAAAGATGGTGCTAAATACAGGGATATTTTTGAGCAAAACCTGTCGCACTCTGTGTGTGATGTGAGGCCAGGACGGAGGTTCACCTTCAAGCAGGACAATGACCCCAAACACACGGCTAAAGCAACACTTGACTGGTTTAAGGGGAAACATGTAAATGTGTTCGAATGGCCGAGTCACAGCCCAGATCTCAATCCAATAGAAAATCTGTGGTCAGACTTAAAGATTGCTGTTCACAAGCGCAAACATCCAACCTGAAGGAGCTGGAGCAGTTCTGCAAGGAGGAACGGGCAAAAATCCCAGTGGTAAGATGTGGCAACTGCTCATAGAGACTTATCCAAAGCGACTTGGAGCAATGATTGCCGCAAAAGGTGGCTCTACAAAGTATTGACTTTAGGAGGGTGAATAGTTATGCACATTGACTTTTTCTGTTATTTTGAACTATTTGTTGTTTGCTTCACAATAAATAAAAGAAAATCATCTTCAAAGTTGTCGGCAAATGAAATGATGCAAATCCTCAAACAATCCATGTTAATTCCAGGTTGTGAGGCACCAAAATACGAAAAAAGTCAAGGGGGGTGAATACTTTTGCAAGGCACTGTGTGTATGTATATGTATATATATATATATATATATATATATATATAAAAATAAAAGAAAAACCACCAGCAGCACCATCCAAGAGAAAAAAGGAAAAAGGGAGGGTGCAAGGCCCAAGTATGGCAATAGGTGCTTACCCACTTGTATAAGACAAAAATTGGACTGCACTTCAAAGGACTTTCAAATGAGTCAATATGCTTCAATATGCATCAAGTGGCACAGAGCGACGTTTCGGCTCACGTATGAGCAGAAACGTCGCTCTGTGCCACTTGATGGGTGAATAAAGCATATTGACTCATTTGAAAGTCCTTTGGAGTGCAGTCCAATTTTTGTCTTAATAATAATAATATATATATAGATATATATATATCTATATATATCTATATATATGTTATTAGAGGGGTTGTTCATGTACACGTTTCACCCCAGCACTTGAATCTGAACGCTTTTGTAATTGGATGTTATTAAACATTTAGCATAGCCACTAAGTTATTTAATAAAATGAATACGGTATGTATAGAGCCACACGTTTGTTATATTCCTTGTTTCTTTGTCCACCTTGCTGAGGGGGTCGCACATGCTCAGTTTCATCTTTCAAATGACACCAGCGGTATCTACTATTAGCAGCTGTGACAGTTACAGAGAGCTGCCACAGAAAGGACACGCCCCCCTGTGATAGGGAGAGAGCTGCAGCAAAAGACACACCCCTGAGCTGTGATAGGAAGATAGCTGCTGCAGAAAGGACATGCTCCCTAAGCGGTCATAGGGAGAGATGCACAGCTGAAAGGACATGCACAAGAGCTGTGATAGGAAGAGAGCTGCACCAGAAATGACACACACCCCAACTGTAAAAGGGAGAGAGCTGCAGCAGAAAGGTCCCATTGCCTGAGCTGCCAGCTTCAAATAAATCTAGAAGAGCAATTGGCACAATGAATGGTGAGATCGCTGGATCCATGTGAGGTACAGGGCTGGTTCTAGCTTTGTTTTTATATTAATCATGGAATAACCCTCTAATTACAGCTAATAAGCGGAGATATATCAATCTAATTCTCTCTGTAAATTGTCATGTTTTGCATCAGAATTGTGTGATTCACGCTTGCTGCGCCTAATATATGAAGTGTGTGCGGCACAATTTTGTTTTACTTATGACATGCAAAACACAAGGTTTTCCAGACAACCTTTGTGCCATATTTTTGTCTAGACCAATATTGCGTCTTGTTTTGGACAAAGTTCCATCTTCTCTTCACCACTTTCTAAGAAGTCACAGATTTAGACACACATTCAACAATCCAAATAATAAATCTGGGGCAAACGAAAAATGGTGTAGGCACAATATCCTGGAGCAAAACAAACCTATCTTAATATATCTCATCCACAGGTTTTTGGGGCGTTTCTTTTCAGTTACTGGGCATTTTTGCGTTGTGGATGTTATTTTTTTTTATTTACAGTCCCCCCCCCCCCCCCCCAAAAAAAAAAAAACTGCATTACTCTAGGTATACTGTTTATTCCTCATGGCTTTCCTAATAGGACTTTGAAAACACAAGGAAAAAAAACACGAATAAGAGTCACAAATTAAAAAAAAAACATCCAAAAATTAAAAACTGCGAAGGAAGCCTAAAGGAACTGGAAATCTGTCTAGTTCACTGTTCTATTCTTATCCTAAATAAATGAAGAAAAAAATAAATAAAATGACACTAATCTGTTCAATGTCTATAACCAAAAATACTCAATAATATTTTTTATTTTATAGAATTGAATTTTCATAGGTGTCCATGGTGGTTTGTGTATCTGACATACAGTTCTGCTGTTATATCATTTTTTTATATCTTTATTTTTAATGCTTTAAAACATTAATATTTGGAGAAAGTCATAAATTAACATTTACCAGTGTGAAGGTTGGCAATATCCGATCTATGCCACGTGTTACCCCAGAGACCCCTCCTTTTCTGCAGTACTTAGGGTGAACTCAAGCATCCAAACGCTGAATGGAAACGCTTAACAGGCTTTTGTAAGGTCTATTTTATTTCCCTCTGTATCGGCTTATGCAGCACTTGTGTGAATGCTCGACTGTTTGAAGCTCCGGGTCTGCAGAATTACTAGAGTAAATGTCTTTCAAGCACGTGGGATTCGGGCAGAGAAGATTCCCACCGCCACCGTCTTGTCTTCCATGCTAAGGGTCATCATTGATACAGCCCTTGGAACCACTCAGATTCAGGTACAGGCGATGTACACACTGCACGGTTATACAACCACAGTCTTGTGTAGGCAGATTAGGTGAAAACCGACCCACAAGCATAAAAAAAATTAAAAAGATTTGAGAATATTTTTTGCCAATTTCAATGCAAGACAATTAAAGGGGTTTTCCGAGTGTTTAATACTGACGGCCTATCCTCAGGATAGGTCATCAGTATCTGATTGGTGGGAGTTTCACACCCGGCATCCCCCGCCAATCCACTGTTTGAAGATGCCGCTACGCTGGTGAGTCCTGCGGCGGCCTCCTCGCAGCTTACCAAGTGCAGCGCAGTACATTGTATAGTGGCTTGGCATTGCAGCCCAGGACTGAGCCGTGCCTAGGCTATGTGATGTTGACTGTGAGGTCACTGGCTCCGCACCGTGGCCTCTTCAAACAGCTGATTAGCAGAGGTCTCGGCTGCCAGACCCCCACCGATCAGATACGGATGACTTATCCCGAGGACAGGCCATCAGTATTAAAACACTCAGACAATCCATTTAAAATAAACGTGTTAACTAATAATAGGCATATTTTAAGCACAGATTTTGTCGCAAAGGGGTTTTGCTGCAAAGTCTACGCCTTTTCCTAGCTCATGCAACTTTTCTGAGGTGGCAGAAAAAGGGGACGTGGCGTGGGAAGGCTGGGCGCCCCCCCGGTCTCATTTACCATTTTCAACGCCACTTTATGGTGTGGAAAATGGTCTTGAACTACGCCAGCAAGGGAGGTGGTGCAGTTTAAAGCATGTCGCAGGGCCGGCGGAACCAAGTGTTAAAGTTCTGTAGAGGCCTGCGATTAAGCGCTCGTTTCGCACGAACGTGTGCTGCCCGATGCCGTATTGCGGACCCCATTTGCGGATCCGTAATACACGGGCACCGTTTTCGTGTGCATTCCGCATCACGGATGCGGACCAATTCACTTCAATGGGTCCGCAAATCTGGAGATGCGGAACGGAACACTACGGAGTGCTTCCTGGGGTTCCGTTCCGTGCCTCCGCACCGCAAAAAGATAGAACATGCTCTATCTTTTTGCAGAACGGAGGGATCGCGAAGGGGTCCACGATCCCCATGCGGCTAGGCCACGGTCGGGTGAACGAGCCCTAATACTCAAGTATTTATATATGTATTTGACCCCATGTCAGCTCTCATAATACAATACTAAAAATACGAATACGTACTGGCACATCATGGTGTTTGAAGGAGTTAAAACAAAATTTAGCAAACTGTGCCTTTTGGGGCAGTAAACGGTTAAAGAGGTACTCCGGTTTTAATGATTACATTTATAAGTTTAGAGAGCAGACAGTTATACAATTTTGTAATTTACATATATTTAAAATTTTGCTCTCTGACCTTTATTATATTCACGCAGTAGCCCCTAAAGAAAAAAACGGTACTGCCCCTTTTAGTCCTGCAAAATGCATCCATAGGAGATGTGAATAGGAGTAAGGATGACAGTCATGTGACCTCTGGGATTCAGTCAACTGTTTATGTTGATGCAGAACATATACAGTATGTACCCAGTAGATACAGCACCTCATCATCGTGTGTCAGTGTAAAAGCATGTTGTTCTCCTAGTCTTCCCTGTATGTGTTGTGTTTGCAATTTTTTTTTTTTTACAGTTAACTTTATTAACAACATAACATCACCTAGAGACAGGAAGCCATTTTTACAAATCACATGGAAACAGGCAGCCATGTAAACACACATACAGTGAAGTAGATGTTGTAATAGCCACAATGGTTTCCATCATTGGTCCTATGTAGATATCCCATGGAGGTGTCCCGTGTGCTGAAACCAGCACATATGAGTCATGTAAGGCTACTTTCACACTATCGTTATTACTGGATCCGGCAGGGTTCAGCAAAAACACTTCAGTTACTGATAATACAACCGTCTGCATCCGTTATGAACGGATCCAGTTGTATTATCTTTAACATTGCCAAGACGGATCCGTCATGAACTCCATTGAAAGTCAATGGAGGACGGATCCGTTTTCCATGGCAGATTGTGGCAGAGAAAACGGATCCGTCCCCATTGACTTGCATTGGGGATAACGCCGGATCCGTCTTGCTCCGCATCCCAGGACGGAAAGCAAACTATAACATGTTGCGGTTTGCTCTCCAGTATGGGAACGCAACAAAATGGAACGGAATGCATTTTGGAGCATTCTGTTCTGTTCAGTTACGTTTTGTCCCCATTGACAATGAATGGGGACAAAACGGAAACGTTTTTTTCCGGTATTGAGCCCCTATGACGGATCTCAATACCGGAAAACTAAAACGCTAGTGTGAAAGTAGCCTAACACTGCTGCCTATTGAATGGCAGTGGGGAGTCACATGACTGATGCCATGTTTCAGGTAGACCATGCACACATTACACAGGACTTACAGATTTATGGGCTACTGTATACCGTTCCACTGTGCAGATAGGGGTCAGAAACCTGATAGAAAGATATGTGAACAACATTGTATATACACGTATAGTTGGAAATTGTATAATTCCCAATTACAGAAAATAAAAAATTTTAACCAGAATAGCAAATTAATAAAAATATATATATTTTTTTAATCTACAAAACAAAAAAAAATAAACAAAATAGTTAAACCAAAGACAAATAATGCTAAAAATAACAAAAAAATGAAATAAAAAAAATAAAAATGAATTCCAGCTTTTGCACAAACATGTACTAAAAACGGCTCGCCTTCGCTAGTTACACGGCAGCCAATGGTCTGTAAGTCCTGGTGTGCCTAGAATCTGTGTTCAGATATTGTGGATTTCTGCTAACATTGAGGCGGAAAAAAGACACGACTGCACCATGAGAACACGGCAGAAGGGTTTTCTATCCACTATCTAAAGAATTTTTACTAAGTAGGAGTTAAACTTGAAAGGATTCCTATAAGTAACAAGAGCGCCACCTCCAGGTGCCTAAAGTAATATGCTGTATGCAACAGGAAAACAAAACAAAACAAAAATAATAGAAAAAAAAATTTCAAATCTAGTTCTTAGGGTACTTTTTTTATATTAGCGTTTTTCTTTTCCGGCATAGAGTTCCGTCACAGGAGCTCTATACCGGAAAAAAACTGATCAGGCGTATCCCCATGCATTCTGAATTGAGAGTAAGGCTACTTTTACACTTGCGCCAGAGAGATCCGGAAAGCAGTTTCGTCGCCGGAACTGCCTGCTGGTTCAGGCAAAACGTATGCCAACTGATGGCATTAGTAAGACTGATCAGGATCATGATCAGTCTTAAAAATGCCTGATCAGTCCAAAAAATGCATTGAAATGCCGGATCCGTCTTTCCGGTGTCATCCGGCAAAAACGGATCAGGCATTTATTTTTTTCGCCTTTTTTTCGGTCTGCGCAAGAAGGACGGCTCCAGCATTCCGATATTTTGAATGCCAGATCCGGCACTAATACATTCCTATGGAAAATATTAGTCCTATGCAAAATAATATCCGGCATTCAGGCAAGTCTTCAGTTTTTTCCGTTGGAGATAAAACCGTAGCATGCTGCGGTTTTCTCTTTTGCCTGATCAGTCAAAATGACTGAACAGATTAGGGTACTTTCACACTAGCGTTTTTCTTTTCCAGCATACAGTTCCGTCACAGGGGCTCAAAAAACGGAAAAGAACTGATCAGGCATATCCCCATGCATTCTGAATGGAGAGAAATCCGTTCAGGATGCATCAGGATGTCTTCAGTTCAGTCATTCTGACTGATAAGGCAAAAGAGAAAACCGTAGCATGCTATGGTTTTATCTCCGGCGACAAAAACGGAACCCTTGCCTGAATGCCAGATCCGGCATTTATTTCCATAGGGATGTATTAGTGCCGGATCCGTCATTCAAATTGCCGCATTGACGGATCTGGTATTCCGGTCTGCGCATGCTCAGACCTTTAAAAATGTGAAAGAAAGAAATACCGGATCCGTTTTGCCTGATGACACCGGAAAAAACGGATCTGGTATTGCAATGCATTTTTCTGACTTATTATCAGGATCCTGATCAGTCTGAAAAATGCCTGATCAGTCATAAAAAATGACATGCGTTTGCATTTTTTTGACTGATCATGATCCTCATCAGTCTTACAAATGCCATCAGTTAGCATACATTTTGCCGGATCCGGCAGGCAGTTCCGGCGACGGAACTGCTTGCCGGATCACTCTGCCGCAAGTGTGAAAAGACCCTTAGCAAAGAAATACTTAATAGTAATGAATCAATATAACATCTGTTATGTTCCTCATGCCGCAGCGCAAACAACTCAGTGCAGTGGGAGCTGAACGGAACGGGTAAGCGCGCAGTCTGCCCTGGGGTCAGAGGTTAATATAGGAAGGTTGCAGAACTTTTCATTATGCTATGAATAGGCTTTACCTACGTAAAACATTGGACCAAAAGTCCGTTCTTCTTGCCTATGGCCCTTCTGCTGTTGATTGAAATTTCCAATAACCCCAACAATGCCGGATTATCGGACTTACAGTGTAGAATATTCCAGTAGAACTAATGAAACTGGAGCGTTTTCTATAAACTATTTGCCGGCTACTTGTAAAAACCATAAAGATGAATGAAACGGGGAAGCTCAAAGGTTGCTGCAGATTCCACTGAAGAAATACAAAGACTCCACAGATAAAACCAAAATCTGGAAACTCTCGCCTTGACCTCGGCTTGCTGACTGTATCCAGCAAAGAACTTTGACTCTCCTTATCTGTCGGTGATGTGGTATCATCAGCAACACAAGAGGCCGAAGAGACAGAGAGTCTCGCTGAGGAGATATCAAATCACAGGCGGATCACAGCCGATTACACCTGAAAGAACCCACTGGATACTGGAAGATTAACCGCTTGTTGTCCGCTCTACGGATCAGTCTGGTTACTGTTTAGGCGGAAATTGTGCAGTCTACATAATTATAATAATCATCTTTATTTATAGAGTGCCAACATATTCCGCAGTGCTATGACTGGTTACCAGAAGAACACAAAGCTTTAGGGCCTTAAAACATGAAGTGAACAGAGGTATCTGCCCACAGGAGGCTACAATCTACAGGAGAGAGGTCCCTGTTCATAAGAGCTTATACTCTACAGGAGAGAGGTCCCTGCTCATAAGAGCTTACACTCTACAGGAGAGAGAATCCTGCTCATAAGAGCTTACACTCTACAGGAGAGGGGTCTCTGCCCATAAGAGCTTACACTCTACAGGAGAGAGGTCCCTGCTCATAAGAGCTTATACTCTACAGGAGAGAGGTCCCTGTTCATAAGAGCTTACACTGTACAGGAGAGAGGTCTCTGCCCATAACAGCTTACACTCTACAGGAGAGAGATCCCTGCCCATAACAGCTTACACTCTACAGGAGAGAGGTCCCTGCCCATAAGAGCTTACACTCTACAGGAGAGAGGTCCCTGCCCATAAGAGCTTACACTCTACAGGAGAGAGGTCCCTGCCCATAAGAGCTTACACTCTACAGGAGAGAGGTCCCTGCCCATAAGAGCTTACACTCTACAGGAGAGAGGTCCCTGCCCATAAGAGCTTACACTCTACAGGAGAGAGGTCCCTGCTCATAAGTAGTGATGAGCGGCAGGGGCAATATTCGTATTCGTGATAATACGCAAATATTTGGGTGAATATTCGTCATATTTTCGCAAATTCGCAATTATTTTCTTGATGGCGAAAATCGGCAATGTAATATACGCGTATTGCGCGCGCAATACAGGTGTGGGTCACTGTTGCTACATTTTTCAAGCTGCTAGAAGTTCCCTGAGACTGGAGTAAATGGTTGGCACGGCAGAACATTACAATAGCTTTATATATATTTGTGATTGCTCAAATCGGCAATTAATGACGCGCAATACATGCAACTTCACATTTTATCAGGTCTGAGTAGATATTACTGATTGGTGCACTAAGTATTGTTGTGACATCTCAGCACTATGTCTGTAGCATGTATGTACACTAATCCCTATCACAGCACAGTAATCCCTATCACACTACCTAACACCTTGCACTGGAACCTATCAGCTACACTATATCAGGATATAACCTACACTGACTATCTCCCACTAACTATCTGTATTATATATATATGAACTTTAACTAACTAACTAACTAACGAACGTAATTAAACAACAAAGCAGAGAGCACAGCAATGACGCTGCTCTCTCTCTCTCAGAACTGCAAAATACTGCAGACAAGGGCTGCTGGGGAGGTTCTTATATAGTAAGGGGGAGGCAGCTTTCCTATTGGTTGCTAGGGATGTTGCTAAGCTCATACAAATACATTGCAGCCTTCTCATTGGCCCACAAGCAAGAAGCAGGGAGGGATCATGTGTTCAAGTAAAAAAAATAAAATCTACAATATTCGCGAATATATAGCACTATATTCTCAATATTTGCAAATTCTTGAAGTGGCGATATTCGCGATTAAAATTCGCAATTCGAATATTCGCGCCCAACACCTCTCATAAGAGCTTACACTCTACAGAAGACAGGTCCCTGCTCATAGGAGCTTAGATATTCAATGGGATAACCTGTATCTGGCTAATCCCCAGCATTTCAGTCCTGTTCAGTTGCACTGAATTCAGATTTTTACCGGATTTAATGGAATCAGAGCTTAAAGGGGTTCTTTGGGAAGGATTTAAAATGGCCGCCAGCAACCTGTCCTTAAATGTGAGCAGGACTGGTTACCTTGCACAGATGCCTAGGGAGGTGGGGGGGACAGGGGCCTCACTATACTGCTCTGCAATGGATGGTGATGATGTGATCCTGCCTACGATATGCCATCATGGCTGAGCAGCCTGACAGGAACGCTCACCAGGGCAAGTGCCAGAGCATAGTATGCGTAGTGAAGCCCTGCCTCTAGGCAGTTCTGCAAGTGGAGGTAACCAGTCCTGCTCACATTCTAGGCCAGGTTGCTTGTGGGCATTTAAATTTATCCCCAGAGAACCCCTTTAACACGTTCAGGACCTAGGACGAGTATACTCGTCCTGGAGCACTGATACTTAGTGCTCCTGGACGAGTATACTCGTCCTGGCATTAAACTGTTACCATGTCTGCAGACATGGTGACAGCGCTGAGTGCCGGCTGTTACACACAGCCAGGCACCCAGGGTCAATGCCGAGGGGGGTCCTGTGACCCTCCCCCCGTATCGGTGATTGCGGCAAACCGCAGGTCAATTCAGACCTGCAGTTTGCAGTGCTTTCTGTAGTTTCTGGTCCCTGCCCGCAGGGATCCGAAACTTTAAAATGGCCAAAGTCAAAACATTTTAACCCCCCCCCCTGCACCCCTGAATGATTTTATGTCGGCGGGGTGCAGGGGGGCGGGTTGTGGGCGGTGCGGGCAGTTGTGGGAGGCGGGATCGCGATCACCCGCCCGCCTCCCCCTGAATTTTCATTGGTGGTCGGTGGTATACCAGAGTGTCAGCACATTGCTGACACTCTGGTATAAATGGCTGACATCACTGTGATGTCAGCAGTTTCACCCTTTCCATACCGCGGTCCGTATGGACAGTGTAAGTAAAATGCAGGACAATACACTATATGGTGTATTGTACTGTATTATACAGACATCAGACCCACTGTATCTTCAAGAACCAAGTGGGTCTGGGTCCAAAAATAAAAATAAAAAAGTGAAAAAAAGTAAAGATAATAAAAACTTTCACTGAATTATCACTTAATAAAAAAAAATAAAAAATACACTACACATATTAGGTATCGCCGCGTCCGTAACGACCTGATCTATAAAACGGTCATGTTACTTTCCCCGCACGGTGAACGCCATAAAAATAAAAAAATTAAAACTATCAGGAAATATAAATTTTGCCCACCTTACTTCCCAAAAAAGGTAATAAAAGTGATCAAAAGAGTTGCATGCACGCCGAAATAGTACCAATCAAACCGTCACCTCATCCCGCAAAAAATGAGCCCCTACATGAGACAATGGCCCAAAAAATAAAAAAAATATGGGGACACTATAACATGATTTTTTTTTTGTTTCAAAAATGAAATCATTGTGTAAAACTTACATAAATAAAATAAAAAAGTATACATATTAGGTATCGCCGCGTCCGTATCGACCAGCTCTATAATAATATCACATGAGCTAACCCCTCAGATAAATACTGTAAAAAAAATAAAAAACTGTGCTAAATAAACAATTTTTTGTCACCTTACATCACAAAAAGTGTAACAGCAAGCGATCAAAAAGTCATATGCACCCCAAAATAGCGCCAAACCGTCATCTCATCCCGCAAAAATCATACCCTACCCAAGATAATCACCCAAAAACTGAAAAAACTATGGCTCTTAGACTATGGAAACACTAAACCATGATTTTTTTTGGTTTCAAAAATGAAATCATTGTGTAAAACTTACATAAATAAAAAAAAAGTATACATATTAGGTATCGCCGCGTCCGTATCGACCGGCTCTATAAAAATATCACATGACCTAACACCTCAGATGAACACCGTAAAAAAATTAAAATAAAAACGGTGTAAAAAAAAAAGGCATTTTTTGTCATCTTATGTCACAAAAAGTGTAATAGCAAGCGATCAAAAAGTCATATGCACCCCAAAATAGTGGAGACACTAAAACATATTTTTTTTGTTTCAAAAATAAAATCATTGTGTAAAACTTACATAAATAAAAAATTGTATACATATTAGGTATCGCCGCGTCCGTGACAACCTGCTCTATAAAAATACCACATGATCTAACCTGTCAGATGAATGCTGAAAATAAAAAAACATTTTTTAAAAAAGGGCCAAAAAAGCTATTTCTTGTTACCTTGCCTCACAAAAAGTGTAATATAGAGCAACCAAAAATCATATGTACTAGTACCAACAAAACTTGCATCAGGGGGGCTTCAAATGGGACATGGTGTCCAAAAAAACTGTCTAGCAAAATCTGCCTTCCAGAAACCGTATGGCATTCCTTTCCTTCTGCGCCCTGCCATGTGCCCGTACAGCAGTTTACGACCACATATGGGGTGTTTCTGTAAACTACAGAATCAGGGCCATAAATAATGAGTTTTGTTTGGCTGTTAACCCTTGCTTTGTAACTGGAAAAAAAATTGTAAAATGGAAAAATTTGCCCAAAAATTGAAATTCAGAAATTTCATCTCTATTTGCCAAAAACTCTTGTGGAACACCTAAAGGGTTAACAACGTTTGTAAAATCAGTTTTGAATACCTTGAGGGGTGTAGTTTCTTAGATGGAGTCACTTTTATGGAGTTTCTACTTTAGGGGTACATCAGGGGGGCTTCAAATGGGACATGGTGTAAAAAAAAACAACTGTCTAGCAAAATCTGCCTTTCAAAAACGTATGGCATTCCTTTCCTTCTGCGCCCTGCCATGTGCCGGTACAAAGGTTTACGACCACATATGGGGTGTTTCTGTAAACTACAGAATCAGAGCCATAATTATTGAGTCTTGTTTGGCTGTTAACCCTTGCTTTGTAACTGGAAAAAAAATATTAAAATGGAAAATCTGCCAAAATAGTGAAATTTTGAAATTGTATCTCTATTTTCCATTAATTCTTGTGGAACACCTAAAGGGTTAACAAAGTTTGTAAAATCAGTTTTGAATACCTTGAGGGGTGTAGTTTCTAGAATGGTGTCATTTTTGGGTGGTTTCTATTATATAAGCCTCACAAAGTGACTTCAGACCTGAACTGGTCCCTAAAAATTGGGTTTTTGAAAAGTTCAGAACAATTTCAAGATTTGCTTCCAAACTTCTAAGCCTTGTAACATCTCCAAAATATAAAATATCATTCCCAAAATGATGCAAACATGAAGTAGACATATGGGGAATGTAAAGTAATAACTTTGTTTGGAGGTATTACTATGTATTATAGAAGTAGAGAAATTGAAACTTGGAAATTTGCAATTTTTGTTCAAATTTTTGGTAAATTTGGTATTTTTTTTATAAATAAAAATGTATTTTTTTTACTTCATTTTACCAGTGTCATGAAGTACAATATGTGCCGAAAAAACAATCTCAGAATGGCCTGGATAAGTCAAAGCGTTTTAAAGTTATCACCACATAAAGTGACACTGGTCAGATTTGCAAAAAATGGCCGGGTCCTTAAGGTGAAAATGAGCCCGGTCCTTAAGGAGTTAAATCCTCATAAAATCCTGAGGGTCTGAATGAGCCCTTCTATGCAAGAAATAATTCAGGACAAAAGGTCCTGAAAATCCCTATAATCAAAAAAAACAAAACAAAAAAAACAACCTATGCCATCATCTAATACGTACAGCTATGACTCACACTATCATGTAATCTCTGTGACTCTGTCAGCTCTGCACATAAACACTCCTAGACTGCGCAGGCTCACTTAGGCCCATCATTTGGCAGTCACTCGGGGGTTAAATCCAGCTACAAGCCTTATAATGGCATAATGCGGTCAAAAATGTGAGAGCGTGACTGTAACTGGCCAGGAATATGATTGTAGAGACGGAGCTGAAAGCTATAAATAGTGGAAAATATGAGAGCCCTAATGCTATATGGAAGCGAGGGCTACCGGCAACGCAGCAAAGACAGACGTAAATGAATTCCGCGCCTAATCGTATTACGTAGAAGGTCAACCCAAGTTAAGGCATTTTTACGGTACAATAGAGGGAAATGGAGAACGCTCGTTTTTATGACCTGGTAATTACATTTACAGAGCTGAAGGAAGGCAGGGAGACGACCGAGGTGCACCGAGACATAAAGGGGAACTTCTGGTGGCTTACAGAAGCCAACCTGAAGAAGCAGAGCTGCAGTGTAAAGTGGGGTGGGTGGAGGGACCATACAGCAGGCTTGAGTCTGTGATGGGACAGGAGGTGAATTTTTAGACTCCAGTAGATAATGGAGCTACATAGGAATCATATGTCCTAATAAGGTGTCCAAAGGATGAGGGCATTGTCTAAAATAGAGATCCCCAACCACCGGGCAGGTGACCAGTACCGGTGCGTGGTACCGGGCTGCAGGTGGACGCAACAGTTGATTGCAGGGATGGGAACCATTGGCACCTGTGCCCTGTCGTTCAGCTTTATAAGCTGAAGGCCTCTAGGTCCGAGGCCTATGAGGCAGTGGTATGGTGCAGGATGGTCAGGACAACATCATCGCGACTAGGGGAAGTATATGTACAAAGGGCACTACTGGGGGGCATTATATGTACGTACAGAGGGAGCATTATATGTGAAGAGGGCACTACTGGGGGGCATTATATATGAAGAGGGCACTACTGGGGGGCATTATATGTACGTACAGAGGGAGCATTATATGTGAAGAGGGCACTACTGGGGGGCATTATTTGCACAAAGGGCACCATATGGTGAGAGATAACTATAGGGGGGACATTATATATAAAGAGGGCACTACTGGGGGGCATTATATGTACGTACAGAGGGAGCATTATATATGAAGAGGGCACTATTGGAGGGCATTATTTGCACAAAGGGCACCATATGGTGAGAGATAACTATAGGGGGAACATTATATATGAAGAGGGCACTACTGGGGGGCATTATATGTATGTACAGAGGGAGCATTATATGTGAAGAGGTCACTACTGGCTAGGGTTGTTTCGATACCAAAATTTTAATTCGGTTTGATACCATAAAAAAGTATTGTGATACTCGATACCATTCGATACCACAAGAAAAAAAATTAATGATAATGAACGTCTAATACAGATACAGGAGGCGGGTGCAGCGGCAGAATCACATAGCCTACACCCGACCTCTATGACATAGCGCTGCGATCCGCGGCAGTTTACCCCTCAGGTGCGGCACCCAGCTCCCTTTCACAGAGGTCGGGTGCAGGCTATGTGATTCTGCCGCCGCACCCGCCTCCTGTATCTGTATTAGACGTTAATTTTCATTGGTGGCGCAGCGAGCCTGCCCCTCTCTCCTCATTGGCAGAGGCGGCACAGGGGGAGAGAGAAAGTGACTCCTTCTCCCCTGTGCTGCTGAGAGAACATGGTGCACGCTGACAGCAGCGAACTCCATGTTCTCCAATACTGGGTGAGCTCCATGTTCTCCAATACTGGGTGAGCTCCATGTTCTCCAATACTGGGTGAGCTCCATGTTCTCCAATACTGGGCTGCGAAGTAGCGCAGCCTAGTATCGATAAAAGGCAAATCCTGGTACCGAACCGATACCGGAACAAAAGTATCGATTGGGTATCGATATTTCGATACCCGCAACAACCCAACTACTGGATGGGCATTATATGTACTTAGGGCACCGATAGGGGCATTATATGGTAAAGAGAGAACTACAGGGGGGCATTATATATGAAGGGGGCACATTATATGTAAAGAGGCCACTACTGGGGGCATTATATGTGAAGAGAGCGCTACAGGGGGCATTACTAGTGGTCTTTATATGTACAAAGAGCACTACTAGAGACATTATATGTATATCGGGGGCATTATATGTAAAGAGGCCACTACTGGGAGCATTATATGTGCATAGGGCACTACTGGGGGCCTGATATGAACGAAGAGCACTGCTCGAGGCATTATATGTAAAGAGGCCACTACTGGGGCATTATATGTGAAAAGGGCACATAGGGCACTACGGGGCGGGGGGGCATTATATCTACTGGGGCCTAAATGGAAATTACTACTGAATAGGACTGGGGCCTAAATGGATTGATTACTGAGAAGGGGCATAAAAGGAGGCATTAATACTAAATAGGTGCGTCCTGTGTTAGGCAGAAAGTTGTGGTCAGGAGACCTCATGAGAGTGATCCGAGAAGGACAGAGGAAAATAAGAGGGAGAATGACTCCAGTCGGACCTGTAAGTCAGTGAGTGGGGGACTAAACTGGATTAGTAATGACTGGGACCTACATGGGTATGGTCATGGTGGAGCGGTATTATTTGACCTTTATATAGTGTTATTATTGGTAATGCTGGCCACTCAGGGTGTAATATGCAGTTTAGTCTGTTTTGTTATACGCAATTCCCCCTCCCCACTTTCGACATGGTGTCAATAAGACAGGGATACTGCTACAAAAAATACCCCACCCCCCGATGCATGAGCAAGGCTCACAGTGAGACGCAGTTAATGTGCAGCACCTACTGAAGTCAGAGGATGCTGGAGGCTTCAGCAATGAGAACCGAGCAGATAATTTACCTCTTGAGAAAACCTACAAGTCCAGCGCTAAATACGGCTGTAGGGCATCGTGCACCACACGGAGTGCAGCTCTGCAGGTTGTATCCTGGAACCCATCGATCGGCGCATATATATCTAGAAAGTGCGACTGCGGCCAGAATAATCTCTCCAGACAAGTGCTTCAATTACACCACTGAGGACCAGAGAACTGCATCGTATACAGAAGTGTCCCTGAAAAACCCCAGCGCCCAATTACTGCACGCCATACTACACTGCACTAGTACATGGGCTGGTATGATATATTATATCACTTATAGCAGGCATGCTACACCTGCGGCCCTCCAGCTGTTGCAAAACTACAACTCCCATCATTCCCGGACAGCCTACAGCTATCAGACTACAGCAGGGCATGGTGGGAGTTGTAGTTTTACAACAGCTGAAAGGCCGCAGGTTGAGCATCTCTGATTTATAGCATATCATAGTATATTATACTGCACTAGTACATAGTCTGGTATGCTACCTTACATATTCTATACATCACAGTATGCTATATTATACTGCACTAGTACACTGCCTGTTCAAAAAAAATAAGTCGCCACCTGGATTTAACTAAGCAAATATTTATGAGCCTCCTATTGGATAACTACTGCAGGGGCGATTATCTTTCAGCTGGCAATAAGTTTTTTAACCCCAACTGGTGCAAAGAGTTGCTTCTCATTTATTAAACAACCATGTCGAAAGACACATCTCGTGGTCGTGGAAAATATGTTAGTCTGTTTGAGAAGGGTCAAATCATTGGCATGCATCAAGCAGAGAAAATATCTAAGGAGATTGCAGAAACTACTAAAATTGGGTTAAGAACTGTCCAACGCATTATTAAAAACTGGAAGGATAGCGGGGACCCATCGTATTCGAGGAAGAAATGTGGCAGGAAAAAAAATCCTGGATGATGGTGATCGGCGATCACTTAAACGTTTGGTGAAATCAAATCGAAGAAAAACACCAGCAGAACTCAGGGCTATGTTTAATAGTGAAAGTAAGAGCATTTCCACACGCACAATGCGAATGGAACTCAAGGGATTGGGACTGAACAGCTGTGTAGCAGTAAGAAAACCACTAATCAGTGAGGCAAACCAGAAAAAAGGCTTCAATTTGTTAGGGAGCCTAAAGATTGGACTCTGGAGCAGTGGAAGAAGGTCCTGTGGTCTGATGAGTCCAGATTTACCCTGTTCCAGAGTGATGGGCGCATCAGGGTAAGAAGAGAGTCAGATGAAGTGATGCCCCATCATGCCTAGTGCCTCCTGTACAAGCCTGTGGGGGCAGTGCTATGATCTGGGGTTGCTGCAGTTGGTCAGGTCTAAGCTCAGCAACAGTATGTGCTCCAAGAATGAGGTCAGCGAGTACCTGAACATACTGAATGACCGGGTTATTCCATCCGTGGATTTGTTCTGACCTGATGGCACGGGCATATTCCAAGATGACAATGCCAGGATTCATCGGGCTCAAACTGTGAAAGAGTGGTTCAGGGAGCAGGAGACATCATTGTCACACATGGATTGGCCACCATCGAGTCCAGACCTTAACCCCATTGAGAATCTTTGGGATGTACTGGAGAAGGCTTTGCGCAGCAGTCAGACTCTACCATCATCAATGCAAGATCTTGGTGAAAAATTAATGCAACGCTGGATGGAAATAAATCTTGCGACATTGCAGAAGCTTATCGAAACAATGCCACAGCGAATGTGTTCCGTAATTTAAGCTAAAGGCGGTCCAACAAAATATTAGAGAGTGTGACCTTTTTTTTTGGGTGGTGACTTTTATTTTGGACAGGCAGTGTATATATTATACCATATATCACACTATAGTGATACATTATATAGTACACAGTCTGATGATAGAGACTGACAATCATTCAGAGATCAATGGAGCCATGTAGGCGCCACTCACCTCATTCTGATCAGTTAGCCTCTCCCTGTTTAAAAAATAGGTTCTTCAGCAGCTCAAGTGTGTATGTAGATCTGGGGCAAGACTTCAGAAAGTCGGCCTCAACTGTAGCTGATCATAATACACACCTCAGCTGCTGCAGAACCTCCTAATACACACCTCAGCTGCTGCAGAACCTCCTAATACACACCTCAGCTGCTGCAGAACCTCCTAATACACACCTCAGCTACTGGAGAACCTCCTAATACACACCTCAGCTGCTGCAAAACCTCATAATACACACGTCCGCTGCTGCAAAAACCTCATAATACACACCTGAGCTGCTGCAGAACACCATAATACACACCTGAGCTGCTGCAGAACACCATAATACACACCTCAGCTGCTGTCGATCCTCCTAATACACACCTGAGCTGCTGCAGAACACCATAATACACTTCTCAGCTGCTGAAGAACATCATAATACAAACGTCAGCTGCTGCATAACCTCATAATACAAAGCTCAGTTGCTGCAGAACCTCATAACACCTCAGCTGCTGCAGAACCTCCTAATACACACCTCGGCTGCTGCAGAACCTTCTAATACACACCAGCTACTGCAGAACCTCCTAACACACACCTGAGCTGCTGCAGAACCTTATAATACACACCTCAAACCTTCAACCTATCAACAGCAGGCAAGAAATCACCCCTCAATCTTAAAAAGAGTTTCTGCAGCAGCTCAGGTGTAATCTGCCCCTATTATGGGTTATAAAATTTTTGGGGTGACCTGTATTATGTACTCCGCCTATGACTTCCTTGTACCTCTAAGAGGACGAGTCAAGGACTTCTATCTCCTGGTCATTTTAGGGGGATTTGAATCTTCAATAAATCTGATTATTATTATCTCTGGCGCCCTGAAGGCAGAGGAGTAGAAGGGAATCCCTAATCCTTTCCACTAGACAGTGGCGGGCTGCGTGTGACATATTCCTTTATAGCTGGCATTATGGCGGTGGCTGTGAAGAGTAAGCGCACGCAGCAGATAAAATGACTGCTGAAAACTGCAGATAAGATAAGAAGTGGCAGAGTTCATATAAAAGCGGCTCCATGCTGGGACCGGCTGCCCGCCCTGTGGTCACCACGTCGGGGGAGCTGGGAGAAAACAGCGTTCCCTCTGGCATAAGCGGCGCCGGCTTTTTGTAAACTTTTCTATAAAGAATAAAATACAGAAAGCGGCTTTTATTCTCTGTTGTTCCAGATACGTGAACCTTCTCCGATGTTCTCGGGGAGGGATCTGCTGTGTATTCTTCAGGATTCTTCTTCTACCTGGTTCCCTCTAGCATTAGGCTGGATTCACACACGGCATTTTGGAGCATTTTATGTGGTGTTTTCAATTTTAAAGGGGTTCTCCGTGACTGGAAACTTCCTTTGATACTGGCAGGCAGAGATTTAAATAAATAAATAAATAAAACTGACCCGTCACCAGTGCTGCGGTTCCAGCGTTGAAACGTCTGTTGACAGGTGAGTTTCTTTTGCTTTTTTTTTTAACCCCTGCACCCTGCCTGGTAATAACAAAAGGGGTTCCTAGTTCCTTCCTTTAAAAGCATTTTTCTTTATTTATTTATTTTTGCCTTTTTTGGCTTTATTTTTTATTTTTTTTGCAAAAAGCAGCATGTTCTGGTATGATATCCCATAGCTTTCTGATTGGTGGGGGTCTGACTGCCCATAACAGCACCATTCCATCTGCTTATTTTTAACCCTTTCAGTACAGTGGTCTGAAATCCACAGCAAAATAAAACATGTGGATTTTGCAGCAATTTATTTTTTCCAGTACGTGGACGTAACTCTTCGGGTGCCACTAAAGTTTAGTAGACAACGCACCAATTATATTAGTGTCACATCTGGACAAACCCTTCTGCCTTTAACATGTGATTATCAGATTGCTTCTCCCATACAGTGCGATGATTTAACATTACAGTCTATGGGAAAGGCACTTCGTTGTGGAGGGTCTCGGAAGCTTCAGAAGGCCACAGGCTGCCACAGCAACCGAACAACTCCCACGGTGTCAGCACGGGAAAGCCGATCGGGCACCGGGAGTGCAGCGCTCTTCGAACTTCTCTGCTCAGATGCCATGGTCACAACTGACCATAGCATCTGAAGGACTAAAAGTCTGCGATTGGTGTTATCTCTGATCACAGACATTGCCTCTGGGTGTCTGTTATGTAAAACAGCAGGGACCTGATGGCTATGGCATCCACTCAGCTTCTGAAAGGGGGGCGCCATCTTGCCATCTTTAAACCATGGACTTCGGCAGTACATGTATTGTGCTCGTTTTTAGGGATAAAAGATTCTAATCACCATCGCAGCCAATTTTATTCTACAATTCTGCTACATCAGCAATGAAAGATGAAGCATCTTTGCAAATGGCCTTGATTAAAAATATCCTATAACTTTTTTTATTACAGCTCCTATGCAGACCTATACATCACCATGGTAACAGACTACAAACAAACCCTGTGTAGTCTGGTCCTGCAGTCATATGTGCCTGTAGGTTACAGATGGATGGCAATGTGGCTTCAGGATCAGAATTGTTTACAATCTGCCACCATGGCGAGACATAAATGTATCTAGGAGCTGTAGACACTAAACGGTAGGAATCTTTTAATATACTCTATAAAGTTGCTTCAATGGGAGAAAAAAGCCCCTGCCAGGAGAATTTTCACACTTTTGAAACATCCAAATAAAATCTGAACTATAAAATACAAAAGTACATTGTACCCTAAAAATTAGCCGCCTGGCAGATTGCAAAAATTCCACCCAGCACTTTACTCAAAGTGAAACATTTTGTAAAAGATGTATTAAAAAAATTATTCTTATGTTTTTGGCAAAAAGTCTGACCCAAGTAGAGCCTGAGAAGCAGAAGTCTTCTAAAAAAATAACACTTCGGTCAATCACATGATGCACTGGGCTCAATTTTTTGCGGTATACTGCTAAAGGTATAATTCACCACATTGTTAGGCCTCATGCACACAACCGTACTGTGTTTAGCAGCCCACGAATTGCGGATCCGCAAAACACGGATACCCGCTGCGTGCATTCCGCATTTTGTGGAACAGAACGTCCCGCCCTATGATAGAAATGCCTATTCTTGTCAACAAAATATACAAGAATAGGACATGTTGTGTTTTTTTTTTCTTTTTTTTCCTGAGTAACAAAGCAACGGATGCGGACAGCACATGGAGGGCTGTCCGCATCTTTGCGGCCCCATTGAAGTGAATGGGTCTGCATTCGAGCCACAAAAACAAATCAAAACAACGGTCGTGTGCATAAGGCCTTAGATTGTCACTGAGCTCCAGGGGACACAGGCCTGGGCTCTAAAAAACAAACAAACTGCGCCATTGTAAATGTGCAATACTGGCGAAGGCAGGTCGGGTTCAGGCTGTCAGACTCTCTGAAGAGAAGAGAGAACCGTCCTCCACAGCTTCCCTCTGCTTTGTACAGAATACAGAGTGCTTAATAAGCGCAGCGCAGTGAATAGCTCCATGACCACACGATGCCCCCTGCATGGCAGATCTGCCGGGTCTTTGCAAACGCAGATCAACGCTGTGTGTGACTAATGGATGACCCAGGTATAGGGGGAAAGAAAAAAACTGAAGAATGTCCACCGGGGTATTTTATAAAAATAAACTATATATATATATATATATATATATATATATATATATATATATATATAGTAAAAAACTGTAGGGAGATTTACTAATAGATCACAATTCTGGCCCAATTTGCATGAAAAAACTGGTGTTCGTGCCCCACCATATTTGTTACCATATTTTAACGCCTCATTAGATGGCATGGGGAAATCAGTGAAAAATGCAAAAACCCTTGCAAAAACTTTGCACAAAAAAATTTCAATGCAAAGTAAGCCAACCAACAGGCGGTGTGAAATTATACAAAAATGTCTAGCAAGATGCACCAAATTTATGATCCAGCATCAGCCACTGTGATGAGTTTGTTATCTTTAGACTGCCTATTCCTATTTTACACATTTTTTTTTTTTTTATAGGCTAACTTTTGTGTTTTTTAAGTCCTATTATTTTCTTTTCTGTTTAATTACAGGTAAATTGTACAAAAAGTATAAAAATAATGAAAATTAATTGTTTGCTAATTTTTAAAACAGTTCTTTGGGCTGTTTTAGATGAAAAAAAATAATAATCGCAGAGTTTTCTTACTTACTTCTTGAGGATGAAAGATCGTTTCCACAGTACTTATCCTTCTGTTAGAAAAAAAAGCCCATAGAACTCTTTTAAAAATGAGTGAACTATACATTTAAGTTTTTTTGTACTTTTTGTACAATGTACCTGTAATAAAAAAAAAAAATATATATATATATATATAACTAAAAACACAAAAGTTATCCCACAAAAAGATAAGGCTACCAAAGTGCCATATGTGCAAAATCTCAAATGTCAATTGGTTGTTAAGGGTTATAAGGAAATACTCTACAGTTTTGTCTGTATACACTCTAATCCAACAGCTAAAGGGTCCCACTATAAAGGGACTTAAACACGTTGGCCGTAAAACGGAGAACCTACTTGGCGAGCTGTTTTTCGGCGTCTGCGCAGAGCTCCAGAAGACCCATTAAAACGGCAGATACGTCCATGTACGGTTCCCACACGGTAAAGCCTCGTCCAATCAGATCAATAGCTGTCCTGCGGATGGTGCTGTGCGGAGGGAGCTTGGGGCTGGGGGGCTGCAGCAGCAGGAATGTCAAAGCCTTGCCTGTGATAAAAAAAAGAGAGAAGATATACAACCTTTACTCCATGAAAGGACTTTTAACAAAACTGAACAGCGGCTTAAATGGGCGCACGTAAAAAAAAAAAAAAAAGTAGAAGAGGAGGAAGAAATCGGCTACCTCAGCAGAAAACATCGGGGCCCTCCACGGGATCAGCTAAAAAGCATAAAACTTAATGGAGAGGAAAATTGTTTGACAGACAAATCAGTGCACTTGATGTGATAGGGACACTGCCAGTGAGAAGGTGAAGAGGAGAGAGAAGCGTGGGCCGCACGTAGCCAGAGACCGCGCCGCTGATCAATAAGCAAAGTACAATTGCTAATCACCAACAGCTATTAAGGTCTGGTACAAAGCAGTGTGCACGTATTTACTGGGCGCACATGACTCGTGGAGATCCAGTTGTTGTAGAACAGGGGTCGGCAACCTTCCTCACTCCGGCTGTTGTGAAACTACAATTTCCAGAATGCTCCGCTCATTTCTAAGGGAGTTCTGAGAAATGCAGAGCAAGTACGCATGCTGGGAGTTGTAGTTTCACAACAGCTGGAGTGCCGGAGGTTGTCTACCCCTGTACATGGGACGAGCAACATCAGGAGATGTTCCAGAGCTCAAAAGGTACAGACTTCTAGGAGGTACCAATTAAAGAGGACCTTTCATCAGTTTTGCAAAAGTCTAATTAGGGTGTTACCTTTATAGGGCGTCCCCCCCATTGATGCCATGGCTGTTTTTTTTTTTGTTTTTTTTTAAAAAGATCCCCCCGTTCGCCCGCTGTGGCACCCCTTGATTGTGGCGCCTTGCATTATAATGAGGAGTATCGGAAGAATGAGGAGGAGACCGAGTCTTTCTCAGTGGGCGTCTCCTTCTCCCTGGCTGTGACGTTCTGCGAGGTGATTGGACAGCGCTACAGCCAGGGAGGAGGAAACGCCCATTGAGAAACCCTGGCGTCTCCTCCTCCCTGTTCCGATGCTAGTAATTAGCATACTGAGCGGGGAAAATACCAGAGGGCACAGCGGGCGAACGGAGCGGCGCCCAGGAATAATAGTAAGCACTATAGGATCCCCGCTTTATGCCCTACATAACGTGCTACTTACCTTATAAAGTCTGAACCCATGAAAGGTCCTCTTTAAATTAGATAACTGTCCACACAGTTTTTTTAATTCATTTTTAAAGGGGTTTTCTATTTCCAGGATCTTTATATGCATGGCCTATGTCCAGCATGGCTGCAGTAACCAGCTGCGTCCACTACACAATGGATGGAGCCAGTGTCGGACTGAGGCCCACCAGTATAACTGATTCTGGGGGCCCCCCTTAGGGCTCCTGCACACAAACTTATTTTTTTTCCGTCTCCGTACCATTTTTTTTTATGTGGCCTGTATGTGAAACCATTCACTTCAATGGGGCCGCAAAAAAACGGAAATGACCCCATATGCATTCTGTGTCTGTATTTCCACATGGCCACAAAATTATATAACCTGTCCTATTATTGTCGGCATTACAGACAAGGATAGGACTGTTCTATTAGAGGCCGGCTGCTCTGTTCCGCATAATGTGGAATGCACACACCCGGTATCCATGTTTTCCGGATCCGCAATTTGCACATCCAACAATCATGTTCATGAGCTCTTACAGTGATAACAGAAATAATAAAGATGAAGTATGATGGCCGACACTCACAGCAAAATGCACAAACATACATGTGGCAGAATTTAGGCTACTTTCACACTTGCAGTAGCCGGGTCCGGCAGGATGTTCCGGAGGGGGAACAGCCTGCCGCATCCGTGCTAATGCTAGCCCACCATGACGCCGTAAGTCCGCTGTAGTTTTTGTCCGGCCGCCTCTTGGCATGTTTGCCGTGCTGCGGCCGGACCTCCAGCCCGTACCTGGGAAGGTTCGTATAGCCCCTTGGGCACCTTACAAGGCTCATTAACATAACTCTAAAATCATTTTTTAAACAAAATAAAAGCACACAGTCCTATAGGACCGGTAGATTGCGGACATGCTAGCGGCGATCTAGCCGTGCATGTCCGCCATCTTTATAACCGAAAACAAGGTGACAGAATCCCTTTAAGTCAGTCAGAAACAAGACACATGCCGTTCCTATCACACATAGGAAACACACAATGCACGCACCAAGACATTTTTGCCTAACCCTATTAAGTGTAGCACATGTAAAGGGGCGGCCTCACTTCAGCAAATGGCATTTATTATGTAGAGAAAGTTAATACAAGGCACTTACTAATGTATTCTGATTCTCCATATTGGCTCTTTGCCATCAGATTATACACTGCTCGTATCCATGGTTTTGCCCACTCTGTAATCCAGCAGCGGTGGTCGTGCTTGCGCACTATAGGTAAAGGTGTTGGCCTATGCGCACTTCCAGCCTTTCCCTATAGTGTGTAAGCACGGCCACCGCTGCTGGATTGCAGGGTGGTTGTAACCACGGATACGTGCTGTGTATAATGTGATGGAAAGGAGGCAATATGGATAATAACAATACATTAGTAAGTGCCTTGTAGTAACTTTCTCTACATGATAAATACCAGTTACTGAAGTGAGACAACCCCTTTAACCACTTTAAGCATAAATGTCTGGCATGAAATTAATCAAATCTTAACCTCCTCAGATTGCACATAATCTACTGTATATTTAAAAGGGTTGTCCTACCATAACGACCTATCGCCTATCTACAGGTTAGGTGATAAATATCAGATTGCGGGGGTCTGACTGCTGGAGCACCCACTGATCATGAAAAAAGGGGTCCTGAGACATTCATTACCGCCAATCTATGTACACAAGGGTCTTAAAGGGGTTGTCTCACTTCAGTAAGTGGCATTTATCATGTAGAGAAAGTTAATACGAGCAACTTACTAATGTATAGTTATTATCCATATTGCTTCCATTGCTGGCTGGATTCATTTTTCCATCACATTATGCACTGCTCGTTTCCATGGTTACGACCACTCTGCAATCCATCAGTGGTGGTCGTGCTTGCACACTATAGGATAAAGCACCAGCCTATGTGAGCTCCCATGGTCCTGGCCACCAGAGAGCCTGACGCTTTTGCCTACAGTGTGCAAGCACGACCACCACTGCTGGATTGCGGGGTAGTTGTAACCATGGAAACGAGCAGTGTATCATGTGATGGAAAAATGAATCCAGCCAGCAAAGGAAGCAATATGGACAATCACAATACATCAGTAAGTGTCTTGTATTAACTTTCTCTACATGATAAATCCGACTTACTGAAGTGAGAACACCCCTTTAAGACCACGTTCCCTTGATCATGGGGGTCCCAGCAGTCAGACCTCCATCAGACACTTATCAACTGTCGATTCATAGCTGTTTCACCTTTTCACATTCGCTATCGTTAAAGATTTTCTTTGGGGACAACTAAGTCATCTGTGGGGGTCTGAACGCTGGAGCCCCCACTGATCCCCCTTCTTGATTATGCCCTGCCTCTCCATCCATTCTCTATGGGGTCGTCGGAAATGGTGGAGCACAGCGCTGGCTAATTCCAGTGGTCCCAAAGAGAAAGAATGGAGCAGCTGGGCGTATGTGTGGCCTGTCACACCATAAAAAGGGGGAACACGACCCGTTCCTGGGATCAGTGGGGGGGGTCGCAGAATCGGACCTCACTATTCACATAGTTATGCCCTATGGTGTAATTGGAGCACCAGCTGTTATAAAGATATATAAAAAAAATTAACTGGCATACAATTTCAGACCTAGAACAACATTCACTTGCAAAAATGGTCACCCTGATTTGTCAAGTTGCCAGAAACTTCTATGCAGTGATTCTTTGATGCTCAGCTTTCCCAAATACAGTTACAACTGTAGTAAGACCCCATTCACACGGTGCTACATGTGCCAAACAAATGCAGAATTGTGCAATAAAGACACCATATGTCAGGGATGGCCAACCTGCGGCTCTCCAGCTGTTGCAAAACTACAACTCCCAGCATCCCTAGTCTTACTACAGCTATCAGCCTACAGCAGGGCATGGTGGGAGTTGTACTTTTACAACAGCTGGAGAGCCACAGGTTGGCCAGCCCTGCCATATGTGAACATGTCCTCATCCTCTCCATGGCGTGAACTAAACTGTAGGTGTAACATGAAGCTTCAGATCTGTACCAGGGCCCTGGCCCATTGTGTGCCATGATACTGGTGTCTTCCATGCGTGGCAGAGGGACCTTTGCGTCTCATCGGGTGCCAGGTGTGACTACCACCTCTGCACCCTCTAAAGCTACATCCCTGGACTAAACCACTGCGTATAGATTGTAGAGTTCTATATGACGAGACACAACCCCCACAATCGCGTATACACTGGAGCCCCCCGCAAAAAACAAAAAACACAGCACAGCTCAACAGCAACTGACTGATTTCCACTGAGGCAATGCACGGCACCGTATGGATGGAACGAGCAGAGAAGTAATCGTAAAATGTATAGGAACCACTCGTAGGACATTATTTATTGTCAGCCTTGCACAGGACGAGTTCATGGCTCTCTATGACACCTTTAATGGACACAATAAATCCAAAATGGAAGCATTTCTCTTCTCTGCAGTCATGTCCGCTACCATCCACGTCAGCCCTGACTCGTACATGTCCAAAGAGACAATAATGGGCTTTCATGGTTCAGAGGAAGAAAGGTCAGTGAAGAAACTCGAAGAACAACTGAAAGATTCTCCAGTTTAGAGATACTTTGGCAATTAAACATAATAAAAAAAAAATGCTATTCAATAAATAGAGCCACGTGATGTTTTTCTTTAACTTATTTCTTGTCCGTCTCATTGATGTGGTCGCACATGATCAGTTTAAATCTTCAACTGCCACCAGGCATACCTTCTATAAGCGATGAATGGGGAGATCTCTGGCTCTAAGTAAGGTACAGGAGCAGGAGAGTGTCCTGTATATATGATTTTCATTTTTTACATCAGTCACAGCATAACCCCTTTAATACAGGACCCTCGTCACTTGACCAGTGCAGCCACAAAGCGCGTCTCTCAACTGGGAGGGCCTGTCCTGTCCTGTATTACCCTGGCAACCCATTGATTTTAACGTACACAGTGTAATTCTCAGTTTCCCCTGTGGTGGCGCTGCAGGGAAACCGGACACTTACAGCCAGGCTTCCTCATGATCACAGCTGATCGCTGGAGGTTCCAGCAGGAGCACTTTTTGTGATCAGCTTATTGGCAAGGGACCCTTCTAAAAAGTTTGGATTATCTAAAGCAGAGAACCCCCCCGCCGGCTAAACTTTTGCAAAGGATTTCAACCAAACATGTAAAACTGTCCATATATTAGTAAATCAAGAGTCCGAGCAGCAGCCATTGCCTGCAAACTAAAGGGGATGTCTCATCTGAGACACTGGTGGCATAGCACTGGAGTATGCCACCAGTGTCAAAGAGGTTTGGGTTCCAAATCTGGGACCTGCACCTATCTCGAATTCCCATAGAAATGAATGGAAGACCCACCGCGCAAGCGTGGCCGCTGCTCCGTTCACTTCTTTGGGACTGCCGGAGAGAGCCGAGCCAGTGCAGTCCCATAGAAATTAATGGAGGGTCACAGAGAACTCCTTTAATAATGAATAGGGTAGAACACTGAAACCATAGGACGGTAAACAGGACACTATAAGGCGGCATCAGCGAGTCCTCGGCTATGACGAGCCGGTGAGGAAGGAGTTACGGCTGCGCAAGCTTCCTGAGGATATAAATACATAGATTTTAGTGAAGAGCAGCTGAGGTTCCCCATTAGGTTAGCTTTATCTATAATATGCGCCTTTTGCCTTTGTACTCGCTTATTATCTTTTCTGCAGTTGGAGAAGAGGACACTTGGGTCACTCGCTGAAGCCATTTTATATTCAGGACCTCTGCAGAGGTCAAAGGAGATGCTTAGAGAAATCTCAGGACGGGCTCACTTGGCATTTAAAAGAAGCCTTGAAGGTTATTCCTCAGGAAACTACGCAAAGGCACAATCTACAAGTTCTGGTTCTCAACACGAGATAGAAATCTGCTGGGATTTTCAATGTAGGCTTAAATTTTCCTTGGTTCTACGCAACCATTCAGCAAGATATCTATAGGCAACATACATTTCATGCTCAAGGCGGGGATTATGAACAAGGTCATAGTCGGCCAACGAGCTGAATTAAGATTTCAGTGTTCTACCCCGGGGAGATTGGAGAATACAGAACGTTGCGATCTAACATATCTAACATATAGAAGGGATTATACTGTCAGCGGGAGGATCATGTCTATGGTGATGACCATCCACCAAGCCTAAGAAGAATGCCGTGAATTCAACGGCATTACATATGTAATGGTCCGAACACTATGGCTACAGGACGACTTTGCTTAATTTACGGTCATACGTCACACATGCGGCTTTGGTTCTTCCAACAATGGTGGAGTCACACTTGTCTACCTTTGAAATGAGTGGGATCCGACTATTGTACCAAAGTGGCGGTCAATGAAATTTAGGTGCAATCAAAATTTGCAGAAGTTGTGTACATTGTGCGCCTCGATGGAGAGAGCATTCCAGCAAAGATGGCAAGTAACCCTGGCAGGGGCGGATTGAGAACTTAAAGTGGCCCTGGAAAAAAAAAAAGTGGTGCCAAAGCGACAGAAGATGATGCTCAGATACCATTCTACAGAACCAAATATACCCACAGAACCAAAAATACCTCTCCAGAAGCTATCCCTCTGTGGTGGCCATCAATAGTTGCCACGTTCTGTCCTCCTCCTCCAATTGTCTCTAATATGGATATTGGAGGTGAGATCTGGGCCACAACACCAGGCCAACCCTACCTTCAGCATGCTGCCTTGACCTCCACTAACAATGACCTCTATTGTTCCCCTAGCAGTATGTACACAGCCAGCTGCAGTGAGAAGAGCTAGGGTGGCCCTATGGGCATCAGCCCACAGTGAAAATTCCCTGTAGGGTCTTTGGCCAATCGGCCACGAACCCTGGCATAATAGATACAGAGATGGATAGAAACGCGTTGGATACATAAACCAGTTAAAGCTTTAGTTGTGCATCCTTCAAAAGGTTTACCAAGACTGTACATTCATGACCAGTTCTAAAGACCCCCACCCATGTCCATTCTGCCGAACAAAGGGGCAGCAATGATCTCTTCGCTGCAGCACTGCACACAGTAACATCCATATGTGTTCGGCCATATCTGGTGCTAAAGATTAGCCCGTTTACAAGAACGTGTTAAGGACTGCAGACTGGTGAGAGTTCCTGGGGCATGACAACCACCGATTATACAAGATAGACCATCAATGCAAAGACTTGAACACGGTCTCTGCAGCAGCCATGAAATCAGCTCTCTTTCCAGACTATGAATAAGGAAGCTCTCTCCCCCCTCTTGCAGCAAAGACTTATTGTACAATTCCAAACACTACATTCAGCCAATCAGCTTCATGCACACAAATATTTGTTACTTTACCTCCTTAAAGGAGTTGTGCCACCAATATCTCATGTGAGACATCGCTAGAATATGCCACCAATGTCAGATAGGTGCAGGTCCCAGAGGTGAGACCCACACCTATCTCTAGAACTGAGCTCCCAAAGTGAAGGACAACCCAAAGTGAGTGCCCAATGGGTGCATGATGTTGTGGTAAAATCTGCTGGTTGACACAGTTGGGTGTGGCCTGGCCGCATCCAGACAGCCATGCTGGACTCTTATAGCACCTGTGCATTGAAATGCATGGTTGCAGCTCCCATAGTTATTGCCTATGGACCTTATACATCATAAATGGAGTTTCCACAGCTAGAACTCTTCTGTCCCCTGGAAAAGGACTGCAGCCCTATAGTAAGACGTAAATCTCAGCGTCCCATTCAGAATTTTAACCTAGTACAGCGCCGCTATTCATCCAATGCAAGAACTGCATTAGCCCCATTCAGAAGAAGCTGTGGTTTTCTGCGGAGTACCTAGCTGGGGCCATAGCATTGAGAGACGAACATAAAAATAAAAAATAGGTAAGGCTTACTAATGTAAAGTGGCAAAAATCAGGCTCTATGTCCAGTAAACTATATACCTGATGTAAGGTCTCATCCACACAACAGAATCTGCATTAAATCTGTTACGTGTTGTGAACAGAGCCATAATAGTGCAGAGGCACAGAGGGACAGCGCTCCTGCGCAGTCATACCATCTCAGTATCCTCCAAAATCAATGCAAGTCAACAGACAGACAATGAAGAAAGCTCTGGATCTCAGCACCTGAAGAGTGCAGAGAATTTTTCACTTTGGCTTTGCAATTCTGTAGAGCTGACACGGGAAGCCGTGTCACACATGTGTGCCGATGACCAATAACCGGGGGGAGAGCAGCGGAAGTGCAGGCAGCAGGGTAACAAGCAGAACACAGTCTAATGAATTGCTGAATGACTGCTGGGTGCATAGGGGATTACTTATTACATTGCCTTCACTCGTGCAGAGATGCATCATGTTCATATGACTGCAGCAATCAGCACAATGAATTAGTAATAAGTGGCTGCAGATCAAACCTGCTGATAAATAGAGCAACAAATTAAAACCCTTCACCGACTGCAGATGGCGGAGGACCGGAGTAAGATCTGCAGAGGACGATGCCTCCTGGTATTCAGAGGCACTGCGTCTAACCTCTCTGCCACCTAATAGCTCACATTTAAAGGGGTATTCCCACCTAAGGCTAGTTTCACACTAGCGGTCAAATCTTCCAGGCAGAGGAACAGTTCACTGTAACCGGCACAGCCAGATACTGCCTTTCCCCAACAGAGCCCATTGACTATAATGAGACCCAGCAGGGATACGGCCTGTTTCCGGCAGCAGCGCAGAGATTCGGACAAACAAAAACCACGGTGAGCCCCGGTTTTTGTTGAACCCAAACCCAGCACTACTGCCGGAAACAGGCCGGATCCCATTATAGTCAATGGAGCTTGGCAGTGCTCCGGCCCTTTCTGTCCGTGATGGATAGGATGAACTCTGGCAGACTGTTCTATCTCATATCTGTCTAGAAAATCCAAAGTAATATGAACAGTACTGAGGTCAAATCGTAGTGGTGTGCCAGCGGCAGGAGAAGCGATCCACCGTCCAAGAAATAAAGTACAAAACTCCACGGCACTCGCAAGGAAAGTAAATTAAGTAGTGTTCTTTAATCACCAAATGTGACGTTTCAGTCCTCTTAGGGCTCTTCACACTTGCGTTGTCCGGATCTGTCGTGTACTCCACTTGCCGGAATTACACGCCGGATCCGGAAAAACGCAAGTGAACTGAAAGCATTTGAAGACGGATCCGTCTTCAAAATGCGTTCAGTGTTACTATGGCAGCCAGGACGCTATTAAAGTCCTGGTTGCCATAGTAGGAGCGGGGAGCGGGGGAGCAGTATACTTACCGTCCGTGCGGCTCCCGGGGCGCTCCAGAATGACGTCAGAGCGCCCCATGCGCATGGATGACGTGCCATGCGATCACGTCATCCATGTGCGTGGGTCGCCCTGACGTCACTCTGGAGCGCCCCGGGAGCCGCACGGATGGTAAGTATGCTGCTCCCCCGCTCCCCTCTACACTTTACCATGGCTGCCAGGACTTTAGCTTCCCGGCAGCCATGGTAACCACTCTAAAAAAGCTAAACGTCGGATCCGGCAATGCGCCAAAACGACGTTTAGCTTAAGGCCGGATCCGGATTAATGCCTTTTAATGGGCATTAATTCCGGATCCGGCCTTGCGGCAAGTGTTCAGGATTTTTGGCCGGAGCAAAAAGCGCAGCATGCTGCGGTATTTTCTCCGGCCAAAAAACGTTCTGGTCCTGAACTGAAGACATCCTGATGCATCCTGAACGGATTTCTCTCCATTCAGAATGCATTAGGATAAAACTGATCAGGATTCTTCCGGCATAGAGCCCCGACGACGGAACTCTATGCCGGAAGAAAAAGAACGCAGGTGTGAAAGAGCCCTTACTGGGACTTTTCTCAAGCAGTGACCATCCATCTATCCATCTTATATCTACCTAATATCTCATATCTATCTATGTATCTTATATCTACCTAATATCTCATATCTATCTATGTATCTCATATCCATCTAATATTTATCTATGTATCTCATACATCTCTCATTCACCCCACAAGAGTGTAAAATCATTTCACATCTTTTATGTCGGCCAAGTAGCTTCTATCCAACTTTCCCAGAACCAGACAGAACCAAGAAATGGATGAATACAATTTAAACAGAAGAGAACATCTCAAAAGGCCCGGAAATCATCTCTCCTAAAATGTGTCTGCTTCAGTAAACACTTGTATTTTCAAGAAATAATAATTCTGAAGGAATTTAGAATTGCCCTTCTGTTATTCCTCCAGATGTTTCCATTCCATGTCCATACACAGTCTGACGTGATCCAACCTATTCTGATGGTGCAGGAACACATCCTATTAGGAATACGTCCAGTTAATATATTTAAACATTTTTCCAGGGGGAAGAACAGAGGGAAGCGATGCAGAAGCGTAGGGAAAAACGATTTTAGACTAAAACAGACAAAATATCTTCTATCCCACCACATTTTTGGAAAGAGCTGCAAATATATAAAACACATGTACCCAACCCAATCCATATCAGCGAGCGACGGGAAGAAGATATCAGTAAGTGATTGTTCATTATTGGGATGGAGATAAGAGCCGATCGGGCGAGTCGTGAAATGTCAGGTGCATTAGTACATCAGATTACCGGTCGCAGCCAGAGTTGGTAGGCCCTCGGGGGGTCAACGACTTGAAATGTCTTGGCATTTGCAGAGGGTAGCCGCTCCTGGGGCGGCTGCAGGATATTCTGCCCACTTCTCAGTCAGGACATCTTTGTTTAAACTTTGACTTGGCTTAAATGAAGGAATTAATATTGACAAAAACATCAAGGGACCTAATGAGTTGTTAGTTAAGGCAATAAACATGTCACATTAGAGTCCGCGCAGTAACGAGGTAATTAGCCCGGGCGGAAAAAAGCCCTGCCGATTGGAGCGGCGCACTCCTTGCTTTTAACCTCTCAGTCCATTATCTGGTGCAGGACAAGTGGGGGCCTCGGTTTAATGTATCTTTTCCAATACGCGTCAGCTCGGCTACACCGGCCAACGACTGCATTAACCTGCGGGTTCGGACGAGGGGGGATTTTTATCCTTTACACTTAGAATTTGCAAACATTAAAATGCTGACGGAGGACGCGGGGAAAAGGATGAGTGCGGGGGCACCGGGTCGGGCAGCCCTAATATAAGATGATTAAGGGTCGTAATAATCTCAGCGGATGGCCGGCACGCTTATGTTATTTACTTACACAATTCCTACCTAACTTATAATGCAGCGCCCCCCGGGGGAGGAATAGTCCACGGGAAATGGAGCCAAGGCTGCTTCTGAAAGACAGTAGGGGGAGACTTAACAAAACGGGTGTAAAGGAAAAATGGCTTCGTTGTTAATACAGACAATCAAATTCCACCTTTAATTTTCCCAAAAAGCTCTAAAAAAATTAAAGGTGGTATCTGATTGGTTGCTATGGGCAACTAACTCAGTTTTCCTTTACACCCGTTTTTGATAAATCTCCCCCATATGGGTGTAAACGGCTTGAAGGTGAAAACACATGGAGACAACAGAGGAAGACTGCGGCCTGAACTAGATAAACCCTACACGATTAAGTATTGCGCTAGAACAGGGATCAGCAACCTCTGGCATGCCACCCGTTGTGAAACTACAAATGCCAGCATGCTCCATTCACTACTGTGGAACAGCTGAGACACTGTGCGCGAAGGGAGTTGTAGTCTAGAACTGGTATCAGCAACCTCCGGCACTCCAGGTGTTGTCTAGAACAGTAGTCAGCACCCTCCGGCGCGCCAGGTGTTGTCTAGAACAAGTGTCAGCACCCTCCGGCGCGCCAGGTGTTGTCTAGAACAAGTCTCAGCACCCTCCGGCGCTCTATGTGTAGTCTAGAACAGGAGTCAGCACCCTCCAGCTCTCCAGGTCTTGTCTAGAAAAGGAGCCAGCACCCTACAACTTTCCAGGTGTTGTCTACAACAGAGGCCAGTCCCCTCCGGCTCTCCAGGTTTTTCTAGAACAGGGATTAGCAACCTCCATCTGTCAGTCAATCTCTGTCAGGTTGGATGGAAACCATCGGTGGACAGCCATTTTCAGGTCTCTCCAGAGATGTTCGATCAGGTTCAAGTCAGGGTTCTGGCCGGGCCACTCAAGGTCATTCACAGAGTTGTCCCTAAGCCACTCCTGTACTGTTTTGGCTGTGTGCCTAGGGCCACCGTCTTGTTAGAAGGTGATCCTTCAGCCCATTCAGAGAATCCGAACGCTCAGGTTCAGGTTTTCATTAACCTTCAGCAAATGGCATTTATCATGTAGAGAAAGTTAATACAAGGCCCTTCCTAATGTATGGTGATTGTCCATGTTTTTCATTTGCTTAGTTCATTTTTCCATTGCATTATACACTACTCATGTCCAGGGGTTATGACCACCATACAGCAGCGATGGCCGTACCTGCACACTATAGGAAAAGGTGCTGGCCTCTCTAGTGGCAGGGACCATGGGGGTGCGCATAGGCCCAACATTTTTTTTCTTACAGTGTGCAAGCATGGTCACTGCTGCTGGATGACAAGGAGGTCATAACCCCTGGATAGGAGCTGTGTATAATGTGATGGAAAAATTAATCAAGCCCCCAAAGGAGACAATATGGACAATCACAATACATTGGTAAGTGCCTTGCATTAACTTTCTCTACATACATGATGAATGCCCTTTGCTGAAGTGAGACGACCCCTTTAAGAATATCTCTGTACTTTTCTTCTTTCACATTTCCCCCAACCCTGACCATTTTCATGGTCCCAGGAATGGTATTGGGCAGGTGATGAGAAACCTGGTTTCCTCCACACATGACGCTTAGAATTAAGGCCAAAAAGTTCAATCCTGGTTTCATGAGACCTGAGAATCTTGTTTCTCACAGTCAGAGTCCCTTAGGTGTTTTTTTTGCAAACTTTCATTTGTCTTAGGGCTCATGCAGACGACCGTATGACCTCCGAGACATACGGTCCGTGAGCGGGCCATATGTCCCGGAGCGGCATACATCTTGCATACGGAAGCACACAGCATCATAGGTTACTATGATGCTGTGTGCATTGGGCCACCTGCGGGACTATTATGAGTGCGGGACAATAGCCCTGCGGGCGGCCCGATGCACACATCATTATAGTAACCTATGATGATGTGCGCTCCCGTACGCAAGATATATGCCGCTCTGGGACATATGGCCCGCTCATGGACCGTATGTCTCGGAGGGCAAGGGTGTGCAAGTGCCCTTACTGAAGAGAGGCTTCTTTCTGGCCACTCTGCCATTAAGTCCAGATTGGTGGAGTGCTGCAGTGATGCTTGACCTTCTGGAAGTTTCTCCCATCTGCACACAAGATCTCTGTAGCTCAGCTAGATGGACCACTGAGTTTTTGGTCACCTCTCTTGTCAAGGTCCTTCTCCCACGATTACTTAATCTGGAGGGGTGGCCAGCTGTAGGAAGAGTCCTGTTTGTTTAAAACTTCATCCACTTAAGAATTATGGAGGCAACTGTGCTCTCTTGAGCTTTCAGTGCAGCTGAAATGTTTTTGTCCCCTTCGCCAGATCTGTGCCTCCACACAATCCTGTCTTTGAGCTCTACAGACAGGGCTGTGTCTTTCCAAATCATGTCCAATCCACTGAATTTACCACAGGTGACTCCAATAAAGGCGTAGAAACATCTCAAAGATGATCAAGAGAAATGGGAGGCCCCAGAACTAAATTTGAAGTGTCAGAGCAAAGGGTCTGAATACTTATCTCCATGCGAGATTTTAGTTTTTCCTTTTTAATGAATTTGCAACCATTTCTAGACTTTTGTTTGTATGGGAACATGGAGGTGAATGCTGCAGCTGCGAGTTTTCTCCAGTGTAATTCTACTAACGACACCATATTTCTTTCTTTCAATGTCAGAACGTGGAAAATCAAATGTGAAAGCCAGATCAATTCCACTCCGAGGCCATAAATGAGCTTTAGATCACATTTGCTTCATTTTATAGCAGAAAGCTATATCCTTGTATTTGCCCTCATATAAAAAGTAATGGAGGGTGATAGAAGGTGGTGATTGGGAGGGGGATGCGGGGAGGGTGAAAATCACTAATTTTAGTGAATCACAAGTTAGCGTAATGGTCAAAGACCATTAAAGCCATTTTCTGACACTTTAATACTGATGACCTATCCTCTATATCTGATCGGTGGGGGTCTGACACCCCGGACCCTACTGTTTGAGAAGTTACCGCCACTCTCCTCTCACTGCTTTTCCTAAGCCAGTGCTTTTCCTAAGTCATATTCATCGATCACATGGCCTAGGCGCTGCTCCACCCCACTAAGGTGAATGGTGCTGAGCTGCGATACCAAGCACAACCACTATACACTGGACGGTGCTGTGCTTGGTGAGCAGAGAGAAGGCCGTGGCGCTACTGCGAGCACTGGTGCCTTCTCAAACATCTGATCGGTGGGGGTTCTGGGTGTCGGACCCCCACTGATCAGATACTGATGACCTATCCAAAGGATGGGTCATCAGTATTAAGGTCTTGGAAATCCCTTTTCTTGGTTTTATAGAATTGAATGACAATTTGCTCAACAATGGAGAACAAGACACGGATTGCACACCCACATGCCATGCATTGATCTACTGCTAATCTCAGCATAACTCGTAAACATCTTTATTGAGGCACTTTGTATACGTTTTGATCAAAATGTAGATGCACACTCACCACGTCAAGGTGACTTCTATTGGATGGGTCCCTAATTCTAATTTTGAGCAGCGCCACATGGTGACCACCACTGCATGATAATTTGCCCCATCGACAGGCCATATTGTAAGTCGTTGTGATGGAAAATGTCCTATCATTGTCTGTCTACAGCAGTGTTTCCCAACCAGTGTGCCTCCAGCTGTTGCAAAACTATAGCTCCCAGCATGCCCGCACTGTCCAGGAATGTTTGGAGTTGTAGTTTTGCAACAGCTGGAGGCACACTGGTTGGGAAACACTGGTCTACAGCTCCAGTGCAGACCTACACTATATCAGCTTTGGCCATCACTTCTACATTTACCCTATTCCAAAACCATGGGTCAAAAATAATGTTGGATGCCTTTGGGGTTGTAAGGCTGAAGGTTTTTCAGCAAGATTTTGTCTCAGAGAATTTCTCAGCCAAAAGAGCATGAATGAGGTCAGACCCTGATATCGGTGGAGAAGGCCAGGAGAAGGTCTTGTTTACCACTGGTGTTCCAATACATCCTAAAGGTGTCGGATGGGGATGAGTTGAGGACTCTGTGCAGCCATGCCAGTTCCTCCACACCAAACTCACCTTTAGGGGTCATGCCCATAAACGTAAGGTGGTAGAGAGGTGACTCCACTATCCAGAGAACATGATCCCTCTGCTCCACAGTCCAGCAAAGATGTGCTTTACACCGTTCCGGCCGCCATTTGGCATTGTGCATGTTGCTGCTCAACCATGGAAACCCATTTTATGAAGCTCCAGATACACCGTTCTTGTGCTCAGGTCATTTCTAGGGCCAGTTTGAATCTCTGTAGTAAGGGATGCAACAGGATGGGGGATTTTTACACACCTCAGCATTCGGAGGCGGCACATTGTGAGTTTCCGTGTTCGCCCACTTCATGGCCAAGCTCCAGTTACGTGCAGACATTTCCATTTCACAATACCACTAGGTGACCAGAAACGTCATGAGCTGGCTAGTAGCAGAAGTGATTTCTTATGACAGCGCCATGTTTAGTCACTGAGCCCTTCAGTACGACGCATACTACTACTACCAATGTCTATGGAGGATTCATGGCTTTGTGCTTCATGTTATGCACCGGTCTGCAATGGATGTGGCTGAGAAACCTGAGCTCAGTAATCAGGAGGAGGGTGCATATACTTTTGGCCACAGAGCGTATCATACAGATGGAAGGGAGTAATACAGTCAAGCAGAATTATAAAATGCAGCTCTGGATGTGACTGAAGAGAAGGATGTTAGGTATCTTCTGGTGGATACATATGCATGCAGAGTTTGAGCATTGCAGAACGGTTTGTTCATCAGTTACAGTTCACATACACAAATAACCTACATAAAACACTGAGTCCCTCAGTGATATAATGTATTTATTATACTCCAGGGCTGCATTCACAGTTCTGCTGGTTGATATTAAAAACATATTGTCTTTAAACATGACCCACCCATCTCCATAAGGCGCTGCTCTTTCCTTCACTAGATTTCTGTGCAGAGCCTGGAGTAAAGTTGAAGTCAAGCATGTAAACCACTAGAGAAAGACCCGAGGCAGCAAGGGATGCTGGGACATTTAAAGGGGTTGTCCCATCTCAACGTTTATGGCACATCACTAGAGCACGCCACAAAAGTCAGATCGTGGCTGGTCCCAGAGGTTGGACCGACACCTATCTACAGAAGTGGGCTCCTGAAAAGGGTTGGGTGAATCGAGCTTCGGATCATAGATCCAAAGTCGATTTGTTCAAAAACATTGTTTGTAAGGCTGTTTCCGTACAGCGTTAAAATGTATGTGCTCCTTGTAGGAAAACTTTGTCTCGGCCGTAGATGCGCGAGACTTCAGTAAATGACTTCGGCATTTCTATTTTGAAATGTTATTAAATACGCAGATAGGAATACCGAAGCCTCGCAAAACTTCAGCCAAGACAAAGTTTTCCTACACAGAACACATACAGTTAATGTTGTATGGAAACAGCATTAACCACAAAGTTTTTCAATAAATCAACCTCGGATCTATGATTCGAAGTTAAATTCGCTCAATCCTACTCCTGAATGTAAAGAAGAGCAGCTGCGCATGCACAGTGTACTCTCTATTCACTGCAATGAGACCCTTGAAAATAGCCGGGCGAGTGAGCGAATCCACCTGTCCAACTACCACTATGGGACTGACGGAAATAGCCAAGCCGGCACTCGCCTAGAAACTCACACAGCAGCAACCACATGTGCGACTGCGCTCTCTTCACTTCAGGGGCCCTGTTCTACAAGGGGATCCAAGAGGAGGGACCCACATTTATATGATATTTATGGCATATCCTATCAATATGAGACAACCCCTTTAACCACTTCCTGACCAGGCCTGATTTTGAAAATCTAATGTGTCACTTTATGCGGTAAAAGTGACACATTGTACTCCATGTTAATGGTAAATTTGAGTCAATATGTTTTACCTTTATTGCTAAAACAAAATTCAAAAGTTAACGAAAACTTGAAAAAATTCACTGTTTTCTAAATTTGAATCTCTCTGCTTTTAAGACAAATAGTGATGCCTCATAAAATATTTATTAATTAACATTCCCTATATGTCTACTTTATGTTGCCATCATTTTAGTAATGTAATTAGATTTTTTTTTTAGGACGCTAGAAGGTTTAGAATTTTAGAAGCAATTTTTTTAAATTTTAAAATGTCAATTTTAAAGTCAACTTTTTTAAGGACCAGTTTAGTTCCGAAGTCACTTTGTGGGGCTTACATAATAGAACCAACCCATAAAAGACTCCATTTTAGAAATGACACCCCTCAAACTATTCAAAACTGGTTTTAGAAATGTTGTTAACCCTTTAGTTATTCCAAAGGAATTAAAGCAAAATAGAGGTGAAATTTCAAAATGACACTTCTTTTGCAGATTTTCCATTTTAATAATTTTTTTCCTGGAACACATCAAGGGTTAACAACAAAACAAAGCTAAATATTTATTACCTTGATTCTGCAGTTTGCAGAAACACCCCATATGTGGTCGTATACCGCTGTTTGGGCACACGACAGAGCACAGAAGGCAAGGAGCGCCATATGGTTTTTGGAGGGCAGATTTTGCTGGAATGGTTTTTGGGCACCATGTTGCATTTAAAGAGGCCCTGAGGTAACTCCACAGTGAAACCCCCCAAAAGTGACCACATTTTGTAAACTACACCACGCAAGGAAATTTTAAGGGGTGTAGCGAGCACTTCACTCAACAGCTGTTAAATAGAATTTTTTATACTTGGGTGTGAAAATGAAAAATTATTTATTTATTTTTTTACCAGAAAATGGTGCTTTAGGCCAAAACTTTCTTTTTCACAAAAGATAACAAGAGAATATCCCCTATCAATTTGCTAGGGCTCAGAAGGGAAGGAGCGGCATCTGGATTTTTCTGTGGTTTTTATTGGTACCATTTTGGGGTATATTTGGCTTTCTGGTTGCTTTTTATCTAATTTTTGGGAGGTGAGGTCACACAAAAAAGCTGTTTTATGTCATTTTATTTTTTATACTGTTCACTTGATGGGGTAGATCATGTGATATTTTTATATATCCAGTCATTACAGATGCAATGATACCAAATATGTCTATTTTTTTTTTACATTTTAGACAAACATTTTTAGAAAAAAAAGTCATGTTTTTGTGTTGCCATTTTCTTAGAGCCATTTGTTTTTTATTTTTCATTTTTCTGGCTATAGTCTTGTGTGAGGACTTGTTTTTTGAGGACGAGGTGACGTTTTTATTGCTACCATTTTGGGGTACATACGACTTTTTTATATAAAAAAAACATATGATTTTATATTTTTTGTAAGGTGACTAAAAATAACTGTTTTGGCATAATAGTTTTTTAAACCCTTTACTTGATGGAGTAGATCATGTGATAATTTTGTAGAGCCAATTGTTACAGACGCGGCGATACCAAATATGTCAAATTTTTCTTAATTTTTTGACATTTTACACAATAAGGCCTCTTTCACACGGGCGTCAGTTTTTTTGCCCAGATAAGAGCTGGGTGCGTTGCGGGAAAATGCACGATTTTCCCGCGCGAGTGCAAAACATTGTCATGCGTTGCACTCGCGTGAGAAAAATCGCGCATGTTTGGTACCCGAACTTCTTCACAGAAGTTCGGGCTTGGGATTGATGTTCTGAAGATTGTATTATTTTCCCTTATAACATGGTTATAAGGGAAAATAATAGAATTCTGAATACAGAATGCATAGTAAAACAGCGCTAGAGGGGTTAAAAAAATAATAATAATAATTTAACTCACCTTAGTCCACTTGATCGCGAAGCCGGCATCTCCTTGTGTCTCCTCTGCGCTGAACAGGACCTGGGGTGAGCTGCTCCATTAAATACCGGTTAAGGACCTTCGATGAGGTCACTCCGGTCATCACATGGTACGTCACATGATCTTTTACCATGGTGATTCACCATGGTAAAAGACCATGTGATGACCGGAGTGACGTCATCAAAGGTCCTTAACCGGTATTTAATGGAGCAGCTCACCGCAGGTCCTGTTCAGCGCAGAGGAGACACAAGGAGATGCCGGCTTCGCGATCAAGTGGACTAAGGTGAGTTAAAAAAAATTTTTTGTTTTTTTTTAACCCCTCTAGCGCTGTTTTACTATGCATTCTGTATTCAGAATGCTATTATTTTCCCTTATAACCATGTTATAAGGGAAAATAATAATGATCGGGTCTCCATCCCGATCGTCTCCTAGCAACCGTGCGTGAAAATCGCACCGCATCCGTACTTGCTTGCGGATGCTATGCGATTTTCACGCTTCCCATTCACTTCTATGGGGCCTGCGTCGCGTGAAAATCGGACAATATAGAGCATGCTGCGATTTTCACTCAACGCACAAGTGATGCATGAAAATCACCGCTCATGTGCACAGCCCCATAGAAATGAATGGGTCAGGATTCAGTGCGGGTGCAATACGTTCACCGCACGCATCGCACCCGCACGGAAAACTCGCCCGTGTGAAAGGGGCCTAAGAGCAGTTTTTGAAAAAAAAAATCATGTTTTTGTGTTGCAATTTTCATAGAGCCATGTAGCGCTGTCCAATCGCAGCGCAGAGCGTCACAGCCAGGGAGAAAAAGCTGTGACGCTCTGCGCTGTGAATGGACAACGCTACAGCCAGGGAAGAAGGAGACGCCCACGGAGAAAGACTGCGTCTCCTCCCCATTGCACCGATGCGGCACAGCAGGGCATTGAAGGCATATTTTTAAAAATCAAGCAGGGTGGCAGCAGGGTGTATCCCGAAAGTACAGGTATATATCTCCCTTAATAAAATCGCATGAAAGGTCCTCTATAAAGATGCTAAATATAGAAAAAGAAAAAAACTGAGTCTAAACGGGCTCCAAGAATCTAATATATTTTATTCAAAAACACGTACAAAATTTTAAATAAAATATATTAGATACCTGGAGCCCGTTTAGACTGTTTTCTTTCTATGTTTAGTTGGTGCTGAGTGTTTTTTTTTTTTGTGGGCCTATTACATTGGCTAATATTGGTTGTTTTTGTGTACCGTATATTAAATTTTTCTCTCCTTAAAGAGACCAGCTCTGTATGGAGACTTATTGGCAATGATCTATGGGGGGAAAAAAATATGCAAAGAGGTATCTTCCAAGAAAAGAGAACCATCTCGCCAGCGCCACCTTGTGGAAGTGGCTTCTTAGAAGTCAAAATCTGACTTTTTAAAAAGCCTTGGAATATGACAAAGGAAAATAGCCAAACCAAATATCTATCCGTAGACATCTGGGGGGCAAGCAGCACTCTGAAACAGCTGTCTACGGATGGATATCTGGCTTGGCATTTTCCATTGTCATATTCGAAGACTTGTGACTCCTTTTTGACTCCTAGGTGGCGCTAGCAAGATGGCTCTCTTTCCTTGAGAGATGCCTCTTTGAAATGTATATACAAAGTTGCTGAACTTTTACTCTATAATAATCCTATATCTAATCTGCGGAGGTGGATTTACGGTACGATGCTATAATCCCTCCTGCGTGAAAAGTCTCATCTTCTTCCCGGGCAGCTCCTCCATCAAACCTCATTTCTGGAGAATAATACATACGTGACAAGCCATGGCGCTGGAATGAGATAACGGTGCAGAAGCTGCTGGTGAGCCATTGATTTACTGTGGGTAGATGAGTCGCACGTGCGTCAGAGTGGCGGTCAGCAGCATTTTCTTATCTGTGCCCCTTCTGTTTCTTCTAATTGTGAATGTGCTGCAGCCTACGTCAGCGCTACAGGAATAAGCCGCAATAACAATGGGAATAGTTATGGCGCGTGCTTCATACACAGAACATATTCCAATGTCTGTGCAATGCCGCGCGTCTCCGATAAGTGATCTTCGGGTGCTGCTGTGGAACGGGCAGCACCCGGACTGAACACTGACGCATCAATGTGAATAAGCCCAGTTCACACGGCCCATCAAATCCACAGGCATCCGCCCGGGCAGAGACAATCACAGCATGTACTGTGACTCGTCCATTCAAGCCAATGAAAAAAATAAACAAACCACGGATGTCATCCATGTGTGGTCCGTTTTTCACAGATGGTCGCCAGGTGTTCATCCTTCCATTTTTTTTTTTTTTTTTTTTTTTTTTTTTTTGAGGGGTGTGAAAAACTGATATCATGCTGACTCCATACAGATGGGGAAAAAGAGGAAAAACAGAATACAGGAAACTGATTCAACGCAGGTGGAAAACTGTCAGTTTTTGGTGGTCAGAGCATGGACCAGTTTTACGTTGGTTGTCTGAATATGAATATAATACCTGGTGGTCAAGCTAAAAGGGAGTTAAAGGGGTATTCTGGTTAGATTAAGTTATCCCCTATCCACAGGATAGGGGATAACTATTAGATCAGCGGGGGTCCTATTAACCTGTAACCTATTCTATACCATGCTCTATATATTAGAATTTTACAGAACTACTGGCTAGCACATTTCCCCCAGATGAGGCTTAAAGGGGGTGTCCACTTTTTACATCAATATCAGATCAGTGGGATCCGATACCCGGCAGCCCTGCCGATCAGCTGTCTGACGAGAAGGCAGTGCTCATACGAGCGCTGCCTTCTCTGCTCTGTCTACCTGCTCGTCGCAGTAATTGCAGTGGTGAGCAGTGAAATTACAACTATGGCGCCCCCATTCACTTGAACATACCGTTCCTTTAGAAGTGAATGGGGACGCCATACTTGTAATTACACCTGCTCACCACTGCAATTGCTGCAGGTAGACAGAGCAGAATAGGCAGCGCTCGTATGAGCACTGCCTTCTCTTCAGACAGCTGATCGGTGGGGGTGCTGGGAGTTGGACCCCCACGGATATGATATTGATGACCTATCCTGAGGATAGCTCATCAACAGTAAAAAGCGGACAACCCCCTTGGGTTACATTAAGGGGGCAACTATTAGATCGGTGGGCGTCCTACTGCTGGGACCCCCACTGTTCATGAGAACGGGGGCCCCATAGCTCCTGCAGTCGCCCTGAAATGAACCGAGCCATATCCGAAATTCCCATAGAAATGAATGGAGTGGCCGCATACATTTCAGTGGGGCTGCAGGGAGTACAAGGCCTCGGTTCTTGTGATGGGTGGGGGTCTCAGCGGTAGGACCTCCACCAATCTAATAGTTATCCAGTGAATGTAACCGGAGGGCAAATGGGGACCAACGTGCTTCCATTTCTACTGTAAAATGCGAATATATAGATTATGGGATTTTAAAAAAGAAGAATGGGATACATGCAAATATCCTCAACAAATCAGTTGGTGCCCACCAGGTCCTCTACCACTATATTATAGAAGCGCCAGGCGTCCCATCTTACTGACAGCGGCTCTTTAGAATACAAGTAGCAAGATCGGCCACCACAGTCCTACCCTACTAGAAGAGCAGACGTTGCAAGTGGTGACTGAACATTTGGGGAATAGTCAGTGAAATTAAAGCTTACCTGTCCTGACATCTTTATATCATTTGCCCTGAACTCTCTGACTTTGTGTAATATAATTCTGAACCGGTGTTTAGTTTAAAAAGAAAAATGTCAAAGCCACTGGAGGGGCCGAGCCGAGCCCCGGACTGTATCCTCATATAATGATCTTATGACATGTGAACTGCAATCAGCGGCTGTCAATCAATCCCCGGCAAAAAGAGCAAACAGCAAAGACGTCCAGAGCCCAACGTGTCCTGAGAGCCGGGGGGATTATAAATGTCAGAACTGCACAAGATGGGGCCTAGCCAATCCCCGAGATGGTGACTAGACATTGTTCGCGACAGTGACTAGTCATCGCTTACGATGGTGAACAGCCATTGCGCAAAAACAATAATGGAGGTAAGGTATATGGTAATGGAACTGGGTGGCTAACTATACTCTAATGCCAATGGTCAACTTTAGCTTTCCTTAGGGTATTTTCACTCTAGTGTTTAAGTTTTCCGGTATTGAGTTCCGTCAAAGGGGCTCAATACTGGGAAAAAAACGCTTCAGTTTTGTCCCCCTTAAATGTCAATAGGAACAAAACTGAACAGAACAGAACGGAGTGCTCCAAAATGCTTTCCATCCCGGGATGCGGAGCAAGACGGATCTGTCATGACCCCCAATGCAAGTCAATGGGGACGGATCAGTTTTCTCTGCCACAATAGAAAACGTATTCGCCCCCCATTGTCTTTCAATAACGTTCATGACGGATCTGTCTTGGCAATGTTAAAGATAATACAACCGGATCCGTTCAGAACGGATGAAGATGGTTGCATTATCAGTAACAGAAGCGTTTTTGCTGAACCCTGCCGGACCCAGCAAATACCGCTAGTGTGAAAGGCCTTAGTGACATGCATAGAGGAGCACTCGGGCATCTCAGAACTGCCAGAATGACGCCCAGAAGCGGATCAAGGTTGGTGCTGCTACAGCCTATTTTCTGATCTATGGATTCTAGATAAGCTTGAGGAGCAGGCCCAGTTGACCAAGGCACAGGAGGATAAAAATGGTGCTGGAGTTGAAGCCTTTGGGACCATAGACTACGGATACTGCAATAAACTGCATGCTAGAGTAGCACCTTAAAAGAAAAAAGTGCTTTGGGTATCATTCTGCGCTATCCAAGAAGTCTTTCCATCTTAGGCAAGAATGGGAATGCACTTCTCATCGCCTGGGCATGTCCTCCTTACAAATTACTAGATGGTCTTAACACTGCATGGTCCAGACCAGGCCCAGTACCCAGTGAACCCCAAATATATTGAATTATGTTCATATAACAACGTACATGAAGTTGATCACATGCATAGGATCCATGTCCATCAGTTCATCATCATCATCATCATCACAGCAGTCCACATTACTTACATGTATGCCGAGCAAGCGAGTAATTGCATCCACCACTGGTGAGTCCAAACCCCTCAGGAATCTGACTGGAGCTGCGTGGCCTGGTTAACAGTTTGGGTGGTTCGATTTCGGCTCCAAACTCCGCACCGATCACCCCTAGAAGGACAATGGCTGTAGCTTGCTTCCGTCTTTCTTCATATGAAGTAGATATTTTCTTTACTGGGGGAAGGTTGGAAAGACAACCTGTATGGGAAGGACCAAAGGAAGTTAAAGGTGTGAACACTGAGGAGCATTATAAGAGTATTATAACCATGATGTTATAGATTAACTACCACTCCTCATCGATGGAGGTCACTGCTCCTGCCCCAGCTAGGCAGGAAACCATGGTATGGCTCTATTGAAGGGAATGGGACTTCTTCAGTCAGTGGCTGCGAGGTTCAGATGTAGAGGAGTGAAGCTATGTGTACGAGTATCATATACAGTGTGACGGGCCCAGGCCTCCTCACTGTCTTCCTGCCTGGCCCTATAACCCTGCGCATGAACCGGTGAATGCTGAATTGGCGGATGTGTCTTCCCCCATACCTTGTAGACTGTAAGCCCTCACAGGCAGGGCGCTCTCTCCTTCTGTGCCAGTCTGTAACTCGTCTTGTTCATGCTTAGTGCAACTGTCTGTATAATGTATGTGCACCGCTATGGAATGAATGGCGCTATAATAATAAATTATAATAGTTATGTGCAGTTTGGATCTAAGCATAGCGTAAATGTACTAAGGGATCATTAACTCAACATGATCAACCCTAAGGGACAGGGAAGAAGGAAGGGAAGTGCGGGGGGAAGAGGGGAAGAAAAGGAGAAAAAAAAAATAATTTAAAAGGAAGGAAGGAAGGAAGGAAGGAAGGAAGGAAGGAAGGAAAGAAAGAAAGAAAGAAAGACAAGAAAGAAAAAAATGAAAGAAAACAAAACAACAAAAAAGAAATCGAAAAAAGAAAAGAAAGAAAAAGAAAAGAAGGAAGGGTGGGAGGAAGAGGGGAAGGAAGGGAGAATGGAAAGGAAAGAAAAGAAAGAAAAGAAGGAAAGGAAGAATGCATGGGATAGGCATAAGGCCATCCCATATAAGATAGGGCCCGGGGCTATCCATAGTATTCAGTATATTGGGCAGACTAGATGGGCCAAATGGTTCTTATCTGCCGACACATTCTATGTTTTTAAGAAAGAAAGAAAAAAATTTATGAAAAAAAGAAAAGAAAAGAAAGAAAAGAAAGAAAGAAAAAAAATATATATAAAGAAAAGAAAGAGTTAGCACTGGTGCCTTGCAGCGCTGGGGTCCTGGGTTTGAACCTGACCGTGGACATCATCTGCATGGAGTTTGTATGTTCTCCCCGTGTCTGTGTGCGTTTCCTCCGGTTTCCCCCCACAATCCACAGACAGACTGATGGGGACCTCAGATTGGGAGCTCCATTGGGGTAGAGTGATGCTAATGTCTGTAAAGCGCTGAGGAATATAGTAGCGCTATATATAAGTGCATAAAATAAATAAAAAGAAAGCAGATGGATGACATTTTGGTTAGCATAGTGCGGTTCACATAATACAGTCACCATACGCTCTATATAGGTTACAGTTCCTTATAGATTTGTCCTTACACCCCTCCCTCCCTCGGACTACGGTCGGGTCACCTGAGGACCGTCTTGATATACGGTTTGAAGCCACTTATGCCTCAGTTGTTTAGGCTGGACACAGGAAGCTGGCATTGTGCCCTTCCCCCAGTCAGAGGCCTGCTGCCCTATAACAATGCTTCAGAGCAGAGCTCCATTGTGCGCCCGCACTGATTGTTCCGTCAGCTGACCTCCGCACAAGGGGAATTGCTAAGCACGGCCTGTTCGCTGGCTGACAAATGAATGATCTCAGCTCCATGTAAGTTCTGCAGAGCGGCCCCTCAGTCCAGGTGCTCAGACACAGAGCCCGGTGTGACATCTTAGATCAAGATGAATTGGCGCAAACTCCTGATCCAAGATTGTTTTATACCATTTAATTTAGTTTCTTCCCTTGCTTGGATGAGCACAGCTCTGGTTATGGATTTCTATTCTAATGTAGTGAAGCAGGCACTGAAAGAAGCCAATGAAGCAGATGCTGGCGCAGGGGGACTGCGGGGATACTGATCAATAGGCGAGCCACTGACCCTATGTGCTCCGCGTCTGCAATTGCCACTGCCTGCACTCCAGAAATCACACGTGTGCAGCTTCCAGTAGGAAACGGAGCAGCAGGCGACACTTGCTGAACGTCCCTTCCTGCTGGCTGACCCGTGCCTGCCTTTGTGTTCTTCTCTCTGTGATTTACAGCATTTCTGCCTGACCGATCAGAGAAAGAACCGAAGGAAGGACCGTAATAACGAAATAAAGAAAAAGAATATCTAACTCTAATATCTGATTCATATCTATCTAATACCAATCCATCTACACTATACTTTATCTATATCTATCTAGCATTAATCTATGTCATCTCATATCTATCTATCCATCTATCTGATTTATCTATCATATCTATCTATTATCTATCTCATATATCTATCTATCTATCTCATATCTATCTATTTATCTATCTATCTATCTATCTCTCATATCTATCTTTCTATCTATCTCATATCTCTATCTCATATATCTATCTATCTGATCTATCATTAATCGATCTCATATGTTTCTATCTTATATATATCTATCTATCTCATATCTATCTATCTATCTATCTGATCTATCTATCTCATATCTATCTGTCTATCTATCTCATATCTATCTATCCATCTATCTATCTCTCATATCTATCTATCTATCCATCTATCTATCTGTCTATCTATCTCATATCTATCTATCTGTCTATCTATCTCATATCTATCTATCCATCTATCCATCTCTCATATCTATCTATCTATCTATCTATTATCTATCTATCTATCCATCTATCTGATCTCTCATATCTATCTATCTCATATCTATCTGATCTATCATTAATCTATCTCATATCTATCTAATACCTAGCTAGCTTTCTATCTATCAATCATATATCTATATCTCATGTTTAGCTCAAATGTATCTACCTCATATTTCTCTACCGTATCTCTATCTTATATTAATCTATCTCATATATTAGATAGATTCATACATAAAAAGATATTATCTGTATCATTATCCATCTAATATCTATCTCTTCCATTTAATATCAATCTATCTCTTCTATCTCCCATTATCTATCTTTAATGTGTAGCTCAAATGTATCTACCTCATATTTCTCTACCTCATCTATCTTATATTAATCTCAAACCTATCTCATATCTTTCTATCCATCCATCTAAATTTTAGATCGGTGCCCACTTCTGGACAGAATATTTGTCTGTGTAAAATGATCCTTAGATGGATATACATGAGATATCCTATATCTCCCTATCTGTCTATCTCAGATGGATAGATAGTCTTGATAGATACATAGACATAAGATAAATAGGAAATAGATTAACTGATAGATATTAGACAGATCGTCATGACATCCATAGTATAACTGTACATGGAGGCACATCCTATGGGTATAATTCTCGGTACAGATTGCTAAAAATGAAGTAACCGGGGCATTTCTGCAGCTAAAATTATAAGTAAAGGAGGAAGAAAAGGGAAAAAAAAAAAAAAAAAGTCCAGGCTACAATTTCATTTGTCTCATGAAAATGTGGTATTTTCTCCCACTGACTTGCCTTCATTTAATCATACTAAAGGGCGACAGAGAGATCCATTTTCTTGACAGAACGGTTGATCACCCTATCACAGCGAGAAAATTAATAACTCGAAATAGCCTTATGTGAAAAACAAAAAGCGAGACTGATGAAAAGAAGAAAATGTTCTACATTTAGAGCCCGAGCCGGACGCAATCTCCCCAAACCAGCAGGAAATACAAGGGTTTTGTCATTTTTTTGTATTTGGTTTTTATTCAACTTTTTTATTTTTTTCTTGGTGCTCCATTAATTGATCTTCTGTGACTTTGCATTATACATGAACATACAAATAACCCAGTATATATTATCAAGGATCAATTATTTTTGTAATCATTTTTACCTTGTATTATTTTTAAATATTTTATCCTTTCCTTCTGTAAATATTATTGATACTTTTGTTAGTTATTTTTTATTACGTTTGATGATATTAAATAATAATTTATCATCATGAATTATAATTAAACGTAAAAAAAATTGCAGAAACATAAGTATCAATAACAATATTGACAGAAAAGATAAAAAATATAAAAAAATACAAAGTAAAATTGATTACAAATATAAAATAAACAATACAAATATTTATTAATAATAAAATAGAATAAATTAGAGCTCCGTGTATACCCCTTACAGTAAAAGGGTCTTACTGAGGGTTCATAGATATTTGTGGTATGGATCCATATTACAGTACCTATGGGTAATATACTAGGCACAGACTGACACAGAAGTTAGATTTTCCAACAGATTCCGTAGAAAAAGAAATAAGAAATTGGACATTGTATTACAGAGCTTATGGAAGCACCATCAGGAACATGCTGAGAGTCTATCGGTCTGCAATATGGACCCAAGCATTAATAAAAAATTATATATATATATATATATATATATATATATATTTAAATAATATAATAGAGAGCACCCTACTAATTTCATAACTCAAGGAAGAGTTGTACCCATTTCATACAGATCTGCAAAGGCACATTGACATACACTGTCTGTCCAAAAAAAAAAGTCGCCACCTGGATTTAACTAAGCAAATAGTTATGAGCCTCCTATTGGATAATTACTGCAGGGGCGATTATCTTTCAGCTGGCATCAAGTTATTTAACCCCAACTGGTGCAATGAGTTGCTTCTCATTTCTTAAACAACCATGTCGAAAGACACATCTCGTGGTCGTGGAAAAGATGTCAGTCTGTTTAAGAAGGGTCAAATCATTGGCTGCATCAAGCAGAGAAAACATCTAAGGAGATTGCAGAAACTACTAACATTGGGTTAAGAACTGTCCAACGCATTATTAAAAACTGTAAGAATAGTGGGGACCCATCGCATTCGAGGAAAAAATGTGGCGGGAAAAAAAATCCTGGATGATCGTGATTGGCGATCACTTACACGTTTGGTGAAATCAAATCGAAGAAAAACACCAGTAGAACTCAGGGCTATGTTTAATAGTGAAAGTAAGAGCATTTCCACACGCACAATGCAAATGGAACTCAAGGGATTGGGACTGAACAGCTGTGTAGTAGTAAGAAAACCACTAATCAGTGAGGCAAACCAGAAAAAAAGGCTTTAATTTGCTAGGGAGCATAAAGATTGGACTCTGGAGCAATGGAAGAAGGTTATGTGGTCTGATGAGTCCAGATTTACCCTGTTCCAGAGTGATGGGCGCATCAGGGTAAGAAGAGAGGCAGATGAAGTGATGCCCCCATCATGCCTAGTGCCTACTGTACCAGCCTGTGGGGGCAGTGCTATGATCTGGGGTTCCAGCAGTTGGCCAGGTCTAGGTTCAGCAGCAGTATGTGCTCCAAGAATGAGGTCAGCGACTACCTGAACATACTGAACGACCAGGTTATTCCATCCATGGATTTGTTCTTCCCTGATGGCACGGGCATATTCCAAGATGACAATGCCAGGATTCATCGGGCTCAAATTGTGAAAGAGTGGTTCAGGGAGCAGGAGACATCATTGTCACACATGGATTGGCCACCACAGAGTCCAGACCTTAACCCCATTGAGAATCTTTGGGATGTGCTGGAGAAGGCTTTGTGCAGCAGTCAGACTCTACCATCATCAATGCAACGCTGGATGGAAATAAATCTTGTGACATTGCAGAAGCTTATCGAAACGATGCCACAGCGAATGTGTGCCATAATCAAAGCTAAAGGCGGTCCGATAAAATATTAGAGAGTGTGACCTTTTTTTTTTTTTGACAGGCAGTGTATATCATATACTGTAGACATTCGTCAGTTGTTACAGGGCTGGGCGATTCATTGAGAAAAAAATTAAACTGACCATCAGCCCGATTAACAGACAGCACTTTATCTATGTCAGTTTTTTCAGCTCGGTTTTTCTGATGTCATATGGGGCCGGGTGGTCTTTTTAACCCCTTAGTGAACCCCAATACACCTTTTCACGGCGATCACTAAGGCCCCTTTCACGCGGGCGAGAATTCCGCGCAGGTACAATGCCTGGGGTGAACGCATTGCACCCGCACAAAAGGACCTTCGCTGACGTGGTGAGCGCGGTGACGTCAGCGAAGGTCCTTTTGCAGGTCCTTCAAGAAGAACAAAGAGGATCCCGGCTGCGCGATCAAGTGGATGGGGTGAGTAATGTTTTTATTGTTTTTTAACCCTCAATTGACATTGGACTTTGCATTCTGTATTAAAGAATGCTATTATTTTCCATTATAACCATGTTATAATGAAAAATAATAAAATCTACAGAACACCGAACCCAAACCCGAACTTCAGTAAAGAAGTCCGGGTTCGGGTCTGGGTACCAAACATTCAGTTTTTTATCATGCGCGTGCAAAACGCATTGCACTCGCGCCGAAAAAGCTGAAGAACGCAATGATTTTCCCTGAAAGCACCCACATCCTATCCGGCCCTCACCCGCGACGCCTGTGTGAAAGAGGCCTAAGGGACCTTAGGCTGGGCTGCTATTTCACGGAGGTCCAGTCCAAGAGCTGCATGGTTCCCCTGTGCAGCGGAGAGAGGGGGCTCGGCTGTCACATGAGAGCCACAGCCCTGCTCTAAAAGCCCATACAGGCAGGAGGGCCGATACGGGCTGTTTAACTTCTTACATGCCGCAGGCAATGGCGCCCGCCGCATGTAAGTGGAGACAGAGGGAGCGGACTGTGTGTATAGGCAGGTTGGGACATAGATGGAGAACAAAAACTAAAAACAAAAAAAAGTTATAGCTCTTGGAAGGCAACAATGAAAAAAGAAAGAAAAACGCTTGGTCAGTAAGGCCCAAAACAGGCTGGTCACTAAGGGGTTAAACATTCGCAGTGTAGGAACATACTGGGCACGGTGCGCTCCTTCTGCTGGTAGTCCCAGCACTGTGGTCTTTTTAAACTGCATACTTTCGGCGTGCGCTCTCTTACAAGTGAGGATCCAACATTGCTGCCGCTACTGCGAATGAGAAGCGCATCAGAGTGCCAGGAGCACTGCAAATGTGGAGCCATTAGACACCCACACAACAGGCGCCGGGACGCCAATGATATTGCTCCAGAGATGCAGATTCGCTCCAAGACTAGTCCAGTCATGGGTGGGGGAGGGGCGGCTTATCTACTTCCTCCACTGCTCTGGTCTGGAGGTGGAAGGGAGATGCAAACAACCGGTGGGAATCCAGCCAGCCCAGTATAAAGCCTTCCCTGCCTGGGGTATATGTGGGCCAGGCCAGCCCAGTATAAAGCCTTCCCTGCCTGGGGTATATGTGGTCCAGGCCAGTCCAGTATACAGCCTTCCCTGCCTGGGGTATATGTGGTCTAGCCCAAGCCCAGTATACAGCCTTCCCTGCCTGGGGTATATGTGGGCCAGGCCAGCCAAGTATAAAGCCTTCCCTGCCTGGGGTATATGTGGGCCAGGCCAGTCCAGTATACAGCCTTCCCTGCCTGGGGTATATGTGGGCCAGGCCAGCCCAGTATACAGCCTTCCCTGCCTGGGGTATATGTGGGCCAGGCCAGCCCAGTATACAGCCTTCCCTGCCTGGGGTATATGTGGGCCAGGCCAGCCCAGTATAAAGCCTTCCCTGCCTGGGGTATATGTGGGCCAGGCCAGTCCAGTATACAGCCTTCCCTGCTTGGGGTATATGTGGGCCAGGCCAGTCCAGTATACAGCCTTCCCTGCCTGGGGTATTTGTGGGCCAGGCCAGCCCAGTATAAAGCCTTCCCTGCATGGGGTATATGTGGGCCAGGCCAGTCCAGTATACAGCCTTCCCTGCCTGGGGTATTTGTGGGCCAGGCCAGCCCAGTATACAGCCTTCCCTGCCTGGGGTATATGTGGGCCAGGCCAGCCCAGTATAAAGCCTTCCCTGTCTGGGGTATATGTGGTCCAGCCCAAGTCCAGTATACAGCCTTCCCTGCCTGGGGTATATGTGGGCCAGCCCCAGCCCAGTATACAGCCTTCCCTGCCTGGGGTATATGTGGGCCAGGCCAGCCCAGTATACAGCCTTCCCTGCCTGGGGTATATGTGGGCCAGGCCAGTCCAGTATACAGCCTTCCCTGCCTGGGGTATATGTGGGCCAGGCCAGCCCAGTATAAAGCCTTCCCTGCCTGGGGTATATGTGGGCCAGGCCAGTCCAGTATACAGCCTTCCCTGCCTGGGGTATATGTGGGCCAGCCCCAGCCCAGTATACAGCCTTCCCTGCCTGGGGTATATGTGGGCCAGCCCTAGCCCAGTATACAGCCTTCCCTGCCTGGGGTATATGTGGGCCAGCCCTAGCCCAGTATACAGCCTTCCCTGCCTGGGGTATATGTGGGCCAGCCCTAGCCCAGTATACTGCCTTCCCTGCCTGGGGTATATGTGGGCCAGCCCTAGCCCAGTATACAGCCTTCCCTGCCTGGGGTATATGTGGGCCAGCCCTAGCCCAGTATACAGCCTTCCCTGCCTGGGGTATATGTGGGCCAGCCCTAGCCCAGTATACAGCCTTCCCTGCCTGGGGTATATGTGGGCCAGGCCAGCCCAGTATAAAGCCTTCCCTGCCTGGGGTATATGTGGGCCAGCCCTAGCCCAGTATACAGCCTTCCCTGCCTGGGGTATATGTGGGCCAGCCCAGTATTGTATCATTTAGTCTGTGTCCTACATATATATTCTATCCGTACCCCAGTTCTCATTTACGTGTCCGTCTCCCAGTTACGGTATGGCCAGTCTTTAACTTGAACTGGACCCACTGGCCTTATAGTTTGCTTACGGAATACCTCTCTCATTAGGCCTCATTCAGATGACCATAATGTAAGCTTTTTTTTTTCTTTTAAAGGGTTTCAATAAAAGGTTAAAAAGGTTTTGCAATATGGATGACCTATCCTTAGATCGATGCAATATTCATTCAAATGAGAGCAAATGGGCCTTTGGCGGAGTTTGGAACCACACCGATCTGATACTGATGACCTGTCTTAAGCATCACTAGAATAAGAAACCCCACACACCAGCAGAACCACAGTAAGGAGAAGTTATATGAAGTGGTGACATATCCAAGTTCCTTCACTGCTTCAAACATCTCCCCGCGATAGCGGACCTTGTATGGAGGGACCGGGATAAACTTGTTCCCCCCAATGGTCGGACCCTCAATCTCAAATTATCCTGTAGATTTTTGGATTAAGCGCTTTCAATCACAGCCACCATCACATCTAAATTTCTGAAGTTCCCATCGATATCGTACTTAAAATTCAAGGTGAGGCTAAGATTTCCTGTGCAGAAACCTTGAGAAGTGGACTTGCCGTGTGCTTGGAGTGCTAAGTGCTTTTCATCGTAGGGAGATCTATCATTAAATAATCGTTACCCATCATTCAATCTTCCTAAAAACCTTGCCTGTTCACCATGCACGCCGCTATCAGACTCATCAGCAGCGTGAAAAACAGACATCACCGCGGCGGCCCGTCTGCCAATTACTATACGGACACTCCGGGCTTTCACAGCTAGCAGGACAGAAGCCTGACTACTGACTGACACCATCTTATGGAACCGGGGGTAAAACCAATCATGGGCTGTGGATGGGGGGGAAACTTTTTGTAACCAGAATGCCCCTTTAAAAGAGGACATTTCAGGTGAGAATATGATGATATTGGGGGAGGGGAGAATACATGCCTCCCATAGCAAATATTGAGTATATCATGCATTGACACTCCATATATTATCACACTAGCAGAAGGACCCGGCTTCGCACGGGTATATTTCATCTATTTCATTTAATGTTTCTGTGTGTCGTTAAAAGATATCCACAGCCTCCCCCCATAACTGTGACCTCTACAGCACCCCACCCCCTTAACAGTGAACTCCACTGCCTCTCACTCCTTAACACTGACCCCCCCAAAGTGCCCCGCCTCCTTACAATGGGACGTCTACAGCTGCCCACCTCTTTAACAGTGAGTTTCACAGCACCTCATTTCCTTGACAATGACCTTCTCAGGGGCACGCCCCCTTAACAGTGACCTATACAGCACCCCACCCCAGTGAGTCCGTCCCTTTAAGTGACCTACACAGTACCCGCCCCCCTTAACAGTGACCTTCACAGTGCTCATGCCTTTAACAGTGACCCCCACAGTGCCCATCCCTTTAACAGTGACCTCCACAGTGCCCATCCCTTTAACAGTGACCTACATGGTGCCCGCCCCTTTAACAGTGACCTTCACAGTGCTCATGCCTTTAACAGTGACCTCCACAGTGCCCGCCCCTTTAACAGTGACCTCCACAGGGCTCTGCCCCTTTGAGGCTAGGGCTACACGACGACATGTGTTGCACGACATTTTGTCTCAACAATTTTTATGATAGGCTATGGTGTCGCACTGCGACATGTTGCGACTGTGGCACGACAGTCGCAAAAAAAAAAAAATCCATCCAAGATGGATGCATGTAGCAGTGTAGTTGTGCCCTATGTGTCGTGCGACTTGGGTTGGCTGGGTTGCTATGGAAACCTGGAGTAAAACTGTGTGTATGTGGAGACTAAGGGCCTGCTGATAAGGGACTGGTGACCGTGTGTATGGCAGTTGGGATATGAAGACAAAGACTTGCAGGCTTGTATTGGATAACGCAGGTCATTTTTTGGGAATATCTCAGGAACGGTATGTCCTAGAGAGCCGAGACCCCCGCAAGATTTCTTTCCAGGTAGCAAGGGATGTGTATACCAAGTTTGGTTGAAATCGATGGTTGCGTTTTTGAGTGATCGCGGAACATACATACACACGTCCTTCTAATATTAGATATATATATATATCTATCTATCTATATATATAAGCTGCCCCCCCCCCAGTGATTACATGGAGCAAAAATATCAGATAATGTGCAATTCTGTTCTATTTTTTGTGTTTTTTTTATGTCTGCATTGCTAGCGGTTTTCAATAAAGATCTTTCTGGGTGTTACCAGTCAGGAGTGTGAGGACGCTGGCAGCAGCACTGATTGGGCAGTGTTAGGCCTCCTGCACAGGAACATTTTTTTTCCCGTTTACGTTCTGTTTTTTGCGTTCCCTATACGGACCATATACAGAACTATTCATTTCAATGGATCCGCCCAAAAAATTTAAGGTACTCCGCATGACTTCCGTTTCCGTATTTCCGTTCAAACATAAAACATGTCCTATTATTGTCCGCATAACGGACAAAGATAGTACTGTTCTATTAGGGGCCAGCTGTTCCGGAATGCACACGGATTTCATCCGTATTTTCTGCGGATCAGTTTTTTGCGGACCACAAAATACTGAAAAAGCCATAGGATCGTGTGAAGGAGGCCTTAGACTGTGCAGGGACACATCCCTAACTGGTGACACCCTGCTGGATCTTCATTGCACACTGCTGGCTATTCATTTATAAACTTCTAGTAGGATTAACAGAGGAACAGCACAGCATAAAGTCATAAGAACAGATGCTCCGGAATTGATATTACGTGGGGGATGCAAGTAACTAGTAAACCAGAGAGGGGACAGCTCCTCTTAAGTAAAAGAATTGGCAAATAAAACATGCACCAAAAATAAACCATAAAAACAAAAGCCTGTACATTACCCAATGGACTCTTACAACCACAAAAAAAATTACGGTTAAATTAATGGTAGAATATAATTTTTTTACCAAAATAAAACACCTCTAAAAGACAAAAAAGCAAGATGTCTAATAAAAAAAAAAAAAAAGGAATCTCTCTAGGGAAGAAGAAGGCCTAAATGATCCCTGTTCTCAAGCGGTTAAATGAAAAACAATAATAATAAGCACATAAAATGGAATAAAAAAAATATTGTATTTTCCAGGCTATATAAACATTTTGATATAAATCATCACTTTCGGTTTAGTGTTACTAGATTACACACTTTATGGTTTGCAGCCAAAAACTTCCTTTTCTGGATACAGCAATTTTTTTATATTTTTTTTTTGTCTCGCTCTCAGTCTAGTTTATTACAGGAAATCAATAGGCAAGCAAATAGAATTAGATGGCCAAAGTTTACGGGGACTCAATAAAATAAGCGAAGGATCCTGCCTGTTTACTCCGACGATGCAAGTATGTATCTGTAAAATATTATGGAAAATATCCGGCTGATACAAATAAGTCCTAAAATCACTGGCATGAATGCATAGTAAAAATAATGCCCTGTGCAGTGTACAAACTCCTATTTTTTATTTTATTTTTACTATTTATTATTAAAAATTTTTACACCACATGCATAAAAAAAAACTAAGTAATGAAAGGAGAATAATAAAACAATAAATCCTCTTTGCTCAGCAATGAAAAATAGACCGAAAATAGTTCTTGATGAGAAAAGGCATTGACGTGAAGCCCGCGTCAGGCACCTCGGAGACTGTACATGCTTTGAGGTGTCTACCACCTAAGATTGCCCAGTGCCATGCATGACAGATCAAAACGCAGTGTTTAATATTTTAAAAAAAGTATTCCCAAAGAACATTTGCCGGGATCAATATTTCACCTGTCATTTTACTGCAGAGCTCTTTTAATGTGCAAAATACGAACCCTTCCCTAGGAAGCCTTAGAAGAGAATGACCGGATGAAGCATCTGCATGAGGTTCCTCAACCTTGGCATTCCATCTACTTAACATGCAAAGGAATAGCTTAAAAGGGCTGCTCCAGGGGGGCCCCACAGACTGCGGCCCCAGAGGCACTGCTGCCTGATGAAAATTATGGAAAATATTTAAAAAAAATTGCATCACTATTCACTGCTAATTCAAGGTCTCATGTACATGGGAAAGGAGGCACATGGAGGCACCATAGGCCTGTATTACAGACATTTGCTGATGAAGCAACAGTTCTAGAGGATGGTATATGAGCCATACAGAAGTATAGTATCTGTGGGTGCCGTTGTACAGATCAAGTGGCCTCCAAGACTATAGACCACCTTTATGAAAAAAATTGTATCATTTCATTTTACTCATCCTTTTTTCAATTAGTCTTTATTTAAAAAATAAATAAAAATCAGCAGTTTTTTATATATATATATATATAGTTAAAAAATCAGTCTATCTGCAGACTGTTCCTCCTGAGCTCAGTCAGCTGATGGCTCATGTGAAACCTTATCACTGATCTCCTGGTCGCGCAAACGCTATTGTTCATCATTACAGCTAAACTCTTATCAAACTAATAAGAATAGGAGGTCAGAAATAAGGCTTCACATGAGCGGTCAGCTGACAAAACTCAGGAGGGACAGTCTGCAAAAAGATTATTTTTAGCCAAATGTATCACAAAAACTGCTGAAAAATTCTAATAAAGACCAATTGAAAAAATTATATTTAGCCCAAAATAAGTAAAATGCTATCATAAAAAAAAAAAAAAAAAAAAAAAACACTGCAAGTCTCCATAGCCTCCAAGAATATCAGAACGGTAAGGCCTCTTTCACACGGGCGTCGCGTGTGAGGGCCGGATAGGATGCGGGTGCGTCGCGCGAAAATGCGCGAGTGCAAAGCGTTTTAATGCGTTTTGCACACCCGTGAGAAAAATTGGCATGTTTGGTACCCAGACCCGAACCTCTTGACAGACGTTCGGGTCTGGGATCGGTGTTGTGTAGATTTTATTATTTTCCCTTATAACATGGTTATAAGGGAAAATAATAGCATTCTTAATACAGAATGCTAAGTAAATTATGGATGGAGGGGTTAAAAAATAAACTAATTAAAGGGAACCTGTCACCGGGATTTTGTGTATAGAGCTGAGGACTGCTAGATGGCCGCTAGCACATCTGCAATACCCAGTCCCCATAGCTCTGTGTGCTTTTATTGTGAAGAAGAAAAAAATACTATTTGATACATATGCAAATTACCCTGAGATGAGTCCTGTCCCTGAGATGAGTCAAGTACAGGACTCATCTCAGGTTAATTTGCATATGTATAAAATCAGGGTTTTTTTCCACAATAAAAGCACACAGAGCTATGGGGACTGGATATTGCAGATGTGCTAGCGGCCATCTAGTAACCCATGTCCTCAGCTCTATACACAAAATTCCGGTGACAGGTTCCCTTTAATTTGTTTATTTTTTAACCCCTCTATCCCTAATTTACTTAGCGTTCTGTATTAAGAATGCTATTATTTTCCCTTATAACCATGTTGTCTCAAGCCTCTATGCAGAGACTGGAGTTTGCACACTGCCTGTGACACGCATGCTGCAGCGCAAAGCACAGCCTTTAGCCTCTCCTGTGCCTTTTCCTATAGTCAAGACAATGGACAGAAGACGGGCTTTACTAGTCCGTAAAATATGTTGCATGACCTTGGTAAGGGGATAATGGGAATAATTTAAAGGTGTTTTTCTTTGTCTAGAAAAACAGATTTGTCCTTCGGGAGGCCTGCTGGATCTCAAAGTCGTACAGCAAAAAAAACGCAGATGTGAAAGTAGCCTTATATTTCATAGGAATTTTTTGATCTTGGGGTGTAATGGCACTGTAAAGGGGTACCCTGGGATTTTCATATTGATAGTCTATCCTCCTAGACTCAGGTCATCAATATGACATTGCCAGGAGTGTCAGCAGTCGGATTCCCACCAATCAGTTGTTCAAGAAAGGTGCGGAGCGCACTGTAGCTTCAGTGAGTGAGGATAGCACTGGATAGCAGCTGTGCTTAGTATTGCAGCTCAGCACCATTCATTTAATGCTAGGGAATGTGACTACATCACATGGCCTAAGTGCCCATACAGCCGATCCCCGGAGACGCCGGAAGTCAGACCCCCGCTGATCCGATATTGATGACCTATCTTGAGGACAGGCTATCAATATCAAAATTCCGGAGAACCCCTTTAAGACACATGACCTGTATGCAGCATGTAAACCACTGGACGATGCTCATACTAACATATTAACATCTGCAAGCCTGCAGGCAACACGTGCACATAGCCTGAGCTGCTCGATAGCAGATCCATGCAGGTAATGCTAGGGATAGTCTGAGGCCAGCCTGGTGGGATAGATAAAAGAGTTGACAAGGCGTTCGGACTCTAGCCAATCTAGAGACCGGCCGCCCAGTCACTGCCTTTCATCGCGTACAATTTGCACATGGCTTTACCAATAGTCTCAGAGCTGGATTTCAAACCCACTATTTGGTTTCCAGTCGATTAAGCTTTAAGCTGTCAGCAAACAAGACTTTTAAGTTAATTTTGAGCCACTGAAAATCAACTCGGAGGCTGAGAGTGGACGTACTCCGGTGCCACTATGAAAGAGACCGTTTAATTGCCTTTCGATGGCTGTAATATGCTTCGACCTGTCCGTCCGATCGCAGCTTGTCAATTACTCCCAAGTAAATGGATGCAGGAGAGAACCTCCAACGAGTGGACGCAAGACTGAGGACTTCATGCAGGACACGGAAGCTTCAGAAGGGTGCAGTGCAGGGACTTATCTCATGCAATGTCTTATAATGTAATATTATGGGGCTGCACGGCAAACCATACAGGAAAAATGCATGAAAAATGTAAGTGATTTGGTGCAATTCAGAGGAGCGGACTTGTTTCTGAACTTATTGAAAAGGATATTGTGATATCCCATAAAAACACAACTGTGATTTAGAGGACTATAGTCACCTTGAACATGGGACCTCTATTGGAGTTATGGAAACAGCTGGGTAGATGTGTGCAGCAAACTGCTCCTTTGGCTTTTAATAGGTCACAGGAGTGGACTAGGAATATAAAGTGGCCCTGGAAAAAAAAAAAAAAGTGGCCCCTTGTTGTAGGCGGGTACAAATTGACAGAAGGTAAGGACAACTCAAGTAGGTGGGGTCAACAATACCATTGTGCAGTACACAATTACACCGCAGCAGAACCAAATACAGTGTAGCACAAAATACCCGCTTAAAAGCTGGCCTTTGTGGTGGGGCAGGAACCAATCTGAGTACTGGAATTTCCCAGTGGTAATTAACGCTAGGAGCATCAGGTTATGTAGCTGGATGACAGCCATGAGGAGGGCTTAGACAACCCTATGGATATCAGCTCACCGAGAAGTTTCCCTGTAGGGTTTATGGCCAGTTCGCTCCTGACAGCTCGGTTCGGCTGTCCTCCGAAAGCCAAGCATAGCGTACAGACCCCATCTGCTTTCTATGGACCTGTTGTCCAGACGCTTGACTCTCAGAGGACAGCCGAGAAGAGGTGATAAAAGCTACACGGCCCACCACTCAGCTATCATTTAAAGCAGTTTGTCAAGGCCTCAGCACTTGGACCCCCAAAGGGCTAACTTAAATTTAAAAAATTCTTGTTTTCGGGTGACTGTATTTTATCTCTAAAGCTTTTGTTGTTCATTGACTGTCGTATTTTTGGAAGAGTTGAAGCAGAGGCTACTGATAAATCCTCTAATTCAGGCAATGATTCGCACTAAAGGAATTTTCCACATAAGCGATGGTGCTGAGACTTCCTGCTTATAGAGAAGCAGAAAGAGCTGCTTCATTCCAGGTCTGCATTCTGAGAGACTCACGTGGCTGCTTGCTTCAAATACTTAGCCCTAATAATTATTTGTTTTTGAAAGGGATAAAGAATAGTTTTAATAGGTGGATTATTATTTTTTTTCTTCATATTTTGGAGAGGACAGATCTTCTCATTACCTTGTATACAAGATTACTCAACAAGCATTAACCATCTGCCGGCGGCTCTCCCAGGTCACACCAACGCTGATCGGCGTAATCTCGCGTGAGCCGAGATTTCCTGTGAACGCGCGCACACAGGAGCACGCGTTCACAGGATCGGAAGGTAAACGAGTTGATCTACAGCCTGCCAGCGGCGATCATTCAATGGCAGGCTGTAGATGCGATTTTTTTAACCCTTGAAAGGTATATCAGACGCTGTTTTGTTAACAGCGTCCGATATACCTGCTCCTCTGGTGGTCCCTTTTGCTTGGATCGACCACCAGAGGACACAGGCAGCTCTGTAAGTAGCACCTAGCACCACTACACTACACCCCCCCCTGTCACTTATTAACCCCCACCCCATATAGACTCCCTGATCACCCCCCTGTCATTGATCACCCCCCTGTAAGGCTCCATTCAGACGTCCGTATTTGTTTTGCGTATCTGCAGATCCACAAAACACGGACACCGGCAATGTGCTTTCTGCATTTTGCGGATCCGCACATTGCCAGAACTATATAGAAAATGCCTTTTCTTGTCCGCAATTGCGGACAAGAATAGGACATGTTCTATAGGCTCTACAAAAAACGCAGTGTTCGCCCGATCAGGCCTGATCTTGTGCGCACACTTGCATTCAGTCCGCCCCACCGCAGTGACAGATTTTTTTTTTGATCACTGCAAAAACACCAAAAAATCGCTGCGGCGCTATAAAGATCACTTTTGAGGGGCATGGCGAGTTCATAGAAGATTATTTTTTTTTGGCACAAGTTAGCGGAAATAGATTTTTTTGTTTTTTGTTTTTTCTTACAAAGTCTCATATTCCACTAACTTGTGACAAAACATAAAATCTCACATGAACTCACCATACCCCTCACGGAATCCAAATGCGTAAAACTTTTTAGACATTTATATTCCAGACTTCTTCTCACGCTTTAGGGCCCCTAAAATGCCAGGGCAGTATAAATACCCCACATGTGACCCCATTTTGTAAAGAAGACACCCCAAGGTATTCCGTGAGGGGTATGGCGAGTTCATGTAAAATTTTATTTTTTGTCACCAGTTAGTGGAATATGAGACTTTGTAAGAAAAATAAATAAATATATATATTATTTTCCGCTAACTTATGCGAAAAAAAATAAAAATTCTAGGAACTCGCCATGCCCCTCACGGAATACCTTGGGGTGTCTTCTTTCCAAAATGGGGTCACTTGTGGGGTATTTATACTGCCCTGGTATTTTAGGGGCCCTAAAGCGTGAGAAATAGTTTGGAATCCAAATGCATAAAAATGCCCTCCTAAAAGGTACTCATTGGAATTTTGGCCCCTTTGCCCACCTAAGCTGCAAAAAAGTGTCACACATGTGGTATCGCCATACTCAGGAGAAGTAAGGCAATGTGTTTTGTGGTGTATTTTTACATATACCCATACTGTGTGTGAGAAATATCTCTGTAAAAGACAAATAAAAAAATTATACAAAGTTGTCACTTTACAGAGATATTTCTCTCACCCAGCATGGGTATATGTAAAAATACACCCCAAAACACATTGCCCTACTTCTCCCGAGTACCGCGATACCACATGTGTGACACTTTTTTGTAGCCTAGGTGCGTAAAGGGGCCGAAAGTCCCACAAGTACATTTAGGCTTTACAGGGTTGCTCACAATTTAGCCCCGCCCAAAATGCCAGAACAGTAAACACACCCCACAAATGACCTTATTTCGGAAAGTAGACACCCCAAGGTATTTGCTGAGGGGCATAGTGAGTCCGTGGGAGATTTTTAATTTTTTTGCCAGAAGTTAGCAGAAATGGAAATCCTTTTCCGCTAACTTGTGAAAAAAAATTAAAATCATACATGAACTCACCATGCCCCTCCGCGAATACTTTGGGGTGTCTTCTTTCTAAAATGGGGTCATTTGGGTGGTATTTATACTATCCTGGCATTCTAGCACCTCAAGAAACATGACAGGTGCTCAGAAAGTCAGAGCTGCTTCAAAATGCAGAAATTCACATTTTTGTACCATAGTTTGTAAACGCTATAACTTTTGCGCAAACCAATAAACATACACTTATTGGATTTTTTTTTAATCAAAGACATGTAGCACAATAAATTCTGACACAAACTTGTATAGAAATGTAATTATATTTGAACAATTTAACCAGAGAAAGTTAAAAATACACTTTTTTTTTGAGAAAATTGCGGCCTATTTTGATTAATATCGGAAAAACGAAAAATCTTAGCAGCAATCAAAAACCACCAAAAGAAAGCTGTATTTGTGAGAAGAAAAGAAGGTAAAATTCATTTGGGTGCCAAGTTGCATGACCGAGCAATAAACCGTGAAAGTTGTGAAGTGCCGATTTGTAAAAAAGGGCCTGGTCACTAGGGGGGTATAAACCTGTGGCCCTTAAGTGGTTAAACAACCTCATGTTTACTCACACTGAAAGAAAAGATGGGTGGTAAATAATTCCTGATGGGGTCCATTCCTCTGACTCCATTTTGTCTCATACGAACGTTAAAACTAAGAAATATAGTCATGCCCCTTTATATATCGGTCATGCCCCTCTTCCTCCTCACAGTGCTATGATGAGCTGTAAGTCAAGTGGCTGGAGCAGGAGCCTCTCTGCAGTGTCCTGTCTGCCAAAGAACGAAAAGACGGTCAAGCCCTGCCCCTTGGCTAAGCCCCACCCCCTCCATCAGTCTACAATGAAGATGGAGCAGAGTCAGCGGGAGATTAACCCCTGCAGCATCTCTACCAGACAGGATTGTGCAGAAAGTGCAGCAGATTCATAAACAGTGAGGGCAATGATATTTCTTGCTCACTCTTTATTTTCAGAAAAAGTGTTCCTTTAAATATATATAAATATATCGTACAGCTGTTTCCTTAATGTCACAGCAAGGCTACATCCACACCTGCGTTTTAGTATCTCAGTACTCTGTTCCGGCAGAGGAGAAGGGTACCAGAATTACCAGATCAGTCATAGCCAGACACCGCCGGGGCCTGTCGGATCCCTATTCACTATACTGCTGGGAGATGGCAATTCTGCTTCTCTGCATCTCTGCTACAACAGATTACCGGGTGGATGTGCCCTTAGAAGGAACACTTAAAGCCTGAATATATTTTGGAAGAAGAACTCTGTTCCAATATTCGAGAGCACTCAGCTAGTACTACAGTAGGTTGGTACAATTAAAGAGGGATCACATTATTGACTTATCACATTATAATGTCAATGGTCCGGCCATCATTACAAACACGTTATTCTTAATATTCTATATTCCATCATTCTACAGTAGCACTAACTACTACAATACAAAAACAGCACACGGACAAAAATTACGATAGTGCTTCATAAGCACACAGATATAACTGATATATCACATCCATTGTGCAAGAATATAACTACTATAATACTGCCCCTATGTGCAAGAATATAACTACTATAATACTGCCTCTATGTACAAGAATACAACTACTATAATACTGCCTCCTATGTACAAGAATATAACTACTATAATACTGCGTCCTATGTGCAAGAATATAACTACTATAATACTGCCTCCTATGTACAAGAATATAACTACTATAATACTGCGTCCTATGTGCAAGAATATAACTACTATAATACTGCCTCTATGTACAAGAATATAACTACTATAATACTGCGTCCTATGTACAAGAATATAACTACTATAATACTGCCTCCTATGTACAAGAATATAACTACTATAATACTGCTCCTATGTACAAGAATATAACTACTATAATACTACCTCCTATGTACAAGAATATAACTACTATAATACTGCCTCCTATGTACAAGAATATAACTACTATAATACTGCCTCCTATGTACAAGAATATAACTACTATAATACTGCCTCCTATGTACAAGAATATAACTACTATAATACTGCTCCTATGTACAAGAATATAACTACTATAATACTGCCTCCTATGTACAAGTATATAACTACTATAATACTGCCTTCTAGCTGTGAGGACGTGTGATAGTGCTCTCCTGATGTCTGGAGAGAGCTGACACCTGGGCGGGGAACTTCCCTCAGCAAGGCCCAGGCTTCTAGGCCTACACTCTTTCTAAAGTGGATGCAAATCCCATAGTTCCCAGTCAGCAGCAGAATGGAAAGAATGGAAGTAAGTAACATTGTTGTTCTGAAGAAAGAAAAAGACAAGAAAGTGAGTGCAGTGAAGATTTCCAAGCCCAGCCAGCAAGGCGATGGTGATGGTGAGCACAGGCCATGCAGCAGGTGAGCAGCTCCCCCTTCCTGCACAAAGACAGAGACGGTCATCTCTGGAGAAACAGACTTTACAAGAAAACTTAAAAACAGCAAGTTGTGGTTTCCAGCATGATCTGCCAAGGCTGCACAAGGTCTCCAGCAATGCCTCAAAGAGTTCCCAAACATCCCATGTCTGCAAACACTGCAAAGTGTGAACAAGCCTCAGTAGATACAACTGCAGGTGCAAGCAACAAACTTGGAAAGGCAAAACTGCAGGAGACCGGTTAATCCAAACAGCCTGGAACCCTGCCCCGGCCGGGACAGCAGGTGAAGGAGACCATACAAGCACCTGAGCTGCAGATGGCGGAGGAGATCCCGGCACTGGTAAGGAGAATGGGGGAGTTAAAGCACCACAAACAACTGCTGCAGATGCAGGTAGACTCTGTATATAACCTGAAAACCGCGCACCCAGATAGTAACACCTTATATGATACCAAGCTGCACTCACTGAGCATAGAGCTGGCGGAGGTGGTAAAGGAGATGGACTGTGTACTGGATAGGATGGGGCCCCTAGCCAAATCCTACAGGAACCAGGAACGTTTCTCACAGCAGAGACAGAACAGTGACTCTGGATCCCGCTCCTCTAGAGCACAATCAGGGTCCGTGTCCCCAGATGAGCCCCAGTGTGCCAACCAATCCTGAAGCCTGTAGGTTTCTCTTTCCAGAAGGGAGGTGGGCAAGAGCAGCCACAAACACCTTCAGCTGTCCCCGAGAAACATCATGGAGCTGTGGCACCACAAGTCCCAGCAGAGACAGTCCAACAGCAGGACAGTGGACATGCATCCATGGGTCAGGGTGATGCATAGACGCAGGAGAGCTCCATTACTGGGGCACAGACCGGGAACAGTGATAATGTATCTGAGGGGTCGGGGGATTACGTACAGTCTGTGTGGGATATGCAGCCACCTGAGGTGGACATAGAGGTGGACAAGGAGCAGGAAAGTGTACAGAATGATGTCTGTAATTTCCCCCCCCTTAACAAAATCCACATTGGATGAGACGAGCCCCTCTAGTGCAGACACGCACCCCAATAAACATGGAAGTGAGCCTCCGTCAGGCCCCTCTAGTGCAGACACGCATCCCAATACTCGGGGAAGTGAGCCCATGTCAGGCCCCTCTAGTGCAGACACGCATCCCAATACTCAGGGAAGTGAGCCCCGTCAGGGTCCTCCCAGAAACGCCTGGAGTCGCGGCGCTCCATCCTTCTCCTCCAGTGCAGGCTATACAGGCCAGGCGTTAAAGAGGAGGAATGTGGTGAGGTTTAAACACAAAGGCACCAAAGAAGACCTCCCAGATAGGAGGTTTGTGGTGAGGGAACTCCTGCGCCACCAGACAGGCAGGGTTATGTCGTCAGCTTTAAGCTCATGTTTAGTCTGGATAGGTTCTGGGCAAACACTGCCAGGTTTAGGGACACAGAGGGTTGGAATAAATTCATTTTTATTCCAATTTCTAAGCCAGACACAGTTATTGTCAATGTCATCTTCTGGAAAGAATCTGTTCCTCCCCAGGACATTGTGGTGTGGCTCCGGAGGCACTGTGACCTTGTGTCTTACCTCACCAAAAACAGGGACAATGATGGTGTCTGGAGTGTGGAAGGTGCTGGTGAAGCTTTGCCAGCACAATAACATCACCTTACATCTCGCCAATTCCTTCTTTATTGGTAGAGAAAAAGGTGTCTGCTTCTATCCTGGGAAACCTAGGAAGTGCTTCAAATGTGGCAAAGTTGGTCATGTGGCAAATCTGTGCCCAGTGGTCAAGTGCAACCTGTGCGGTGAGCTTGGCCATCTAAGTGCAACATGTAAGAATGTTAGATGCAATCTTTGTGGACAGATAGGCCACTCTCATAAGGATTGCCAGGTGCCTGGCATAACGTATGCAATGAGCTTCCAGATGAAGAATTAGACCGTTGTGTGTTTTGCGGTCCGTAAATTGCGGATCCGCAAAACACGGATGGCGTCCGTGTGCGTTCAGCCATTTGCGGAACGGCACGGACAGCCATTGATACAACTGCCTATTCTTGTCCGCAAAACGGCCAAGAATAGGACAGGTTATATTTTTTTTGCCGACCATGGAACGGAGCAACGGATGCGGACAGCACACGGAGTGTTGTCCGCATCTTTTGCGGCCCCATTGAAGTAAATAGGTCCGCATCCAAGCCGTGTGCATGAGGCCTAAGTAGAGGCCACAGACGCTGTAGAGGAGGTGGCTTTGATGTCAGGGACCATACTGAAAAGGCAAGAGGTACAACAGGGGTCAGGTGAGACAACATCCGAACCTCAGTCTTCAGAGAACACCCAGGGCACCATGGAGGTGGTCACTTAGAACCAGTCTCAAGCAGCCGCCTCTTTATCACCTTCTGTATATTTGATAGGAGTCATGGTCCTATCAAATAGATATGAGGCTTTATCAGAGTCTGATGGTGATTATGAGCAAGAGCTGTAGAGAAAAGATAACGAATGTGAAGCAAACACAGGGGACCCCCCAACAAAGAAGAAGCCCCCTCCTGTAGAAGCCCCTGTAGAGTCAGATATGGAGACTGGTGGTAGGCAGCAAGGCTCTGATTCTGGCCTATGATGATGGGAGTCGCTAATCTGCTCTCTCTCTGTAGTCTTATGATGGCTGGGTTTTCTCTAAAAGTTGCTTTAAGCAATGTGAACAGCATCAAAGTAAGAAGAACAAGACACGAGGTATACAATCACCTCAGATATCTGGATGTAGATGTCATCTTTCTACAGGAGACACGTTTGACCACCATAGGGCATCTACGTGAGGCTGAGAGTGAATGGCGGTCTGGTCCTTCTTACTGGTCACTGGCTGTGGAGCCTTATGCCGGGGTGGCCATATTGTTTAATACCAATGACGTGACTGTGCACAGGTTAACGGAGGTAACTATGGGAAGGTGCCTAGTGCTGGAAGTGACCATCCATGGTAGACGGCTCCGCTTCATTAACATCTACGGCCCACAGACAGTGGCTGAGAGAATCCAGCTATTTAATGATATGAAGCAGCATCTTTTTACCTCTATACCTGTGGTAGTGGCAGGGGACTTTACTGTTACTTTGTCATTAGGTGACAGGTCCTCGGGCAGAGCGGTGGCCAGAGACTCCAGAGTCTTGCATAACATAATACTGGCCTAAGTGATGTATTCACACTGGGTGGTAGGAAGCCAAATTTCACATATTCTTGTGCTGACAGGAGCAGTAGAATAGACATGGCGTTTGTGAATCCTACAGAGACCGTTACCGGGATGAGTGAGAAGGTCGTCTCCTACTCTGACCACCTGGCTTTGGTTTTCTGCTTGGGAGCCACTAAAGGCTCTGATATTGGTAGGGGGCTATGGAGGCTTAATTCCAGCAATCTGGATGATGTCTATGTCCAGGATTGTGTCCACCCCCTTTTTCAGGTTCAGCTACAGAGAGTGGACTTTTATAACAACATGGCTGACTGGTTGGAGTACATCAAGGAGGAGATCAGATCCCTCTTAAAGAGACTGTCAGTTAAAATAGGGAAGAGTAAGTATAGCCAGTATCTAAAGCTGTGAAAAGAAATGGAGTCACTCTATTCTGTGGGTGGGGATGACAAACAAAAGATTGACCGACTGAAATCTGAGATAAGGCTGTATCTGTACAGCAGGTACACCTCCCTGGTTCTTGAATGAGATTATGGGTCCTTGGGGGCTTCTGATCCCTTTGAGAATTGCAGGGAACGTGTGGCTAATAAATAGGTCGCAGGTCTCACTGACTCCTAGGGTGTTTTGCAGGAATCTCGAGAGGGTATCCTGGGGGTGGTGAGATCTTACTATGCTGACTTGTTTCAGAGGAAGGTTTTGGATAAGGAAAAAATGGTTCAATTCTTGAAGACAACTCCAGGCCCTGATACTAATGATGTGGATTTTTCTCCTTTGACAGCAGAATTAATGGTGGAGGAGGTTAAAGAGGCCATTGATCAGTTACATCTGAAGAAGGCACCAGGTCCAGATGGTATTACCGCAAAATTTACAGACCTCTTAGCTCCAATCCTCATGGATGTGTACATATATAAATGTATTCTTTAGACGATAAGTATGATTTCAGTTAAATAATTGTTTGTTCATTCTGATTCTGAAATGTAGTATTGTATTTTTGCTTGTTTTTACTAATAAAGATTGCCTCCTATGTACAAGAATATAACTACTATAATACTGCTCCTATATACAAGAATATAACTACTATAATACTGCCTCCTATGTACAAAAATATAACTACTATAATACTGCCTCCTATGTACAAGAATATAACTACTATAATACTGCCTCCTATGTACAAGAATATAACTACTATACTATTGCTCCTATGTACAAGAATATAACTACTATAATACTGCCTCCTATGTACAAGATTATACTGTAACTACTATAATACTGCTCCTATGTACAAGAATATAACTACTATACTATTGCTCCTATGTACAAGAATATAACTACTATAATACTGCCTCCTATGTACAAGAATATAACTACTATAATACTGCGTCCTATGTACAAGAATATAACTACTATAATACTGCCTCCTATGTACAAGATTATACTGTAACTACTATAATACTGCTCCTATGTACCAGAATATAACTACTAAAATACTGCTCCTATTTACAAGAATATAACTACTAAAATACTGCTCCTATTTACAAGAATATAACTACTATAATACTGCTCCTATTTACAAGAATATAACTACTATAATACTGCTCCTATGTACAAGAATATAGCTACTATAATACTGCTCCTATGTACAAGAATATAACTACTATAATACTGCTCTTATGTACACGAATATAACTACTATAATACTGTTCCTATGTACAAGAATATAACTACTATAATACTGCTCCTATGTACACGAATATAACTACTATAATACTGCTCCTATGTACAAGAATATAACTACTATAATACTGCCTCCTATGTACAAGAATATAACTACTAAAATACTGCTCCTATTTACAAGAATATAACTACTATAATACTGCTCCTATGTACAAGAATATAACTACTATAATACTGCCTCCTATGTATAAGAATATAACTACTTTAATACTGTCTCCTATGTATAAGAATATAACTACTATTATACTGCCTCCTATGTACAAGAATATAACTACTATAATACTGCCTCCTATGTACAAGAATATAACTACTATTATACTGCCTCCTATGTACAAGAATATAACTACTGTAATACGGCTTCCTATATACAAGAATATATAACTACTATAATACTGCCTCCTATGTACAAGAACATAACTACTATAATACTGCCTCTTATGTACAAGAATATTACTACTATAATAACGCCTCCTATACAACTATCATAGTATTGTCACCAAAGACAAGAAAAATAGTTAAAAAACAAAAGGAGACGTGTGTGAATCTGCAGTGTTAGACAGTTATTGCAGATGACAAAGGGAAAAATCTTTACAGTCGTGCACACAGTAAAGCGTTGAACATCGATGTCTAAAATGGCTATATAATTTCCTTGCAGTAAGGAGTGGAAGACAACAAAGGGAGAGTGTCCCTCCGTCCCCGGCTCAGTCAGTCACTGCCTCTTCATACTGATTGCTTTACTCACACATTCAATAATGGGAGGTCAAGACCAGATGCTTTCATCCAGGCTGCAGAGGAACTGGTGGATGGCGCCGCCGACATCTCGCAGCCTGTCATGCTGCAGAGGGAAAAATGCCAATCTAAGACCCTGCTGACCTGACGAATATCACAGCTTATGCCATCACTGGAATAGTATCGCATTTAGTGCATCAGCTAGGTCTTACACCTGCCAAAGGTATTCAATAGAAAAAGCAGCGGCAGACACCTTACAATGTGGATTCTGACCCTTCTGCTGCTGCCCCACAGCTGGAGTGGAAAAGGTGGCTCCAATTAGAGGAGAACATACCCTGCATGCCCTTGATAACCAGAGCAGATCACAGTCACAAAATCCCAGTGATCATGTGATCAGGCATACAGTAACCTGCATCCTCGGCGTATGTGCACACTGAGCGCGGCCAAGACTCTGTTCGCAGTGGCGTTGCGGTTTCTGTCAAAAATAAAAACACATAGATGACTCCATAGTGTTCTGTTGGGAAGTCTGTCGTTTCGATGGTAAGAACAGCGCTTCACGATGCCCTATACTACCCATAAAATGACACAGAAGTGAACAGAATATCAAAGTGATCATGACAGCAGTCTTGACATGTCTATTATACTTGCATCCTCATCAAGAAAACAGATCTTTGAAAGCTACACGTTGTGCCTTTCCTCTGTTATTCCTCCTGGAAATGTATGAATAAATTGACAAAGTAGCATCACCACTGATCCTTGCTCCTAGGCCAGTGTCATACCTCATTGCCACTCAGACGTCAATCTTTTCAAACATTTCCATGAGGAATAACCCAGAAACAGCACAATGTAATGAGTTCTATCATTTGAAGTGGGGGGGGGGGGAGGGTGTTGAGTAACAACTGATCTCCACAGAGGGAACCTATCGGCCACCAGTGTCCCACCTCCCACTTCAATCCTGCAGTTGAAGAAATAGAAGTGGACCTCTCAGATATTTAAAGCAGATCATAGGCTCCGCCCTTTTTCGCAGGCTCATTTTCTTGAGTATACGTGCCTACTTGATGCTCTTCTTTATCTCACTAGTGGTTTACTTATTTATCCTCTCAGTGCATATAAAAAGAAAATGTCAAGCTACTTTGCTTTGGGTGTAAAAACAGCTTACCATTATGTTTTTACAGCTCCCATGCAGACAATGCGTCTCCATGGTAACAGACAACAAACAAACACTGTGTAGTCTGATCCTACCATCCTATTCTCTTTTCTCTCTCCTCTATTTCTGGTGAATGTATCACAGCACGAAGTAGGGGGCATATGTTAGAAAGTATATGGGTGCAAGTCTGCAGGACTGTATTACACCGAATCTGCTGCTGTCTGTTACCGTGGAAATGCATAGCCTGCATAGGAGCTGCAGACACAGAACGATGGCAGTAACTTTATTTTTCATTTTAGATTTAATCAGGGCATTATGAGATAAGTGGTGCTGAAATTGGACATATCCTTTAAAGGGGTTGTCCCACGAAAAAAATATTCTACAGTTTTAAAACTAGCACCTGGACCTGAATACTTTTGTAATTGCATGTAATTAAAAATTTTCCATAACCACTGAGTTATTCAATAAAATTAATCTGTATAGCACCACCCACCACCTGCTTTTTGTTTTTTCTCATTTCTTTGTCCCGCTCACTGAAAAGGCCGCACATGCTCAGTTCTATCTTTTAACTGCCTGCCGAGCTGTGATAGGGAGAGCATGGACACGCCCCCTGAGCTGTGATAGGGAGAGCATGGACACGCCCCCTGAGCTGCAGCAGAAAAGACACTCCCCTTGAGCTCTCAGCTTGATATAAATCTAGCAAAGCAATGAATGGGGAGATCTCTGGATCCATGTGAGGTACAGGGCTGGGTCTAGATTTTTTAGAAAGAGGTTGTCATGTACTATATGTGGTCTGATTTAATTTTTTACATTAATCAGGGGATAATCCCTTTAAGAAAAAGAACAGCAAGCGTCGCCAAAAATCATCATTGTGAAAGCACGCGGTAAGACTCATCAAATATCAATTCAGTTTCCCCGTCCATCTTCCCTCGCCCGGTCGGCCTGTCTCCTGTTTCTAGCGCTTTTGTGTTTGTACAGTGCTGTCCCTTCTAATTTACAAAGTTGACAGCAATCTAAAGGGAGGGATCAATAATAATAATTTAAAAATAAGTTGCAAAGAGCCTTGTACACGGCAACCAGCGCAACCGTACGGCAGCAGCCAAGACTTGCACGACATAAAGACATCAATAAGGAACTTGACACGTGCAGCGTCGTCCTCCCCATACGCCGGGTCAATGACAAACGATTGTCTCACGCCGTCACAACATGAGGAGCCAATATAAAATACCAGGGCTGTATTAGTACACCGTCGTCATATTACTGAAGTGGACAGGGGCTGTACCAGCACCATTATGAGCGAGAGATGGCTAGGACAGTCAGCTTCTGCTGCAACACAGGCAATCAGAAATTCTCTGATGCCTTCTGTTTAACCCCATAGATGCTGCAGTCATTAGTAGCTGCAGCAACCAAAGCAAAGTGGTATGGTTCCTGTGTGGTGCTTTATGTATGGAAGTTCAAAATGTACAAAACACATAAAAACTGCTGTATGGCTATATGGCCAGGTTCAATCTTGTAAATATAATTGGCACTTTTCACGGAACAAAAAAAATGCATCAGTCACTAAATTCAATTTTTTTAATGTTTTCTTTCCCATAGGTGTTTTAGGCATATCAATTTTTTTTTGGCGGGGAAAATTGCATTTATCTATGCAATTCAAAAAAAAACATTTAAAGGGATTTTCCGTTGGGGGAAATGTGTTTTTTTTTTTTTTTTTTTTTAAAAAGGCCCAAATGGGTTAAAAATTAAAAAGAAGCATTACTCACTTTGCACCGATCTCCGCAGCTCTGCATTTACTGGGCCCAGCTTGATGCACAGGATACTGGCTGAGGCAGGTCACTGAGTGGTCATTTCTTGCCGTCTCCTGTGTCGAGCCTGGACCAGGAAAAGCAGAGCAGCGGAAACCAGAGCAGCATCCAGGGATCGGTGAGGGTGAGTAATGCTTCTTTTTTTAACTCATTCTGGGCATTTTTTTTTATTGTCCCTCTAGAAAACTCCTTTAACTCTTTTATTTTAGTCGTATGAGGAGATGTGAACTTGTGATTTTAGTGATTGCGTCTATAACACACTGCAATACTAGTGTCAGCTATACTGTTAGGTCCAGAGATTTAGTCAGGTCTCCTACTACCTAGACAATCCAGAGGTACAGATGGGGTAATTGCAGGAGCCCTTGGTCGCTACTGACTAAAGAATATAAGTTAACCATCAGGGATCTGTATCGTCTTCACACAAGGACAGTTGCAGCGAGATGCCTGCAGTATATTACAACAGCTGACAACCAGCAGCATCGCATCTGCCTATAGGTTGTCTCTGCTACTGCAGCTCAGCTCTGCTGAATAAAAGGGCTTAATCTGCAATAACACAATCAACCTGTAAACAGATGTGGTGCTGTTCTTGGAAGAATCCTGATCCTTTAAAGAAGTGTTTTCCGTGCCGTATATTTATGGTGCGGAAAAAACTCATGTCGGTTTAGTGTTCATGCGCACAATGGCTGCTATGTGTGTCCATACCCTAAAAAGCTAGAATACTTCTGTAATATATCAAAGTCACAAATTATCATCCGATCCTGAAACTAAAGTTTACTAAACTGACCGTAGCAGATCCTTTACTCGTTGTAAACTCTAAATAATGGGGGTCTTGAGATGGTGAAATTTAAACACTTTCTACATTTTACAGATTGGATGGTTAACCAGCGCTGACACAAATGACAAGTATGAAGGAGCGCTGCTGAATGAGAGCGTAGTCAGAATGTATAAGGAGAACAAGAACAGGACTCAGTACCGACAGGAGCACTCAGGTCGGGATACCAAGAGCGAATGTATGAGGAGAACAAGAACAGGGCTCAGTACTGACAGGAGCACTCAGGTCCGGATACCAAGAGCAAATGTATGAGGAGAACAAGAACAGGGCTCAGTACTGACAGGAGCACTCAGGTCGGGATACCAAGAGCGAATGTATGAGGAGAACAAGAACAGGGCTCAGTACTGACAGGAGCACTCAGGTCCGGATACCAAGAGCAAATGTATGAGGAGAACAAGAACAGGGCTCAGTACTGACAGGAGCACTCAGGTCCGGATACCAAGAGCAAATGTATGAGGAGAACAAGAACAGGGCTCAGTACCGACAGGAGCACTCAGGTCGGGATACCAAGAGCGAATGTATGAGGAGAACAAGAACAGGGCTCAGTACTGACAGGAGCACTCAGGTCCGGATACCAAGAGCAAATGTATGAGGAGAACAAGAACAGGGCTCAGTACTGACAGGAGCACTCAGGTCCGGATACCAAGAGCAAATGTATGAGGAGAACAAGAACAGGGCTCAGTACCGACAGGAGCACTCAGGTCCGGATACCAAGAGCGAATGTATGAGGAGAACAAGAACAGGGCTCAGTACCGACAGGAGCACTCAGGTCGGGATACCAAGAGCGAATGTATGAGGAGAACAAGAACAGGGCTCAGTACCGACAGGAGCACTCAGGTCGGGATACCAAGAGCGAATGTATGAGGAGAACAAGAACAGGGCTCAGTACTGACAGGAGCACTCAGGTCCGGATACCAAGAGCTAATGTATGAGGAGAACAAGAACAGGGCTCAGTACTGACAGGAGCACTCAGGTCCGGATACCAAGAGCAAATGTATGAGGAGAACAAGAACAGGGCTCAGTACCGACAGGAGCACTCAGGTCCGGATACCAAGAGCGAATGTATGAGGAGAACAAGAACAGGGCTCAGTACCGACAGGAGCACTCAGGTCGGGATACCAAGAGCGAATGTATGAGGAGAACAAGAACAGGGCTCAGTACCGACAGGAGCACTCAGGTCGGGATACCAAGAGCGAATGTATGAGGAGAACAAGAACAGGGCTCAGTACTGACAGGAGCACTAAGAGCGACAAGAGCGAATGACAGGAGCACTCATATACGGATACTAAGAGTCACAAGAGCGAAAGTATGAGGAGAACAAGAACAGGACTCAGTACTGACAGGAGCACTAAGAGCGACAAGAGCGAATGACAGGAGCACTCATATACGGATACTAAGAGCAAATGTATGAGGAGAACAAGAACAGGGCTCAGTACTGACAGGAGCACTCAGGTCTGGATACCAAGAGCGAACGTATGAGGAGAACAAGAACAGGACTCAGTACTGACAGGAGCACTAAGAGCAACAAGAGCGAATGACAGGAGCACTCATATACGGATACTAAGAGTCACAAGAGCGAAAGTATGAGGAGAACAAGAACAGGGCTCAGTACTGACAGGAGCACTAAGGTCTGGATACCAAGAGCGAACGTATGAGGAGAACAAGAACAGGACTCAGTACTGACAGGAGCACTAAGAGCAACAAGAGCGAATGACAGGAGCACTCATATACGGATACTAAGAGTCACAAGAGCGAAAGTATGAGGAGAACAAGAACAGGACTCAGTACTGACAGGAGCACTAAGAGCGACAAGAGCGAATGACAGGAGCACTCATGTACGGATACTAAGAGCAAATGTATGAGGAGAACAAGAACAGGGCTCAGTACTGACAGGAGCACTCAGGTCCGGATACCAAGAGTGAATGTATGAGGAGAACAAGAACAGGGCTCAGTAGTGACAGGAGCACTAAGAGCGACAAGAGTGAATGTATGGGGTGAACAAGTACAGGGCTAAGTAACGACAGGAGCACTCATATACGGATACTAAGAGTCACAAGAGCGAAAGTATGAGGAGAACAAGAACAGGGCTCACTACTGACAGGAGCACTCAGGTCTGGATACCAAGAGTGAATGTATGAGGAGAACAAGAACAGGGCTCAGTAGTGACAGGAGCACTAAGAGCGACAAGAGTGAATGTATGGGGTGAACAAGCACAGGGCTAAGTAACGACAGGAGCACTCATATACGGATACTAAGAGTCACAAGAGCGAACGTATGAGGAGAACAAGAACAGGGCTCACTACTGACAGGAGCACTCAGGTCTGGATACCAAGAGTGAATGTATGAGGAGAACAAGAACAGGGCTCAGTAGTGACAGGAGCACTAAGAGCGACAAGAGTGAATGTATGGGGTGAACAAGCACAGGGCTAAGTAACGACAGGAGCACTCATATACGGATACTAAGAGTCACAAGAGCGAACGTATGAGGAGAACAAGAACAGGGCTCAGTACTGACAGGAGCACTAAGAGCGACAAGAGTGAATGTATGGGGTGAACAAGTACAGGGCTAAGTAACGACAGGAGCACTCATATACGGATACTAAGAGTCACAAGAGCGAACGTATGAGGAGAACAAGAACAGGGCTCAGTAGTGACAGCAGCACTCAGGTCTGAATACTAAGGCCGACAAGAGCGAATATAGGAGGAGAACAAGAACAGGGCTCAGTACTGACAGGAGCACTCATGTCTGGATACCAAGAGCGAATGAATGAGATGTACAAGAACAGGGCCCAATACTGACAGCAGCACTCATGTCTGGATACCAAGAGCTAATGTTTGGGGTGAACAAGTACAGGGCTCATTACTGACGGCAGCACTCTGGTCCGGATACCAAGAGTGACAGGAGCAAATGTATGAGGTAAACAAGAACAGGGCAACAGATACCAAGAGCGAGGCATTATTATGACAGGGGGAGCACTATGGGGGAATTTGTTTCTACTGGGGGCACTACATAGGGTCATTTTATAGTAGCACACATAAGGAACATCAGAGGAGACGTCACTGGATGTAAGAGGTATGTGGCACTGTATTACTCTGTACATTTTGTAGCGCTGTATGGTATAGAAGTCCATGGCATATCACACTCCCCTCAGTCTACGGCAGGCACTGACATATTATATCAAGAAAATATAATAAAGTCTCTGTACAGGATATTTGCCCCCTCAAGCGCTGCAAATCCTAGGACAATGTGAGTGAAAGAGTCCACCAAATATAGCAATAGAAAAGGATTGCGCTGCAGGAGAAAGTTATTTTTCTATTTCAGTCAGTTCCCTTTCTTTTGTATTCGAAAAAGGTCTTCAGCTAATAGGACCACATACACACGTTAAATCTCAACAGTGGCATGGAAACCTGTAATGGAGTGAAAAAACGCACTATGGTGTAGTATGCTCCAAACACCTGTTGCGCCTTGTGAATAAGTTATACTCACAAGACTCTACTGGTGAAACACGTGGATAGAGGTCTCATCGGTGTCTTCTATAGGAGAGCTCTGTAGGTGTAGCGGACGTAAGCCTGGGGCCGTTGGTTCAGCAGGTGTTAATCCAAACCGCGATCCAAAGGTAGAATGCTGCTTGTAGAGGATAGCACCGGACTTCCACTTCCAGAGGTCTCAAAGGAAGGAGGTCACAAGAATGGTGAAGTACGTACCAATGTGTCAGATAAAAACATTTTAATATACTCACAAAAGTACAGGTATAAAAGCGTGTTTAAAAACAATCTGTATTGCCCGACCCAATCGGGTTTCGCGATAATGCTTCGTCTGGGTCGGGCAATACAGATTGTTTTTAAACACGCTTTTATACCTGTACTTTTGTGAGTATATTAAAATGTTTTTATCTGACACATTGGTACGTACTTCACCATTCTTGTGACCTCCTTCCTTTGAGACCTCTGGAAGTGGAAGTCCGGTGCTATCCTCTACAAGCAGCATTCTACCTTTGGATCGCGGTTTGGATTAACACCTGCTGAACCAACGGCCCCAGGCTTACGTCCGCTACACCTACAGAGCTCTCCTATAGAAGACACCGATGAGACCTCTATCCACGTGTTTCACCAGTGGAGTCTTGTGAGTATAACTTATTCACAAGGCGCGACAGGTGTTTGGAGCATACTACACCAAAGTGCGTTTTTTCACTCCATTTCAGGTTTCCATGCCACTGTTGAGATTTGACGTGTGTATGTGGTCCTATTAGCTGAAGACCTTTTTCGAATACAAAAGAAAGGGAACTGACTGAAATAGAAAAAGAACTTTCTCCTGCAGCGCAATCCTTTTCTACTACTGACATATTATATGTTGCTATGGCCGCTGTGTTCTCCTCTTCCCCAGTAGTATGGATAGTCTCTCTTCCTCACCCATGGAAGTGAGGCCTGGGAAGAGATCAGACAGTCTCCTAAAGTGAGTGTCCCTCACTGCTGAGTATTTAAGGCCCCACAGCAGGAGGTTGGTCTTATCCTCCACGACCTCCTGGTTGTACTGCTTGCACAGTCTGCTCTCCCACGGCATTTAGTTCTGTTGGTGCCACCCGGATTTTATGAGCAGGCTGTGGGCCCTCAGTCTGTACTGGCTCAGGATCTGTCGCAGTTTCTCCAGATATGGTGGAGCCAGTTTATACCCCTTCAGTAGGCTCTGGTACACTGGCAACTTATGTGATGTTCTTATGTTGTTCCTCCAGAGGATGATCTATTTCCAGTTTGCTCTTGTGTATCGTCTTCTGGATTCCCTTTCTCAGGCTGTACTGGTTGGTGGCTTGGTCAAGCTAGGTTTGGGTGAGTTGTTCTGGGATGGTTCGTTTTACTGGGGCTTCTTGGTGCAGCAAGGCTTTGTGATGGTAGGAGCTGGGACTGCTGCTATCTAGATGGGCCTGGAATGATAGCTCCCTCTTCTGGATAGCAAGGTATAGTGGTGAACAAATGCCTAGCTCTATTCGGTAGGCGCTGCTTGAGGTGCTCTGATAAACTTGGAGAAGGTACTTGCAAAATTCCAGGTGGAATACTTCTGTTTGGCCACAGTCCCACTTTGACCAGTCTTGATATGTATCCAGGCCCCAGACTTCACTGCCATAAAGGAGGATTGGGGAGATGATACTATCAAATAGTTTAAGCCTGACGGTCACTGGTGGCTTGAGGTGGCGCAGAAGCATTCCGATGGGATAGAAGGTTTTCCACGTCTTGTTTTTCAGTATCTCTATATCTTGTTTAAAGTTCCCCGATTGCCTCATTTCTAGAAGCAGGTAGGTGTACCTGTAGGTTTCTGTAAGTGGACAGTTGTTTAGCAAGAAGGGAAGATGCTCAGCTGATATCTCTTCTGAGATGTTCGTGTTGACTTTCTTTGGATTGATGCGCGGAGCTAAATTTCTCCGGGATTTGCAGGTTGTCTTGGAGACCTTTCTCAGTTGGTGATAGCAGCAGGTGGTCGTCTGTATACATCAGAAATTTCCCCTTGGTGTCATGGAGGGTGAGACCTGGTGCTTAGGAGGACTCCAGAGCCACTGCCAGCTCACTGATGTAGATGTTGAAGAGCGTTGCACTGAGACTGCAGCCCTGTCTGACTTCTCGGAAATAGGCAGTTTTGTCCCCCATTTACCCACATTCTGCATCTGTTCTCAGTGTAGGAGCTTCTAATGACATCATACATTAACTTCTGAGTCAAAGGCTTTCCTAAAGTTGACAAAAAAGGCATAAATCTTTTCACGATTTGTAACGAGGATATGACTGTTGATGAGGCTGTGCAGGGTGCAGATGTGCTCCATGGTGCAGGGATCTGGAGGTAGCTCTTGATGAGGCAGTGCAGAGTGTAGCTGTAGTCCGTGGTGAAGTGGTTTGGCACGAAGTCTGCTTGGCTTTTGTTGAGGACGTTGTGCTGGATGAGGAAGCTGCGGATTCTCTTATTCAGGACGCTGTTGAAGAGTTTTCCCAGGTTGCTGCTGACACATATCCTCGGTCGTTGACCTGGTTGTACCTGTCTCTGCTCTTGTATATGGACGTTATGAGGCCTTGATTCCAGCTCTGAGGGATGTAGTCATCACTTAGCACAACATTGAAGAGTTTTGCTTTTGGGGCCTGGATTCCTGACGGGCTGTATTTTATCACATCTACCTATCCTAAATTTATCTATTTATCCATCAATCTACTTATCCTATATCTGTCTTTTATCCATCTACCTATCCAATATCTAGCACATAACTATGTATCTATAACATGTCTATCTATCTCATAAGTGCCTATCTTATATCTTTCTCATATCTATCTACTGTATCTATGTATTATTTATTTGTCTGTCTATATCCGTCTGAATCTATCTATCATCTGCAGATTGATAAACCATACAGTTGGATGACAACTCACCCAGCTTTCCCAGACTTCTGACTTGCTATTCAGTGATACATCCCTTGCTCAAGCTGTACAAGGCAAAACTTTAGTGACAACCCTGTGCGGTTATGATGGCCATACTTATCGTCACCTGCAGCCCCCTTCCTAAATAAAATAAATAAAACACTGGAGTTTTAAGATGACAATGATCCCTGGTGAGTTGACTTGGTGGAGCTTATCCAGAAGACAATGGCCTGCTGAGATCCTCTCTCCTGTCCTGTGATTGTCTTCTACTCCTAATAGGCATTAATTGGGAGAGTGACTTTGTATTCTTCCACGTTAATTCCTATTTGTTATGCATGTCCTAATACCTTGAATAAAGTTATTTGACCTAAACAGAGTGGAGTCTCCGCTGGCATCTGTCCTTCAACCACATGTCAAACACATAAACGCCAGGACAAAGGGACACTGAACTGATCTGGCAAGTTTATTGTGGACATCTGCTGATGGGACAGATGTCCACCTTACTTCTCCGCATACTTCCATGTTTAAGTAGTCACCTCCAAAACAGATTTGGAAAAAGGAATTAAGATTTTAGGTTTTTGAAGTTTTCTTTTTCTTCATCTTTCTGCATTAACTGAAGGGACACTTAATGTCAAGTGATGGGGAAACTGCTCCCCGTTCCGACAAGAAAAGGACTCTTATTAAACTTGCTCTTTCTTAATGGAAAGCATGGCACTGTACTTAGCATCTGAAAGCCTCCTTAAAGACCGGCGTTCCGCTCAGAAGAGTAGCCGGCATGCTAGAGGAGTGATTAAACACAAATTAAATGTTACTTTGATCTCGGCATGGTGGGCATGGGAGACCACATGCCAAAATGGATGTTGACAGGATCTTTGGAAGGATCTCAAGTTGACTGTAACCTCTTTAAATGGAGCCCAGCATGAACTTTGCTCACGGGCTGAATCTTCAGGAGGGCTCATTGTGCAGAACAGTGGGTCACTGGCTTGTTTGTTGAGGGTGGCAGATGGTTTCATTTGTTACATACACCCTGCCCCAAAATGTAGGTAGTGTCCTGGCCAGAGATGAGAGAGAAGTAATGCATGGATGCACCTGTCTTTAGTATTTTTCTTCTGTTGTTAAGAGCTTTGGACCGTTGACACTCGTTTAGCCATCACAGGACCATCCCTCAGGGTTGTCTTGACTTGGAAAGTGACACTGATCTCAATAACAAATATAGACCAATCTCGACTTCACCTAAATGGTTCTTCCGGGATTAAATATTCATTTATTCTATTCACTCATAGAAAACAGAACATGTTATCGACTAGAATCATTTAAAAAGAAAGCTCCTGTCTGTAGATATTACAGATTATAGGTAACCAGTGTTATATACCAGTTAGGCCCCTTTCACATGGGCGAGTTTTCCGTGCGGGTGCGATGCGTGCGGTGAACGCATTGCACCCGCACTGAATCCTGACCCATTCATTTCTATGGGACTGTGCACACGAGCGGTGATTTTCACGCATCACTTGTGCGTTGCGTGAAAATCGCAGCATGCTCCTCTTTGTGCGTTTTTCACGTAACGCAGGCCCTATAGAAATGAATGGGGTTGCGTGAAAATCGCATGCATCCGCAAGCAAGTGCGGATGCGGTGCGATTTTCACGCATGGGTTCTAGGTGACAGTCTATTCACTGTATTATTTTCCCTTATAACATGGTTATAAGGGAAAATAATAGCATTCTGAATACAGAATGCTTAGTATAATAGTGCTGGAAGGGTTAAAAATAATAAAAAAAGTTAACTCACCTTCTCCTCTTGTTCGGGTAGATGCCGGTCTGTTCTTTAGCTGTGGGCTGAAGGACCTGTGGTGATGTCAGATCACATGCTCCATCACCATGGTGATGGACCATGTGATTGGAGCATGTGATCTGACGTCACCTCAGGTCATTCAGCCCACAGCTAAAGAACAGACCGGCATCTACCCGAACAAGAGGAGAAGGTGAGTTAACTTTTTATTATTTTTAACCCTTCCAGCACTATTATACTAAGCATTCTGTATATAGAATGCTATTATTTTCCCTTATAACCATGTTATAAGGGAAAATAATACAATCTTCAGAACATCAATCCCAAGCCCGAACTTCTGTGAAGAAGTTCGGGTTTGGGTACCAAACATGCGCGATTTTTCTCACGCGAGTGCAAAACGCATGACAATGTTTTGCACTCGCGCAGAAAAATCGCGCATTTTCCCGCAACGCACCCGCCTCTTATCCGGGCAAAAAACATGACGCCCGTGTGAAAGAGGCCTTATGGCGCCTCCTGCTGTAAAACACTAGTTATAGCTCCTTCTTCACACAGTGTTACACCCTTGCTGTCAAATACTAGTTATGTACCACCGATGGTGTCACATACTTGTTATGGGCCCCCTGGTAATATATACCAGTTATGGCGCCCCCTGGTGTCCTTTTGATTCGCACTCATAGCGTCCATCTAATGTGTCCAGTGCTGGTGAGAAGAAGCCTCTTCTAGTGCAGATTCCTACTGGCTGGCTGCACGACAGAAGGAATCTTTTATCTATCTAAAGCTGGGTTTTCACCACAGCCAACAGGCACACAAATTTGGCTGTAATACCTCTGACCACAAATTTGTGTGGCCATTGACTGCTCTGGGTCGGTGGGTTGCTTCTGCCCCATCTAGATTCTATCTATCTACCTACCCATCTCATATCTATTTATCTATCGAATATTCATCTATCTACATATCTAATTATCTATAGATCTATCTACCTAATATAATATCTATCTATCGCATATCTACCTCACAGACCAGCACCTCCAAACTATGTATAAGAAAAGTTCAGGTGCACTCTACCATGGCAGAATACTGCTTTATGCACAAAGACAAATGCAAATACTGAAAACATGAAAAAAAATTAAAACTGTATTACTGCTATATTTACTATATGAAAATTAGAAACTCTTTGCCCACATTTTTGGTCAAAATATTTCGGACCCATCTACCAGTAACAAGGTGGCATCTATCCATCTATCTGTTGTCTATCTATGTATCCTATCTATCTATCTTATCTATATCTTTGTCTATTCTTCTCTTTTTTCCGTCAGATTAAGATTTGATTATGGATTAGCATTTGACTTGCTGTAAATAGTCTTGTAATTTCTTTATGGGTCCATATAATAAAGAACTGCTACTTTGAAACCATAGTCAGCATTTCACGGCTACAAAGTTCCACCATAAAAGGATCTTACGGCTTCCTGGACTATGACACATAAATCATCCTGCTGCCATCATGTAATGCGGACCCTTGATGGCTATTTTACAGTTCTCCGAGGTCAAGGTTCCCTGTTCCTGTCAGAAACCACTGGCGCTTTCTTTCATCAGCACTTCTATTGTCTGTTTACTTCTGGTGAATAAAGGGGGTCTCAAAAATGGAAAATCAAGAGCAAGCCTTAATAATTGAAGAGCTTTGCTTCCCATTGTTCCAGATGTGCACCAGGAATGGCTGAGACACAGGAGAATATCTTGACGTAGACAAGTTTCAGTACAAGAGCACTGATGCCTTGGATCTCATTAACTTCTGCGCCTGTTATTTTCTAGCTGGGTTAAAATAAACCACTAACTATTAACATTTGGAAATTGTTAAACAGAAAAAATCTTTATCTGTAGACTTTGTTAGCAATTTTTTTTTTTTTTTATAGTTTTTGATGGAAATTTTACATAAAATGAGGTAAAAAAAAAAAAAAAAACAACCAAAAAGAACTTATAAATAAAAAAATTTAAACGCCATCTGGAAAATATCCACTGAAATTCTCAATTTTCAAAGCTACCTAAAAATAGATAAAACAAATATAGTGATAAAACTACTTGTAAAAGGAGATGTCCAGCCGGAGAACATGTTTTAAAAAATAAATAGGGCAAAGAAATCGCATTACTAACCTCACTGATCACCTGCCAGGGGGTCTCCACTTCCTCTTTCTGGCTTGACACAAAGGAAATGGCATGAGACTCCTGCACAGCCAATCACTAGTTAAGGTGGGTAACTGCTGGTCCATACTTCCGGGCCCCACCTCAACAACCAGGAAGTGGTTCCTCAACCAATCAATGGCTGCAGCAGAGACCCGCCTCCATCAGTGATTGGCTGAGGATGCACCTCCTACCATTACCTGTGTGTCAATCCAGGAACAGGAAGTGGAGATGGGCTGTGACCCGCCTTAACTAGTGATTGGCTGACCAGGTATCTCATGCCACTTCCTGGCTGTTGAGGGGGGGGAGCAGGAAAATGAGACCACTGGGGAGTTAAGTGTTGGAATGGCAACTATACGAGAATGGTAAAGTCTGTAAATATGTATTTTTTTATTTTATTTTTAAATGATTATGTGCCATATACCGTATAAAAACTTTAATATTGCAGGAAACACACTTTAAAAGGTTTTTTTTCTGGATATTTTAACTGATGACCTATCCTCTCAGCTCACCAAGCACAGTACCGTACATTGTATAGTGGCTGTGTTTGGTATTGCAGCTCAGCCTGTTTCACTTTAACGTGACTGAGCTGCACCTAGGCCATGTGACTGATGAACATGACTTCAAATGGCCTAGGCAAAACTGTGACAAGGTTTCCGATACTAATGTGAGTGCTGATGCCTTCTCAAACAGCTGATCGTCAGGGGTCCCGGGTGTCGGACCCCAACCAATCAGATACTGATGACCTATCCAGAGGACAAGTCATCAGTTAAAAAATTCCAGAAAACCCTTTCAAGGTAAAAAAAACGCATGTTTTTTGCCATGGTTGCTTAATTTGGATGCCAATGAATGGAGCTAAACCGTGAGCAGACACCTGCCGCAGCCCCAAGAGGTGGCAGTCAGCACACACTGTCTGACATGTCCCTTCTTGGCACAGTCGCAGCCTCAAATAGCCGGCCCACAAACTGCAGCGCTGCCTCAAATTGAAAAAATGGGAGGAAAACACCACTCTGCCGCCGCCAGAGTTTTGGCGCAGTGCCCTTGTCAAATTCCCAATTGCATATCCCACTGTGTGAACGGGCCTTAATTATATTAATGAGCAAAACGCGTTAGCAAATATTTTATTATATCCTCATCCTATATTCAGAACTTACAAAAAAAAATACACAGATGAAAAAAATCAGCTTAAAATTACGTTTTAGGTAAAGTTTTTTTTTTTTTATTTGATCCCTTAAATGGCTCTTAGGTCAAAAATCAAAAACAAGAATAAAAAAAATATATATTGAGTCTTCTGAAAAAAATAAAAAATAAAATTAGAAATATTAAAAAATATTAAAAACATAAAAAAAAACATAAAAAACTGATATTAGCATCGATTTTAAATCAAATCAAATTCAAAAATATATTTAGAAAAATAAAAAAGTATATATTATATTTGTTTCCTTTTTTAGATCTAATTAAATCAGGATATTTTTTTTTATTGGATTATATACAGTTTCAGCGATTTTTATCTGGAAGGCAGTGAGATATGTGGAGATAATGGGCACCACGTGCTGCTCTCAGTGTTACAGTATAAGCTTTTTACCCTAAACCGCAAAATAGAGATTTTTGGCTGAAATGCTGTAACAGTCATGAAGTGACAATGGGACACAAAGACCCCATGGGCGGCAGCACACCTGTCTTCATTTCACAGAAGAATGAGGTTGTAAAGAGATTACGTGGCTGATTTAGTAACTTGCTCTAAGCTCGGAGACCCTTATGGCCAATTCACTTGAAATATTTACTAATTGGTGATAAGCCAAAGAACACAATGGGCCATCAGAAGGTGTTCGTCATACCAGGTTTTCTGTTACTTGATGACACCCGATCGGCCCAGCGCAATTTTTTTTTAAAGGGCTTTTTTTTTCAGAACTGGAAAGTGGCTTTTTTGGCACCAGCCAGTAAAATAGGAAATATGTCCTTTGGGGGAAAAGTTGTAATTCACTTACATGACAAAGCTAAAACCGTTCATACAAACTTCATGGAGGCTGCCATATTGGGAGTGGATGAAACTCAACACAAATTACTTGTAAGACAGGCGGATTCTCGACAGATAATGGGTGACTATGTAGTGGTGGGAAAGAAAAAAAAATATCAATCCTGCAATGGTCTATTTTGACTTTTCATGAGAAACATCATAAAAAAATTCTATAAAATTAAATAAGTTTATCAATAAAGGGGCTGAAATGTAACACCCAAGGCTATCAGCTGATCAACCCAGTTCCCCTTCCCAGTTCTGGAAAACAGCTGAAAGTCTCATCAACCAGGCATTTTCCACTGCTGGAGAAATGTGGTAGTACACGATGGCAATTTAGAGAAATGGCTGTCCTTGTGATACAAGTAAGACTCAAATGTGCAGTAGAGGGGCCCTTCATACAGGGTGGTCAGAGAGGGGATGCCAGGCTGGGGATACATTTCTATGATATCCATATGTCCTAATTGTAATGGACAGTGGGTGTGGACACAGTGTGCTGACTAACCAGTCTGACTTTGGGCAAACCTAAGGGTGTTGTCCTGGTGGTTCCCTGGTATTGACTCTATAATCCCTGTACAGGGATCTAGACTTCGCTGCAGGAAGCCAACCAGGACGCTACCACCTGACTTGGTCCTGGTGTAGTTGTGACAGCTGACACACGGAGATCAGAGACGGTGGTGTGAAGCCCCAAGGCAAAAGTCATACCTGTGCAATCCAGGTAGCAATTCCAAGGTCTCGGCAGGCTGAGTATGTGCATAGTCTAGGTAGATGTTCCAAGGTCACGGCAGGAGGCAAAGAGTAGAATCGGTAGACAGGCAAGGTACGTTACACGGGCAGTCAAACCAGAGATCACACCTTCGCTGGTTACTATAGACTAAAAAACCTCAACGCTCAGGCAAGGGGGTGGATCCACAACCCAGCTAAATAGGGAGGCTGATCAGCACCTTATGGAACCTTTACACGAGGCGATTATCGTGTACACGTGTAAACAGGAATCGTTCACTGCTCGCACAATGCCGATAACACCATGCACGTGTTTAAGCACGCCCCTCAAGTTATCGCTTTGAGTAAATGCAATGCTTTACAAACAATGGAAATTGCGATTTTGTGAACAATATTCGGTGTATCTAAAGAGTCACTGTTGAAACGTTCACTACACCAAGAAGTGACTCTTTCGCTGCTTAATCGTATCGATCATCTACTCGTACAGTGGGCCGATGGAAAGGATTTCGCAGTGCTAGAAGGAAGTTTACTGAACACTAGTCCCAACACACACAGGGAGAGTGGAGAGACGCCGGCGCCTGCCTGGGACAGTGGTGGCCGACAGCTCATGCACACGAACATGCCATGTTTTGCAGTCTACAAATTGCAGATCCGCAAAGCACGGATGCCGTCCGTGTGCTTTCAGCAATTTGCGGAAAGGGCGGCCCAATATAGGACATGCCTATTCTTGTCCGCAAAACGGACAAGAATAGGACATGATCTATAATTTTTACAGGGCCACGTAATGGAGCAACACAGACTGCTGCCCGCATCTTTTGCGGCCCCATTGAAGTGAATGGGCCCACATGCGGAACCAAACCAAGTTCATGTGAATGCGCCCTAACTCAAATAAGACATAGGGCCAAGGGTTGTCTCTGAGAAAACACCTTTAATGACAATAAATAGGTAAAAGCTCTCCCCCAAAAGCTTTTTTTTTGGCATGTTTTATATCAAGTTTTGTACAATGACAAAAAAAAAAAAAAAAATGCCAGATTGCAGAAAAAAAAAAAAAAATCACTTAATCTAACAATAAAAATATAAATGGTCATAGCTGTTGACCGGTATTCGAGAAAAATCTCAAACGTAGTTTTGGCGATTAAGACCCAAAATGGCGTGGCTATCAAGGGGTTAAAGGCAGGGATCCAGAAGTGGTAAGAAGGAGGTAGGTTCAGCACAAGGTAGGAGTGCACGTGTCCCGTCTAGGTGTCTTTTAGGGACGGAGCGGCTCTTTATTTAATCTGTTTGGTGGATGTTGTCAGTCAAGGGCCATTTGCTAACAAATAATCCTGTGAATCGTTACCTCTGTAATGACGCTTGAAATTACCAAACACCACTTACTTCCAGCACTGCTGCAATTAAAGGATAATTCCTCTATCTGCGCAGAGGAAAAATGGAAGAAAACTAAAAACAACAAGCGGGATTACTGGCAGCTCGAGCTGCGGGGGTGCACATATGTTAACGCTACAAAAGGTGGATCCATCAGAAATAGAGTTTTTGAAAAAAAAAAAATCTGGAAATGTGGCATGGAGGAAAACAATGCCAGTCAGCAGAAAAAAGGACATGGATCATAGATCCACAGGCCATGGATTGATCCACAACACAATTTTTAAATGAGTCCATGAGGCGCATAGTATATGCCCACCTGCCACATCAAAGTGGCCTCTTTCAAGTGGATCCCTACTTTAATTTGGCACGGCATTACATGGCGACCACTGCCACCGCAACACAGCACCTGCAGGAGGCGAGACCCTGGAGCCCAACAATACTTCCGCTGTCAGGCTATGCCCCCTTAGCACTGGTCCCACCACCCCACAGGCACAGCATCACACCAACCATGCAGAATTGCCTCATGTGAACAGATCTCAAAAGCTCACCATTCCATGTGGTCTCAGAGGCTAATAATCCCTACTCTAATTTGGCGCAGCACCACATGGCGACCACTGCTGCCGCAACAACAGCAACCATGCAGCACTGCCCCCCCATGTGTACAGTAAAAAAAAAAAAAAACCTAACCTTAAACCTACTTGGTCTCAGTTCAACCTCTGAGACCACATGGAAAGGTGAGCTTTTGAGATCTGTTCACGTGGTTCAGTGCCCTTCAGGTTGGTGGGGCTCAAAACCGAGGCAGCCCAATACAAAGGGAGCTTAGCCTGAAAGCAGGGTTGCTTCTTGGACTGCTGGGTCTTGCCACCTGCAGGTTCTGTCTTGCGGTGGCAGTGATTGCCACGTGGCGCTGCGCCAAATTAGATTAGGGACCCATTAGAAAGAGGCCATTTTGATGTGAGTGGGTCTATGAATTTTTATCAAAAATTATACAAAGTGCTTGAACGCTGAGAAGCAATTGATCGATGTATGGCATGTGTATGTGAGATCCATATCTTTTTTGTATTCTATGGAGTAATATAACATATATGGTAAGTTTGGACGCTCGCATGCCTTATCCGCAGTCCGCTATGGGTCACACTCTGCGCCTCCGATTTTAGACAAGGCCAGAAAAATTGTGCTTTACTCTATGGGCATTACTTGGTTCTAGGCATGGGGGACTGGTTAGAGAGGGGAGAAAAAAAAAATCAGGCCAATGCGATCAGCTGATTTAGAAGGTGGTGTCTTCTTCCTACCAACCAATTTCTAAAAATGGTAGGAAACCACAAAAATCATCCTCTCAAGTGTGGATCCAAGCACAGGATGACCAATTCCAAAAATATAGGGTTCAGGGTCGGACTGGCCCACCAGATGTTCTTCTGGTGGGCCCAAGCTCCGACAATATTGCAACCCTAATAAAAAGGGGCCCTTGAAGCACACACACACACACACAGAGGGGGCCCTCAGAATCATCTCTGGTTGACCCAAAGGACTTCAGTCTGACGCTGATAGGGGCCGCAGCGTTCGGTAGGGTGGCCAAAACTATTTGCATTGCTGAGAGTCTTCTCTAAATGTATATTTCCGAGGTCCATGAAGGTGTTTGGTACCACGGTCCCTTTAGCAAGGGTTGGGAGTTACAGCTCAAAAACTCGAAGAGATGCCAAGTTCTGCTACCCGGTTTACCGCCACGCTTTCTTGCTCAACACCCCCTCGAACTAAACAAGCACGGTATAAATACATCGCGAGTTAAAAATGCAGTTTGGAAGAGAATGTGACGACCCAACGTTAGGCGAGACCAGTCTGCATAAAGCAGATCCCCCCCCCCCCCCCGTTGTAACAAATCGAGTCCAATCTCATTGATTCCCATGGGAATAATAGAATAGGTCACAATGGAAGCCGCCTCATCAGAACCTGCTGTACATGAGAACCATCAAACCCGGTGATTAAATGGTCGTTTAGATGAGCACTTTGGAATAATTTGTTCACACAAACATCTCTAAAAAAAAAAAAAAAAAACTCAGCAGTCAGCTGGATATTGATCCTGCGGCCTCACGATTCCTTTGTTCACATGGGTGGCGGTATAATGCAGGGGATCAAACTGAAAATCCTGCCTGTACAGTATTAGAGTCAATTTCCCTCTCCGGTGGATTATACTTCAAGCCCACGTGAACAACAGACAAGGATTCCAGCATCTGCATTGCACCGGCTCAATGCTCCACTACAACTGTCGGCCATTTTTCATTTATTTCCTGCAGCATTTATAGCGACAACATATTCTGCAAAGAATGCCGCCATGCACATTAGTCCCTGCGCTCAAAGGGATTCTTTATGACTGCAATATGAGAACTTTGCATTTCTGGGGCCCCATGCCAAACTTATTTCTGGGGGGCCCCCAATGAGCAGCTAAGCTCCACCCACTGCTTGACTTAGCTCTGACCCATCAGATTTACTAAGGGGCCACCCCATCTGCCTGATAAGCCCCACTTAGCAGTGCGGCCTGAGCACTTCCGCTACTTGTCTGCAGCAAGGAACGCCCCCCCCCCCTTCACCCAATGCAGCAGGAGAGATGTCCGCTTTTCAGCCAACCATATATGGTCAGCAATGGTCCCCTTGATCTCAGGGGCCCCACATATTTGCTTTGTTTGCCTGGTGGTAAAGTCTGTCACTGGACATATCTTCATGACAGGACTTGTAGGAATGAAATTACCTGATATTAAAGGGGTTGCATCATGAAAAATATTCTACAGTTTTCAAATGTTTCAAGTTTTCAGCCCCCGGATCTGAATGCTTTTCTAATTGCATGTAATTAACAGTGTAGTATAGCCACTGAGCTATTCACTGAAACCTACCTGTATAGCGCCACCTGCTGTTTGCTCTTTGTCTAATTTCTCTGTCCTGCTTAGAGAGACTGAGGCCCACGCTCAGTTGCATCCTTCAACTGCTACAAGCTGCAGCAGCAAGGACATTCCCTCTGAGAAAGGACGTGCCCCCTGAGCCGACAGCTTGGAGTAAATCTAGCTTGGTTAGAAAGAGGTCGTCATGTACTAGATTATATATTATTTTCATTCTCTACATTAATCGTGGGATAACCCCTTTAAGATGATTTGATTCATTCACATCAGTCAAATATTGTCTTGAAAATGACTGTAATCATGGTCATTTGTTTTAATTTCACACTGGCCTCTGAAGAACACACAATACATTTCCTGTTTTCTGCAGCTCACTTGTCGAATTGTCTGTGTAGACTGAGTCGGCGTCAGCAGAGTCAGTATTAGATTCAGAGTAAATTAATATGCAGCAAATCTTGTTGCAGAAACGTTTTCAACCAAATGCTGCATTTAATACTTCTGCATGGTGTACTTTCTGCTGCATAAGCAGCCATTTTTTGCAATCCCCATTCAGGGTAGGTTAACAAGCCGTTTTTTGGGTACGTGTTTCAATGGGTATTTGGAGCCAAATCTGCGTGGTACTCATCGTTTTCAATGGGGGCGGCTGCGCTGTAGTTCATGCGGCTGACAATTTGGCCTGTTCACCGCATGGACCTCTCTAAAAACGGCAGCCTTCTGGCTCTTTCAATCACAGTGCAGAGGGCGCGGCAGTTGCAGAGATAGCTGAGCCTCTAGGTGTAATGGTAACGCCCCCGTTGCTCCTAGAAGCTCATTTGCATATATTACAACTTCATTTTTCTCTGCAACGCGGGCACATATGAACATGGGACCAACACAGATGCCTTCAGCTGCCAAGTGCACATGTAACAGGTCAGCCAGTGTCACAAAAATGTGAACCAAAAAAAAACTAAAACATATGTGCTAAAAGAGCCATAAACCCTCCACGTGCCACCATATGGTTCCACATCCTGGCAGCATAGCACCAACAAAATATTGCTTCTGCCCAATATTCAGCTTTTGATATAAAGAATTTTTGAATTATTTTTTCTTCTTCTTATTGGTTATGAAACCGCAAAGCAAAAGTTCATATTAACAGGGCAACTAACCGGGAATTTACAGCGAGCAGAGAAACAAACAAAAAAAATATATACAAAAATACAAACTTAGAAATATTAGACGCTACGCTAAAGTCAATCATGACAGAAAACAGATAATTCAAAGACCATAAATATTTAAAATGCAAGGCAGACGTTTCTTCCCTGCTCCCAACACATGTAATACGGGACCAGCCATTAGGCTATTTTCCTGTAAACGGCTTTAGCTTTCCTAGGATTTATTTTTATTTTTTTAAGCATTTTTTTTCTTGACTGTCTATAAACTGAAATGCATTAATTCTTAAAAGGATTAATGTGGAAGTGATCGTTCTTAAAAAAAAAAAAAAAAAAAAAAAAAAAAAAAAAGAAGAAGAAGAAATTGCAAGTGGATAAATGTAAGTGTTCGGCGAACCCTCCATCGGCGGACAGAGGCTCTTGTTGTCCACCGCACGTAGGCATTACTTTGCAGGGGAGATCAATAGATATTAGCTTTCCAGAAGACGAGATACAGAAAAAGAGCTGCATCATATTCTGAAGTCGGCCCGGGTGAGCCTGAAATTGTCTCAGTCTAGCTGGAATATTTTTTTTTTCTTCCGCCCGCCTCCCATCTGCTTTCTTTTTGTTAAAACTATTCATTTAAGGCAAAAATGTCATTAGTTCCGATTGATTTGGGTCTAGGTTTGGGGGGGGGGGAGGATCTCAAGACGACTGGATGCGCATTTTTTTTTATTTCTTACCTCGCCTCAATGATGTCTCGCGGTAGTTTGTATTGACATATATTAGTATATTACAAACAACGCGCATGATAATAGGAATAGTATTTAACCCCTTCAGCCTAAGTCTACGTCATAGAGGCTGATGGAAGGAATGGAACATAACCGGTAACGCTGCGTCCGAAAATGTCTTGGCTATTAAAATATAAAGAGATGTATGCTGTAACAGAATTATTTTTTTTATAAAACCGTGATTCGCCATTTTTTGGTCACCTTGTCTTCCCCTCCCAAAAAATTAATAATAGTGACAAAAAGTCATATGTACCAATAAAAACAACAGTGCGTGCCGCAAAAAACAAGCCCTGGACGGAAATATAACAAAGTAATGGCGAAGCAAAGAAAATTTCGATAATTTTTTTTTTTTTTTTCACAACAAAACAAAACTATGCAAATTTGGTATCCCCCGCAATCGTATTGAACCGCGGAATAAGGACGTCATGTCATTTTTAGCGCACAGTGAACTCTGCAAGATCAAACCCTGAGAAACCTTGGCAGAATTGAAAATTTTCCCCGTTTTCCAATACAAGGATTGGTAAATAGAATGGTGCCATTAAAAAATACAAATTGTCCCGCCAAAAATACGCTCTCAAATGGCTATATGAATGGAAACATGGAAAAGTTATGGCTACTGGAAGGCAGGGAGCAAAAAAACGAAAATGCAAAAACGAAAATGGGCCCGGTACTTTGTGCGGATTTTCAGTGTAGATTTCTGTGCGTTGCAATGGGTGAGATCTGGGGAAAATCCATAGCAAAATCCGCAGCACCTGCAGATTTTGGTGCAGAATTGCACCGAAAACTGCATAGAAAAAAATCTGTATAAAACAACACTGCTGTGTATACAAGTCTTGAAAAAGGTAGTTCAAAGAAGACAAGCCCTATTAGGGCATATGGACATTATGGAGGGGTTGACCGACTGGGGATCGATCTTCCTCCCTTAGCCAAAGCAGGGAGACGCTGAATTTCAGCTCTCAATCTGGCAGATCTGACTTCTCCATGTGTCACACAGATAGCCATTCAAATGAATGGCAGCCATGTAATACCACATTTCCCCTGTAGAGGCCACTGCAGGGAAAATGCATGGCTGGTGATCGCTAAGGTTTTCAGAAGCTGGAATCCTTCTCGTCTACACAACCCCTTTTCGGCCCATAACCCTTCTTCCCCTTCCTTCCTGAATCAATCGGACCAGACAGCCGCTAATTCAAGAGGACCCATCGCGGCCACGCGTTACACAGCGTGGACCATGTAATACAGAAGGAGATGAGGACTTATTGGCCACCTCCTGTCACGGCCACGGTTATGGTCGTGACTCCTTGGGAGCCGCATACAGTTGCCCGCGGTTGTGGTTGTTGTTTCAACCGCAGCTGAGGCATATTGTAGCTGGCCTCAGTGCGGTTGCCGCGGACAACAACTATGTGTGCGGTTCCCGGGGAGTTGTGTGCGTGTGTGGATGCACTTTGTTTGTATGTCTGGTGTGCACTTGTTGTTGTTTGGTGCGCACGCACATCGTCCCTTCACAGGGTGATCAGGTTGGTCACTTCCCCTGTATGTGTGTTTTCCCTTCTGTGGTGTAGGAAGGGTTAACTTCCTTCCCAGTGTGTGTGTTGTGTCACTGGGTGTGGTTGACTGGTGGGTGTGGCCACTTTGCCCTATAAAGCCTGTGTCTGGAGCACAGCTCAGTAGGTTGCTTTCAGTCATGCTTGGCTGAAGCAGCCTCCTGTGGATTCCATCCTTCTTGTAAGGGCCACCCTTCCGGTCATAAGTTTAAAACCTTTGTTACACGGTGTTATCTAGGTGTGTGGGGGGTTTTGTGTTATTGCAGCTTATGGTCCAGGGTTCTTGTGTGATGTCTGGTGTGTGCTGTGTCCGTTGTTGTCTTGTACTTACAGCACCTGCACATGGGTTCCTGGTTGTGTTGTCTGTGGCAGGTGAGTGATGAGTTGGTTCCATTTGACTGCCACTGCCATAGCTGTTTTTGTATCCCCTGTGTTGCTTGGCCGTTGAGACTCCTGCTCCTCCGTGTCTAGGAGGAGCAGGTAGTCTTACTCTGTCCCCTAGTTCAGGGCCGACTTGAGGGCTTGCAGGGACTTTTAGGTTCCGGCGTATGAGCCCTCCTACCACCAAGGTCGGCTCATACTGACAGGAGACAGGGTCAGCGTTAGGGACGCAATAGGAGGTGACCTGCTCCCTAACTCTGTGGTCCCGGCCAAGGGGTAACCCTACCATCTCCTGGCACCGCACGGCTGGGGGTTTCCCCCACCTCCAGCCGTGACACCTCCCCACACAATAAATGTTGGTCTCGGGCACTCCTTGAAATGGATCGGACACTCGTATGCACAAGTCTATTTGCTGCATAATCAAAGTTAAGTCAAGATGGATGACCAGCCTATGAACGGAAGTAAACCATGTCCATTCAATAACAGCAAGCAGAAACACTTAAAATGGGAGGGAATGGAAACAAACGATTACTGAGAAAACAAAGCAAAGGTCACACTACTCTACAACAATTAGGCAATATCACCATCTGAAATAGGACAGCTCCTGAATACGTCCATAAAAATGTGCCCCCCTGATCGGGACCCCAATAATACCCGCTGAGCAGAGAGCTACTGAAAAAAAAAAAGGCTTTCATTTTTATTAAAGTTGCAGTCAGTGCCGTACAATACTAAAAAAGAAAAAAACATCCGTTTTCACATATATGAACTCAAAACTCGTAAGCCAGGATGTAAACATTGATGTGAGTGATCACCGATTCATTAACCGCCCCGATCATAACAAGGGGTCTCCTGTACCAGTCTGACAATGGACAAAGGGCAGAATAATAATCGAAAATAAGACTTTCTGATCGTTGCGAAGCTTTCACGCAAGACACATCCTCGTTACGGCAGCTATTTCTGCAACAAAATGGCAGGCTTTCTAAATGTCAGGAACGGCTTTGCTTCTATTGCACCAACAAATTCTTTCAGAAAAAATAATTGATATGACTTTTTTCTTTAGGCTAGGACGCAAAGAATCTCTCGCAACTTACAGAAATATTTTTTTTTTAAATTAAAGTAATTTGCTAAAACTTTAAAAAAAAATCAAGTCACCTTGCAAAAAACATCTGTCAAATTAGAGATAATTTTTTATTTTTTTTTGAGAGCAAGGAAGTCACCCACGAGCCACAGAAGTGGCGAGATTTTAGCACAATTTGTGAATGACTTTTGGTCGCCCTGGAGCGGTAGCCTAACCCACGTTCCTTTAACTACCACCTACATGAAGGCTGCCCCCTGGGGGAAACCGTCAGCGATGACAATGTGAGCATTCCTAGAAGAAACGTAATCAAATGTTAACTTAAAAAAAAAAGGTATCATTTTTCTCTTACTGTGTAAATGCATGCAAACATCACAAAAGTCTATATTGTGTATAGCCATACTATAATATTTTTTTTGGGGGGGGGGGGAGAGTGAAAAAAATAAAGTATACATCTAAAAGACACAGTGGAAATAATGATGGCCTTTCTACTCTCTGGGGACTTCATTAGACTACCAGAAGTTTCCAGCTTCCCAGAGGTAAGGTATATAATCCTTTTAAGAAAAGAAGCTTGTTATATGGCGCTCATCTGACCTGAAACACCGCTTTATGGCAAAGTAACACGGACAACTATATCAACAGGGTGAATTAAAATTTAATAAAGCAGGAATCACCCGTACATACTAACTGGTAAAACACTGGGTGACACCGACATGGAAAAAGATCTAGGAATTTTAATAAATCGCAAACTAAGCTGTAAAAACCAGTGTCAGGCAGCTGCTGCCAAGGCCAATAAGATAATGGGTTGCATCAAAAGGGGCATAGATGCCCGTGATAAGAACATAGTTCTGCCACTTTACAAATCGCTAGTCAGACCACACATGGAGGACTGTGTACAGTTCTGGGCTCCTGTGAACAAGGCAGACATAGCAGAGCTGGAGAGGGTCCAGAGGAGGGCAACTAAAGTTATAACTGGAATGGGGCAACTACAGTACCCTGAAAGATTATCAAAATTAGGGTTATTCACTTTAGAAAAAAAGACGACTGAGGGGAGATCTAATAACTATGTATAAATATATCAGGGGTCAGTACAGAGATCTCTCCCATCATCTATTTATTCCCAGGACTGTGACTGTGACGAGGGGACATCCTCTGCGTCTGGAGGAAAGAAGGTTTGTACACAAACATAGAAGAGGATTCTTTACGGTAAGAGCAGTGAGACTATGGAGCTCTCTGCCTGAGGAGGTGGTGATGGTGAGTACAATAAAGGAATTCAAGAGGGGCCTGGATGTATTTCTGGAGTGTAATAATATTACAGGCTATAGCTACTAGAGAGGGGTCGCTGATCCAGGGAGTTATTCTGATTGCCTGATTGGAGTCGGGAAGAATTTTTTCCCCCTTAAAGGGCTTCTGTCATCCCACTAAAGTAATTTTTTTATTTATTTTTGGCTTCTTCTAATCCTTATACTGCGATATATTAATATATAATGCTATTACTCATTTTGGTTCAGTAGTTAATTCAAAAAACTGAGTTTTATAATATGTAAATTACCTGTCTACCAGCAAGTAGGGCGGTTACTTGCTGGTAGCAGCCGCATCCTCCTTTCATAAAGACGCCCCCTCCTCATGTTGATTGACAGGGCCAGCGAACGCGCTTGTCTTCTGGCTGGCCCTGTCTGCGTTCAAAATCTGGCGCCTGCGCCGTACCTGTCTTCAGTCGGCGCAGGCGCACTGAGAGAAGGACGCTCGCTCGGCCGCTCCATCCTCAGTGCGCCTGCGCCGGGTGTAGATGTGACCTCATCGGCGCAGGCGCATTGAGGATGGAGCGGTCGAGCGAGCGTCCTCCTCTCAGTGCGCCTGCGCAGACTGAAGACAGGTACGCCGCAGGCGCCAGACTTTGAACGCAGACAGGGCCAGCCAAAAGACGGCGTTCGCTGGCCCTGTCAATCAGCATGAGGAGGGGGCGTCTTTATGAAAAGAGGATGCGGCTGCTACCAGCAAGTAGCCGCCCTACTTGCTGGTAGACAGGTAATTTACATATTATAAAATCCATTTTTTGAATTAACTACTGAACCAAAATGAGTTATAGCACTATATATTAATATATCGCAGTATAAGGATTAGAAGCAGCCAAAAAAAAGACTTTAGTGGGGTGACAGAAGCCCTTTAAAATTGGCTTCTACCTCACAGTTTTGTTTTTGCCTTTCTCTGGATCAACTTGCAGGATAACAGGCCGAACTGGATGGACATCACAACATCACAGAAAAGTCTGCGCCAACGCAATCCCAAAAATATATTTAAAAAAAACTCAAAACAAAAACATGAAAACGATCAGTGTCAAAAATACTGCTAATAGAGCACAAAAAAAACTTCAAACACCAACTGAATTGTCCACTTCAGAATTTTTTTTTGTTTGTTTTTTAACAGGATCCACTAAGAAAATAACTAGATTGCTGGGTGTTATGATGCTGAAGATCCCCAAACGATAACTGGTAATCTTCACAGAGTTCAATTCCCCTGCAGCGTCAGCACATGGTGAATCATGCATTACATGGTGAAATCAATGGCGCATCCATATAATGCACGGACATGCCACACACACCTTGTGCTCACTCTAACTAATGGAGAGACTCATCTATTAACTGGAAATGTCATATTAGGTCGCCTTCTGCCTCCTGAAACGTGAAGGGCCAGATTGGAAAATTTTGGTTATAGTCGGCTAAGATAACATGTGTATGGCATGAGTGACTGAATACAGATGAGTATTTTGCTCAAGGACCAAGGAGTCATTCATACAATCGATCCCATGGGCGACTGACTGTCCACAATGCACCCAATCGTTACGTATATGGCTGGCTTTACTTTTAAAGGGAAGCTCTGTCCTAAATGAACTCTGTCCCTCTCAGTGTGCGACATAACTGGCACGTCAATGAATAGGAGGCCTTGCACAACCATCCCACACAACGCGATTTTTGAGGTTTCATGTGGCTTAAAACCTTTGCTTTCAATTTGGCTTTTATGCCCCTCCCACATGCACAGTTTGGAGCTAGGTGCTTGAAAATGTGATCATCTGCAGATCTTAGTGACACCTGCTACCTACTCAGTTTGCACAACCTTATCTAGATAGCTAGATAGATAGACAGACATATAGAAAGATGTGAGATAGATAGATGTGAGATAGATAGATGTGAGATAGATAGATAGATAGATAGATAGATAGATAGATAGTGAGATAGATAGATAGATAGTGAGATAGATAGTGAGATAGATAGATAGTGAGATAGTGAGATAGGTAGGACATAGATAGATACTAGATAGATAGATAGTTCTATGATGGAAAGTTGTATCAGAAAATTCACAATAGCTTGTGTGCTTTGTGTTCATTGCATATGGCAGAGAAATGTTTTGATCCAAATCCTGACGGCTTGAAAGAAGAGTCACGAATTAACAAACATAAAAACTACATTACCTGCTGCAAGATCATCATCCACGAGATCGTGCTCTTCCTCCTGAACTTTCACCTCTGTCCCTGTGGAATCGGGACTAGCGCTGCCAGCCTGTATAGATTCTGCCGTCACTCCAGCTGGAAAAGAGTCAACCAAAAATAATAGAACATAAAATAACTCAAACAAAATACAAGCTATAAAAACGTATCACGCTCTCCCTAAAAAAGCATAAAATACTAAAGATATTACATAATATATTAAAATATAGGGTTCCCAATAAATATAGTTGGAGCACAAAAAAATTCAGTATAAAAATAACTTTCAAAAACAAAAAATACAAGGTAATCAAAATACAACAACAATTGTTAACCCATTTTTTTTTTTAAATAACTAGAACTCCCTGAGCTTAAGGCTACTTTCACACTAGCGTTAATATTTTCCAGTATTGAGATCAGTCATAGGGGCCAAAACGTAACTGAACAGAACGGAATGCTCCAAAATGCACTGCGTTCCGTTCTCATACCGGAGAGCAAAACGCAGCATGCTGCGGTTTGCTTTCAGTCCTGAGATGCGGAGCAAGACGCATCCGTCATGACCCACAATGCAAGTTAATGGGGACGAATCCGTTTTCTCTGACACAATAGAAAACGGATCCGTCCCCCATTGACTTTCAATGGAGTTCATGACGGATCCGTCTTGGCAATGTTAAAGATAATACAACCGGATCCGTTCATAACGGATGCAGAAGGTTGTATTATCAGTAACGGAAGCGCTTTTGCTGAACCCTGCTGGATCCAGCAAAAACGCTTGTGTGAAAGTAGCCTTAGCCTTCTTAAGGTATTTTTCTAAATTGCGTTTTTGTTTATTTTTTGGGTTTTTAACCATGGCTTTATATTGTTATATATTGATCTACACAAGAACGTTTTTAGATGTATTTTTTTATTTTTTTTTGGAAGCGCGTCAGCACCTTGATCGTTAGGATCTCAGAGGACGCCTTGTGTCTCAGACATTCATAATAAATGTAAGATCACATGATTAGGTGTCCCGCAGACGCTGCTCATACATTCTTAATAGGTGACACCTGGAGACCTGACACAGGAGAGCTGCGCATTGACCAGAGAGACGTGAATAATGACCTCTGAACGGCGCTGCAGAATAAGTCAGCACCATATAAATAAAAGATAAAATAATAACAATGTTGCACTTGACCTTGCTTGATGTAAAATAAATAATTCTGTTCCATTACAAAAAAGACAAAGGAAAGGAAACCGCATGCAAACAATGGGCCTTTGAACATCAATAGGGTCATTTGTAATATAGCGGCCTCGGAAACACTTTTCCCCCCCCAATATATTTGGAGGGCGTTCCCCACATGACAGCTGTAGTCTTCCGCATATGGATGGAATGTATTTTTTTAATTTGAAAAAATAAATGTGAAACTGCTTAATATGCTCAGGATGCCAATGCCAGGCAGATGCACAGGAGGAGAACTAAGTTTTTACTTCTGTACAAATCATTAGTCAGGCTCTATATGGAATAGGACCCCAGTGTACAAGACCAACATAGCAGAGCTGAGATGGGGTCAGAGGAAGGCGACCAAAGAGGTAAATTAAATGGGAGTTTGCTGTACCCATGGAGCAAAATTGCATTTTTTACAAAAACAAAAGAGACAGCTCATGGTAGGGGTCGTATATTAACAGCCAGGGCTCCTCCTGCATCAGTCTCTGCTGGCATACAAAAGTCGGGAAAAAGCAGAGGACATGTTGAAGAGGATAGTGCATGAGAGACAGAGTCCTGGGAGGGGACCTGCTGGGACTACTGGAAGGGAGATGCGCTGTAGGGAGACCTCTGACTACCAAGGGAACTCTAACTTACCAAGGTCTCATTCAGACAGCCGTATGTACAGGTCCGCATCAGTTACCCAATTTTGCGGAATGGGTGAGGACCCATTAATTTCAATGGTTTCCTTCCGTGGCCCCGCTAAAACATATAGAGCATGTCCTATTCTTGTCTGCAATTGCGGACAAGAATAGGCATTTCTATCAAAGGGCTGGTCAAGTGCGGTCAGCAAAATGCAGAACGCACATGACCAGTATCCGCGTTTTGCAGATTTGCAATTTGCGGACCACAGAACACTTACGGCTGTCTTAATGATCCCTAATGCGCATTCTCCTCAGTATTTGCAACTGCAGTTTCCTGAAAATCAACTTTTTCTTTCCGCTGGTTTAGAAATCTGTATTTTATAATCATTCTGCACACAATGTGCGCTGACTTCCTGGTGAGTCCGGTGGGCTTGCGTTTATACACAGTAGTAAATCGGGGGAGGGACAGAGCAGCAGAACCAATGACAGGAGAGGGGTGCATCTCAGACACCCTATAGACACTGTAGCTAACCTGTAGTCACAGATCACAGCTCTGTCCTAATGGAGCAGGAGCTAAAAAGCTGCCGAGGAGCGAGATCTAAGGGTACTTTCACACTAGCGTTTTTCTTTTCCGGTACCGAGTTCCGTCCTAGGGGCTCTATACCGGAAAAGAACTGATCAGGCATATACCCATGCATTCTGAATGGAGAGTAATCCGTTCAGGATGCATCAGGATGTCTTCAGTTCAGTTGTTTTGACTGATCAGGCAAAAGAGAAAACCGTAGCATGCTATGGTTTTATCTCCGGCGAAAAAAAAACTGAAGACATGTCTGAATGCCGGATCCGTCATTTTTCCCTATAGTAATGTATTCAAAATACCGGATCCGTCCTCCTGGCCTGCGCATGCGCAGACTGGTAACAGTGTGAAAAAAAATATATACAAGACGGATCAGTCTGTCCGCATGACAAGCTTTTAGTCACCTCCAAATCGGCGGATCCGGCGGGCAGATCCGACGACGGAACTGCCCGCCGGAACACACTGCCGCAAGTGTGAAAGTAGCCTAAGGGAAATAAATAGGAGGTAAACATCCTCACCAAGTAAGGACTTACATTTCATATTTGAGGACATGACCAGAAAGTTACCTAAAAGGGAGTCTGTCAGCAGAAAATGCCCGGCTCAGTGCCTTGTAGGGCTAGCTCGACACCTTTCACTTAGTGATGCACAAAAATAAACTATTATTAAGCCATATGCAAAAGAGATGTTAGGTGCACAGAGGGCGGGTCCAAATCACTCTGTGCACCCTTCCTCGGCCAGCTCTGACTCTTCTTGATTGACGGGGCCAGATTTCTGCATAGTCCTCTCGCCTGGCCTTGTCAATCAAGGAGAGGGTGGAGCTGGCAGAGGAAGCAGGAGGAGTAAGGGTGCACAGAGTGATTTGGACCCGCCCTCTGTGCACCTAACATCTCTTTTGCATATGGCTTAATAATAGTTTATTTTTGCCAGAATAAAGCAAAGGTGCACAGAGTGGCCTGGGACCACCTTTGTTGCACTTAAGTGCTCTTTTGCATGTGAACTTAAATTCCTTTTTTCCAGAATGAAGGAAACTGATCACCAAGTGAAATGTATCACTACAATCAGCTGAGGTAGCCCTACGAGGCATTGTGCCTGGTTTATCAGCGAGTCTCCAGGTGACAGACCCCCTTCTAGGCCTCCTGCACACAACCGTATTTTGGTCTGTGTCTGATCCGCATTTTTTGCAGATCACACTCTGACCCATTTATTTCTATGGGTCCGCCATCCGTTCAGCAAATGATAGAACCGGTCCTATTCTTGGCCATTTAGCAGGCAGAAATAGGCTTTTTTTTTTTACAGTGGGTTTCGCGAAATTGGGGTACGCACACGGAGCGAATGTGTATAAAATGGATCCAAGATTGATATGTTTGTGTGCAGGAGGCCCTAAAGTTATTTTGGGGGATTTTTTTGAATTTAAGGGTAAAATCTATTTATGAATATTACAATCTCTGAAAAATCACATAGATATATAGGAACAGGCATTCTGAGAGAAGAAGCTCAACTAATGAATAAAGATAAAAATTATGGATATATTAATATACCTAAAGCTCGACGTCAACAGCGCTAGAAATAGGAGCACATCGCCTTTAAGACGTAATATACATTTTTAAGCTGGTACCGGCGGCATGTATTAATCACAGGCCGCGTCTCACTCCTTCAGCCCTCACTCTGCAGGATATTGCTGATTATTATTAATATTGCGGTCTCGTACAAACGGCTCGGGTCACATCCTGATCAATCCCAATAAAACAAGGCAGGTTCGGAGCTTTTTTTTTCCTTCTTTTTTTCGCCTCTTGCACTGGAACAATTTAACATGTGCATAACCGAGACTGATATTGTTGATCTCCAGGGTTTTTACAGAGGTCACTCCTTTTTATTTTATTGTAAATTCAATACAAGCTCCTAAGTGATAGCAGAGTAGAAAAGAATGCGGCCATTAAACCGGGAGGACGGCGAGAATTTGCTCTCTGGATCTTCAAAAAGATTTGAAACCGAAAGATGGAGTTGATGTTTTTTTTTTTTTTTTCTGTAAATCAGATGTAGAAATCTAATAAGAGGAGAATCTAATAAGCGGAATAATTATTTTAACTGCATTGATTGACAATCGTTATACAAGCCTCTCTCCAGTTATCACAAGCCAGGAAGGAAGGGCTCAACAACGGCGTTAAAAATTATTTTTTTTAAAATCAAGAATTGAAAGCAAAATAAAAAAGAATAAGAAAAGTCAATAAAATGAAATTCTACAATCAATGGTAAACTAAAATGTCATATACATAAAATAAAAAAAATATGGATAAAGTAGATTTGAAGGAAAATAAGAAAAAACTAAGAAAGAGAAAATTTTATTTTTTATTAAATATATAAAAATATATATATATAATTTTTTTATTATTATATATATATATATATATATATATATATATACAAACATCTTTAATATATAGGTATATGTTACTTATTTTTGCTATGATATATTATATTTTTATATATTACTATATATATATATATATATATATATATATATATATATATATATATATATAAAATTTATTTATTTATTGCTAATCTAAATGTATTAACAGAAATCCCATTTTATTACTGCAGGTGATTTAAAAAAAATTTAAACATTTATTATTATTTTTTTATTCATTTGATTATTTTCAGCTAAATCACAATTTCATCACTGATCGAGTAAAAAAAAAAAAAAAAAGTTAAATACTGAAAAGAAAATGTAAAAACAACATACATTAGATATTATCCCCCCACCCCCCTCCCTACAGTAACACAATGGCTTTAGAATAATGGTGGAATATACAGTAATCCGCTGTTAGAACATGGCCGGGGAGGGGAGGTGAATTTATAGGAAGCGAGATCTCTGCGGTGAGTGACCAGTACTGGCAGAGCTTTCCCTGCAATGCCATGACAGACAGACTGACTGCCTCACATTAATTCATTTCACACCACTGCTATCGATCAGCAGACTGCTCCCTGGTCTCTCTCCACACATTGCCTGTCTGGCTGCCTGCATCCACATCAGCACATACACACAAAGGCCGCAGCAAGATAACCTTTTATTTTCCTGTTAAAGGAACAGCAAATGTATTTTTCGTTCCATGCAAAACCACAGAAGGATTGGAGAATATTCTCTGAAGGTTTTTTTCAGCGCCTTCCTCCATAATATTTTTGGATAAATATGTAAATGTCATTGTCTATTTAGCAATTGTATGGGTTTTGTATATAAAGGGAATTGAATTTACAGCAATTCTCTCCTCTACTTCCATAAGACTGAGTTCACATTGTTTGGAGCAGATTTCGTCAGATTTGCAGCAGGCAGCGCTATTTTCTTTTTATAAAATGCCGGACATTGTGGTGGGACCCCACTTTAATTTTTAATCGCCTTTCCTGCAAATGAAAGGGGTTTTCAAGACTCCACTTAGATGTCTAGGAAAACATCTGCTGTGGATACATGACAGATTTAATACCACATCAGCAATATCTGATTGGCGGGGGTCCAAGACCCTGCACCTCTGTTCGGCAGTAGCTCTGGTGCTGGCGCTCTGGCACAGCATCATGTAGTGGATGGATCGGGTTACTGCAACACTGCTCACGTTCAAGTGAATGGGAGTCACCCTGCAATTACCAGCTCCGTTCACTACACAATGGATGGAGCTGTGTAGTTCCGGTGCTGAAGCCACTTGGGTACAGCTGATCGGTGGGGGTGCAAAGTGTTGGATCCCCGCTGATCAGATATGGATGGCCCATTGTCAGGATTGGCCATCAATATAAAAATGCTGGAAAACCCCTTTAAAAGAGTTGTCTCGTTATATAAAAATCTGGGCAGCCTCTGTGAATGGCCTGAAATAACTCATGAAGGGATATTCACCTGTTTTCTCCTCTGTTTCTTCAAGTGCTATGCTCCAGTTCTTCCGCTGCGATGTCATCTTCTTGGCTGCAGTGGTGACGTTCTGCGCACAAGTCACCGCTGCAGCCAAATCGCTGGCCTCAGCCATGCACAGGACATCCCTGCTGAGGCCATTCACTGGCTGCAGTGGCCACCTGTGTGCACAGAACTTCACCTCTGCAGCCAGAAAAACGAATAGCAGTGGTCAGGACCGGAGCGCAGAGGAGGAAGAAGCAGAGGAGAAAACAGGCGAGTATGCACTCATTTGTTATTTTAGGCCTTTTACGGGGGTTACCCAAGTTTTTATATAACTCTTTAAAGGGGTTGTCTCACCTGTGACAGTGGTGGCATATCGCTAGGATATCCCACCTCTGGGACCTGCACCTATCTACAGAACAAGCCTCCAAAAGTGACAAGAGCGCACCTCGCATATGTGCTGCATGCTCTCCATTTATTTCTATGGGAGTTCTAAAAACAGCAGAGCAAGCATGCTCGGTTATTTTCAGAAGTCTCATAAAATTGAAGGGAGGGCGCACCACGCGGGAGGGGGCGCACCACGCAGGCGCGGCCGCCACTTCACTCACTTCTATGGAACATCTGGAAATAGCCAGTGCACAGTTATTTTTGGCAGTTCCATAGAAAGGAATAGAGGGCGGCCGAGCATGTGCAGCTGTTTCTACGCCCACTCCGGGGGAACCGTTATGGAGAAAAGTGCAGGTCCCAGAGAAACCTGCTTATTAGAAGTATCCCAGAAATAAGCTGACTACAGGGATAGGAAACCCATGTGATCAGCATTGATCTGTGGAGGACAAGTTTGGCAAGTGAAGAAGAAGTTCCCTGCAGCGCCAACACAGGGCAACTGAAGTATTACAACTATTAGAATAGGCTGTCTGAGTAATGTAGGGGTCAGCAACCTTCGCCAGCTGTTGTGAAACTACAACTCCCAGCATGCTCAACTCACTTCTAGGGAAGTTCAGAGAATAGCCAAGCAGGTAAGCATGCTGGATTGCCAGACCCCTGGTGTAATGCATGGATGTGCTAGGTCCTTCAGAGAAAGGCCTCATGCACACGACAGTTTTTTTTCACGGCCCGCAAAAACGGGGTCCGTGGGTCCGTGATCCGTGACCGTTTTTTCGTCCGTGGGTCTTCCTTGATTTTTGGAGGATCCACGGACATGAAAAAAAAGTCGTTTTGGCGTCCGCCTGGCCGTGCGGAGCCAAACGGATCCGTCCTGAATTACAATGCAAGTCAATAGGGACGGATCCGTTTGAAGTTGACACAATATGGTGCCATTTCAAACGGATCCGTCCCCATTGACTTTCAATGTAAAGTCTGGAGTTCTTTTATACCATCGGATTGGAGTTTTCTCCAATCCGATGGTATATTTTAACTTGAAGCGTCCCCATCACCATGGGAACGCCTCTATGTTAGAATATACTGTCGGATATGAGCTACATCGTGAAAATCAGATCCGACAGTATATTCTAACACAGAGGCGTTCCCATGGTGATGGGGACGCTTCAGGTTAGAATATACTGAAAAACTGTGTACATGACTGCCCCCTGCTGCCTGGCAGGTGCTGCCAGGCAGCAGGGGGCAGACCCCCCCCCCCCCTGTTTTTAACTCATTGGTGGCCAGTGCGGCCGCCCCCCCCTCCCTCCCCTGTAGTTAACTCATTGGTGTCCAGTGGGCCCCCCCTCCCTCCCCTGTAGTTAACTCGTTGGTGGCCAGTGGGCCCCCCCTCCGTCCGCTATAGATAACTCATTGGTGTCCAGTGGGCCCCCCCCCCTCCGTCCGCTATAGATAACTCATTGGTGTCCAGTGGGCCCCCCCTCCCTCCGCTGTAGATAACTCGTTGGTGGCCAGTGGGCCCTCTCCCCTCCCTCCCCCTCCTAATTAAAATCGCCCCCCTATCATTGGTGGCAGTGGTGAGTACCGATCGGAGTCCCAGTGTAATCGCTGGGGCTCCGATCGGTAACCATGGCAACCGGGACGCTACTGCAGTCCCGGTTGCCATGGTAGCTTAGCAATTTGTAGAAGCTTCATACTTACCTGAAGAGCTGCGATGTCTGTGACCAGCCGGGAGCTCCTCCTACTGGTAAGTGAAAGGTCTGTGCGGCGCATTGCTTATAGCACAGACCTGTCACTTACCAGTAGGAGGAGCTCCCGGCCGGTCACAGACATCGCTGCTCTTCAGGTAAGTATGAAGCTTCTACAAATTGCTAAGCTACCATGGCAACCGGGACTGCAGTAGCGTCCCGGTTGCCATGGTTACCGATCGGAGCCCCAGCGATTACACTGGGACTCCGATCGGTACTCACCACTGCCACCAATGATAGGGGGCGATTTTAATTAGGAGGGGGAGGGAGGGGAGAGGGCCCACTGGCCACCAATGAGTTATCTATAGCGGACGGAGGGGGGGGCCCACTGGACACCAATTAGTTAACTACAGGGGAGGGAGGGGGGGCTGGCTACCAAGAAGTTAACTACAGGGGAGGGAGGGGGGGGGCGGCCGCACTGGCCACAAATGAGTTAAAAACAGGGGGGGGGGGGGTCTGCCCCCTGCTGCCTGGCAGGACCTGCCAGGCAGCAGGGGGCAGTCATGTACACAGTTTTTCAGTATATTCTAACCTGAAGCGTCCCCATCACCATGGGAACGCCTCTGTGTTAGAATATACTGTCGGATCTGAGTTTTCACGAAGTGAAAACTCACCTCTGAAAAAGCTTTTATGCAGACGGATCTTCGGATCCGTCTGTATGAAAGCAACCTACGGCCACGGATCACGGACACGGATGCCAATCTTGTGTGCATCCGTGTTCTTTCACGGACCCATTGACTTGAATGGGTCCGTGAACCGTTGTCCGTCAAAAAAATAGGGCAGGTCATATTTTTTTGACGGACAGGATACACGGATCACGGCCTCGGCTGCAAAACGGTGCATTTTCCGATTTTTCCACGGACCCATTGAAAGTCAATGGGTCTGCGAAAAAAAACGGAAAACGGCACAACGGCCACGGATGCACACAACGGTCGTGTGCATGAGGCCAAAAGAGAGAGAAGCTTTTTTCAGCTGACCTATACTATGGCTAGATGTCTCAAATTAAGGACTCCCTTCCATCTCCAATTCATCTCAGGATATTACGAGATGTAGAAAAGTCATCTATATATGTGAATATGGCCCAAAGAGAAAGTTAGACCGAGCTGTATGATTTCTCAGAAACAGAGGTATCCATATAAACTTACGTGACATGATGGTGTCCACATACTGGGGTAGATACGGTGCCCAGAAATCAATTGTCTCCTTACGTCCCGACTGCCCGATCCTTCGTAGTTCTGCCAGTAACAGTGCTTGGGCGGCTTCCCGCACCTGCAACCGGAAAACAGAGAATGAACCTTGTGTATAGTCTACGGTTATGTATAGACGCTCGATTATTAGGACCATCTACACAGGTTTATCGAGTGCGCCAGGTCACACAACTATTATAGTTAGCTACCATGACATGCAGAACTTGACATGTGCCAATCACTGGTGGCAGTGGTCCTGTGCGTCTATGCAGATTCCCCAATACGCGCGAGACATCACTGATGCAGCCTTCTAAACGAAGGTCAGGGGGACTAGATCCTTTGTTGCGGGAGCAGCGGGGGATTTTTTTAGAGCATGTCCACAGGGGCAGATTTTTCATCAATTGCAAAGCATTTTACATTAGCAGCAAAGTGGCTGAGAGGCTGTGTGAAGAGTCTGCAGCAAAAACGGACCTGCACAGGGGGGATCCTATCGGTCAGCAGATACTGGCTGACCTGTTACATGTGCACTTGGCAGCTGAAGGCATCTGTGTCGGTCCCATGTTCATATGTGGCCGCATTACTGAGAAAAATGAGGTTTTCATATATGTAAATTAGAAGATGAGGTTTTTATATATGAAAATGAGAGTCTACGAGCAATGGGGGCGTTGCCATTACACCTAGAGGCTCTGCTCTTTATGAAACTGCCAAGTCCTCTCCACTTTTGATGAACAGGACCAGGCAGTGTAAAAGTAATCACGCCTGGACCATCAAAGTGCAGAGGGCACGGCAGTTGCAGAGAGAGCAGGGCCCCTAGGTGTAATGGCAACGCCCCCGTTGCTCGTAGAGGCTCATTTGCATATATTAAAACTTCATTTTTCTCAGCCATGTGGGCACCTATGTCATAGCTACAAATCTGCTGACAGATACTTACTTATAATAAATACATTGTAATAGAATATAAAAGTTAATAATGTTTTTTCTCCTGTTGCGGAGGAGGGAGGCTTCTGCTGCAGCCGGTTGTCTTACATTCAGACAGTGGGGAGAGGAGACATGGCTGATCTCCAGGGGACACAGATGATTTCTTTATGTATTTCCTAGTTTTATATCATATGAGACAAAACAGGATGAAAGGAAATAAAAAAGCTGAAGGGAGGAAGTGCTGGGCCGTATTTTTTGTGCATTTTCTATGTTTAGTTTCTTAAAAGTACAATGTGCACAGACGAACACCGCGGGGGAGATTTATCAAAACCAGCGAGACGGAAAAATGGCTTAGTCGCCGATAGCAGCCAATCAGATTGATCCTCACATTTTCCAAAGGAGCTCTGAAAAATGTAAGGTGGAATCCGATTTCTGGGCACCGTATCTACCCTTTTGTAGGTAGAATAGGAGTGGTGATTTGTAGTTAAAACTTAACTTTTAATAATTATATATAGAATGAGGTCCCTAGGTATTTAGTTTGGATACAAAATGAGTGCTGATAACACAAGGGATACAAAAAATAATAAATTGGTGCAAGGCCGCACCTTACGTACAGAAAGGTTAGTGCACGGCGGCACCTTGAATAACCAGTGGTCCTACCGTTTTAGGCCAGGATCCTCTGGTCACTGTCGATGTTCAGATAGCATTCGATTTGCTGTGGAAAAGAGCAATTAGGGCTGGGCGGGGGTATTAGTGGGTTTGAAGGTACCTAGACAGCCCTAATATATGGGTACTATCTCGGCCCTAGCATCCTATTCACGGAGCACCCGTTCTGATAAGAACGACCCCGTCCGGAACCTTGCCCATTTGCTACTTGGCCCTATTGCGCCCTAGTGTAGCTAATCCCTACACGCATGTTTTGTATAACAGACTCATCAGGGGCATATAGGCACACGTAAAGGGGCAATGCACTGTAATAACATATAGTGTTGGTCTTAGTTTAGTGGTCAACACAGTGTGTTGAACGGGTGCTCCGTGAATAGGATGCTAGGGCCGAGATAGTACCCATATATTAGGGCTGTCTAGGTACCTTCAAACCCACTAATACCCCCGCCCAGCCCTAATTGCTCTTTTCCACAGCAAATCGAATGCTATCTGAACATCGACAGTGACCAGAGGATCCTGGCCTAAAACGGTAGGACCACTGGTTATTCAAGGTGCCGCCGTGCACTAACCTTTCTGTACGTAAGGTGCGGCCTTGCACCAATTTATTATTTTTTGTATCCCTTGTGTTATCAGCACTCATTTTGTATCCAAACTAAATACCTAGGGACCTCATTCTATATATAATTATTAAAAGTTAAGTTTTAACTACAAATCACCACTCCTATTCTACCTACAAAAGTTTATAAAAATTGGTGATTAAGTCATCAATTAAACATATAGCTCCTCCTAGCTATACCGTATCTACCCCTTGCACCAGTTTTGATGAATCTCCCCCTATACGTTGTGACTTTTCATCCGATGTCAGCAGAATACAGATGCTCGTATCAAGGGACGCACTTCAACAACATGCTGCAAATGTGGAAGCAAGAAGGAAAAGAAGAAAACAGACACAAATACAGACTGCGAAGGAGCCAATTAAAAATGATTTGTCTTGTGCTGGAGAAGATCATTTCTTGGCCCGTGGCTGATGTTCCTGTAAGACAGCGAGGAGCTGATGTCCAATTAAGCCATCAAGTGGCCAGATGGACAGGACGCTGCTCTTAGGTGCGATGTGGAGGCTATCGAGGTGTTCATCAGGTGGAGTTCCTCCAGCGCCTGGGGTTAATGGTGTGTCACTGCTAACTTCAAGAGCGCCAGCGTGATGGCAGCAGCAGACCTCTGCCCCCCCCCCCCCGGACTGAACTGCAGACTTCATCGTAATACTTCTGGCTCAATCACTTATACACCCACAGAAACATCCCGCACCAAGGATGTAAGTGATTACAATATTAGAGGAAAGGGGGGCTTTATTGGGGGAAACTGTACAATAGAAAGGAGGCTCTAGGACCCCGATGGGAGCCTCTAGCCAGGGTATAAGAAGAGATACGGCCTCCAGCCTGGATACAAGGTGAGATACGGCCTCCAGCCTGGATACAAGGTGAGATACGGCCTCCAGCCTGGATACAAGGTGAGATACGGCCCCCAGCCTGGATACAAGGTGAGATACGGCCTCCAGCCTGGATACAAGGCGAGATACGGCCTCCAGCCTGGATACAAGGCGAGATACGGCCTCTAGCCTGGATACAAGATGAGATACGGCCTCTAGCCTGGATACAAGATGAGATACGGCCTCTAGCCTGGATACAAGATGAGATACGGCCTCTAGCCTGGATACAAGATGAGATACGGCCTCTAGCCTGGATACAAGATGAGATACGGCCTCTAGCCTGGATACAAGATGAGATACGGCCTCTAGCCTGGATACAAGATGAGATACGGCCTCTAGCCTGGATACAAGATGAGATACGGCCTCTAGCCTGGATACAAGATGAGATACGGCCTCTAGCCTGAAAACAAGATGAGGTGTGAAGTTTTATTCAGCCAGATTCTGCTCCTTAAGTGCCCAGGGCGGGACTTCACTGTGAAGTGCTCTCTCTGCATTGAGCTGCTTTGCAGCCCCTCCCCTCTGCTCTGAGTGACAGCTAAAGCATCCAACCAGGAGACCACTGCAGCTGTCACTCAGAGCAGAGGGGAGGAGCTGTAAAGCAGCACAATGCAGAGAGCTGTTCACGGTGAAGCCCCGACCTGGACACTTCAGGAGCAGAATCTGGCAGACTAAAAGTTCATCTTCACACTACTCCTGACAAGAAAAGCACCACAAATTGAATGCTTGTACTGCTTTCCCCCCAGACTCTACACAGTGCTGTCAGTAGTTTAGCATGGTCAAAACTGATGACAAATTCCCTGTAAGTTCAACTTTGATGAATGTGACCTTGTCTGTTCTTACCTCTAGACACCGGTCCTGCCACCTTCTCGCCAGCATTTCTAGTAGTGGAGGTCTGAACTTTTCCAGCCCCAGTAGATCGGGCAGCATAACACAATGCATAGCTGCCAACTGGCTCCATCCTGCAGCGATAAGACAAGATGTCAGCACAGTAATAATGTCCTGTACGAATAAATCCCTGTAATAAACAGAACCAGCGTCTGGTGCTGGAGAATAGAAATGAACAAAAAAAATAAAAAAATAAAATGTAAAAAGTCTATATAGCCAATGCCACCAACATCTATCAGACCATTGGATAGCATATCTGTCATCAGGCGGGATGTACTTACTGATAGGCACATCGGTGGTTGTAACCCCTGGATACAAGCAGTGTATAATGTGATGGAAAAATGAATCCAGCCAGCAAAGGAAGCAATATGGACAATCACAATACAATAGTAAGTGCCTTGTGTTAACTTTCTCTACATAGTAAACGCCATTTCCTGGAGTAAAACATCCCCTTTAACTCTGATCCTTGTAGATTTTTAAGTATCTAAAACCAATGCATACATCGGGACCCCAATGCTCCAGCGCGACATCACAGAACAGCAGAGCTATGGTGCAAAATGGCGGATTAGAAGGGAATATGCATTTGTGCAATAATCAGACTGACTGCAGCAATCGCACTACACAGCATTTATATATATATGTTATAGATTAGATATGGAAGCATCCAACATTTAAAGGGATTTTCTGAGAGTAGAAAATTGATGGCCTACCCTTCGGATAGATTATCAATATGTGATCGGTGGGGGTCCGACACTCAGGACCCTGCCAATCAGCTGTTCAAGGAGGCAGCGACACTCGCAGTAGCGCCGCGGCCTTCCATTGCTTTCACTAGGTCAACGACGACACCTTCAACGGTCATGTGGCCTAGGCACAGTTCGACCCCATAGAAGTGAACTGGGCTGAGTTGCGATACCAAGCATAGCCGCTATACAATGTACAGCACTGTGCTTAGAGAGGGCCGCGGTACTACTACAGCTGATCGGCGGGGGTACTGGGTGTCGGACCCCCACCAACCAGATCCAGAGGATAGGTCATCAGTATTTAAATCTCAGAAAACCCCTTTATGTGCTATAAGGGCAGGCCCAAGCCACTCTGTGAGCCCGTGTTCCTCCTGCCCCAAAGGGCCCTACACACTGGCTAAGAGAGCACTTTCTGAACAGATGCCCACACCTCCATCCCAACGATGTACTGCAAGTGAATGGGGCAGAGTTGAAAACCTGGCACAGAGCTAGGCTGGAAATCTCCCGATTCTGGGACTACCATACTATTCTTTTCATTCTGGGCATCAGCTGGGGGTCAATTGTCGCCGTCCAGACACCGACGACCTATATAATGGATAGACCTTCGACGCACATCATGGGAAAACCTCTTTAACACGTCCGTGCGCAGCTTAGATCCGGGGATGCGTCTTATTACCGCGCTCTGCTGCATACCAATAACACACTCATCTCTTACTGGCAGAGCAATGCCCCGCGCAGATCTCCTCGGAGTTCTTCAGCCGGACAGTGCAGGAGAATATTAAACTCCCAACCCCTGGGGTACGTGCATACATGTTACCCATATTCTGAAGCCATGCTAATGATTCGGAGGCAGTAAATGAAGAACAAGCAGATGTGTCTGCTCCCTGCACCCCTTATATCTTATCAATACCAGGGGTCAGTATTGGGCCCTATTCTCTTCAATATATTTATTAATGATCTTGTAGAAGGCTTGCACAGTAAAATATACATTTTGATAACACTAAACTGTGTAAAGTAATTAACACAGAAGAGGACAGTATACTGCTACAGAGTGATCTGGATAGATTGGAGGCTTGGGCAGAGAAGTGGCAGATGAGGTTTAACACTGACAAATGTAAAGTTGGGAAGGAATAATGCAAGTCACCCGTACATACTAAGGCTACTTTCACACTTGCGTTCGGGGGTCCGCTTGTGAGTTCCGTTTGAAGGCTCTCACTAGCGGCCCGAACGGATCCGTACTGCCCTAATGCATTCTGAGTGGATAAGAATCCGCTCAGAATGCATCAGTCTGGCAGCGTTTGTCCTCCGCTCCGCTCAGCAGGCGGACACCCGAACGCTGCTTGCAGCGTTCAGGTGTCCGCCTGGCCGTGCGGAGGCAAACGGATCCGTCCAGACTTACAATGTAAGTCAATGGGGACGGATCCGTTTGAAGTTGACACAGTATGGCTCAATCATTATAGGGGCGGATCCGTCTGTGCAGATACCAGACGGATCCGCTCCGAACGCAAGTGTGAAAGTAGCCTAAATGGTAAAAGACTCGGTAACACTGACATGGAAAAGGATCTAGGAATTTTAATAAACAGCAAACTAAGCTGCAAAAACCAGTGTCAGGCAGCTGCTGCCAAGGCTAATAAGACAATGGGTTGCATCAAAAGGGGCATAGATGCCCGTGATGAGAACATAGTCCTACCACTTTACAAATCACTGGTCAGACCACACATGGAGTACTGTGTACAGTTCTGGGCTCCAGTGAACAAGGCAGACATAGCAGAGCTGGAGAGGGTCCAGAGGAGGGCAACTAAAGTAATAACTGGAATGGGGCAACTACAGTACCCTGAAAGATTATCAAACTGAGGGTTATTCACTTTAGAAAAAAGACAACTGAGGGGAGATCTAATTACTATGTATAAATATATCAGGGGTCAGTACAGAGATCTATCCCATCATATATTTATCCCCAGGACGGTGACTGTGACGAGGGGACATCCTCTGCGTCTGGAGGAAAGAAGGTTTGTACACAAACATAGAAGAGGATTCTTTACGGTAAGAGCAGTGAGACTATGGAGCTCTCTGCCTGAGGAGGTGGTGATGGTGAGTACAATAAAGGAATTCAAGAGGGGCCTGGATGTATTTCTGGAGCGTAATAATATTACAGGCTATAGCTACTAGAGAGGGGTCGCTGATCCAGGCAATTATTCTGATTGGAGTCGGGAAGGAATTTTTTATTCCCCTAAAGTGGGGAAAATTGGCTTCTACCTCACAGGTTTTTTTTTGCCTTCCTCTGGATCAACTTGCAGGATAACAGGCCGAACTGGATGGACAAATGTCTTTTTTCGGCCTTCTGTACTATGTTACTAATACCTTCAAGGCAATTTTTTAGGATTGCATTTTACTCATTTTGGGCTAAAAATCATTATAAAACAAATTTTAACGGTTACATTGTAATCTGCAGGGTTCCTTACTTTCAGCTGTACACTGTCATCCCGGAGTGCTTCTTTAAACATCTGCCTTGCACCAGGCCATACGTATCGGAAGGAGGAGGCAGACTGCCTGTGAAACACGTCACACCTGCCCGCTATTTTATTTTTGTTTTTATTGTGCTATAATGAGGTATTCCAGCTGTAACATGTTATGGATGTTATCCTGTGGATAGGGGAGAACAGTCAGGTTGGTGGGGGAACCCCATCAATTCTGAGAACTGGGTCTCTGCGCCCAGCAAATGGACAGAGCAGCTGATCGGAAACGCGTTCCGCCACTCCATTCATTTCTATGGCACTCGGCTATCTCCCGCACTCCCACAGAAATGAAAGGAGCGTCGGCACGCATTCCAGACCAGCCACTCCGTTCTTTTTCAGGGGTGCACCGCAGCGTACGAGGCACCCATTCTTCTGATCGGTGGGGGTCCCAGGGTTAGGACCCCCACCAATCTGATTCTGTGAAACTGGTATACCCCTTTAATGTAATAACATTGGCTGACACCGCCCTCGTGACCCATTTTATGCATCTACGTCTACGCACGATTTATAGAGCCTGAATTGGTGTCCGGGGGGGGGAGGTCTACGCACGATTGGAGGTGCAGCAGTCCATGTGCGTTTCATCCAATACACGCTCATGCCGCATGCACAATTCTTATTTCGTGAGTGCATCTCACTTTTACTCAACTACTTTATAAACTGTGAGTCGCAGGTGAGTTGCGTGTTGCGTGTAACTTACACTAAAGTCAATGGAGTGAAAGTCGCACGCAACATTAGACCTGCAATATACTACCTCCATCATGTCTGCACCTGTCCTGTCGCAGTGTAATGCCACTCACAAACACTGCATGAAATATCACCGTGTAGCCGAAGCCTTACACTATGGCGCGCCCCTCCGCGTTCCCATTTCTCACAGTATAGTGGCCGTGCTTGGTATTGCAGCTTGATCCCATTTACGTGAATAGGACCGAGCGGCAGAAAAGCCACCATTCTGACCACGTCACTGTGCACCTCAGCACATAGAAATTAAGGATTTTTTTTTTTTTTTTTATCCAAACATGGTGTGCTGTACTTCTTTTAACGTGTATGGTCGGTGAGGATGTCCAACGCACAGGGGTGCCATTTTTCCTACCTGGATTTTCGTAACAGGAAAAAAACGCAGCGTAATACAGTGCCAGCAAAGTGTATGAGATCAGACCCGAGCAGAAATGGACCTGCTGTGTGGATTTAGAAATCTGCAGCATGTTAATTGCTTGTGTGATTTTTAAATGAGGCCTTCAACATTTCCAATGCAAGGGCGAGATCTGCCACAAAAACCACAAGGTGGATTTTGGCGCAGAAACCTGCGCTGATTTTTTATTTATTTTTTTGTAATCCTGCACCCTGCATAGGTGCATTTAGATGCTGCGAACGCCTCCTTCCTGACAGTCGGCTGCTCGATAAGTGGAAGTCAAGCGCTGAATTTACATGCGGCAATCACTTCTACAGTATGAGGACGAGCGATGGCTGCTACCATCACTCATCCCCAATACAAAAATCATAGTTTGCCGGCGGCAGAGTGCTGTTTAGATGGCACGATCTGCTGCCCAGGAACGGTGTCCGCACCTCAGATCATTTCACCCGATGGACAAGCTTTTCGCTCGTATATCGGGTGATCTGCGGCACCTTCAGACAGGCCGAGTATCTGCTAGGAACGTGCATTCCTGATAATCATGCCATGTAAATCCAGCTTAGGCTACTTTCACACTTGCGCTTGATCATATTAATGCAGACGGAGGCTCCGTTCAGTACGGATCCGTCTGCATTAATAACTTAGAAAAATTTCTAAGTGCGAAAGTAGCCTGAGCGGATCCGTTCAGAATTTCAATGTAAAGTCAATGGGGGACGGATCCGCTTGAAGATTGAGCCATATGGTGTCATTTTCAAGCGGATCCGTTCCCATTGACTTACATTGTAAGTCTGGACGGATCCGCACGGCCAGGCGGACAGCTGAACGCTGCAAGCAGTCTGAGCGGATCCGCATCCATTCAGACTGCATCAGGGCTGGACGGAAGCGTTCTGCTCCGCTCGTGAGCTCCTTCAAACGGAGCTCACGAGCGGACAGCAGAACGCTAGTGTGAAAGTAGCCTTAACAGGACACTGGTCGTGCTGCTGATTTCATCTATTATTGATTGAAGCAGAACTTAAAGGGTATTCCAAGATTTTAATATTGATGAGCTACCCTTAGGACAGGCTCTCGATATCAGATTGGCTGGAGTCTTACACTCCGCACCCCCCACCGATCAGCTTACTTTGTAGCTCCGGCGCTGGAACTACACGGCTCCCACTCCACCTGTGTAGTAGATAGAGCTGGTAAGTGCAGCGCTGCTCCCGTTGAAGTGAATGGTAACCAGTTCCATCCACTACAATGAGCTGAGCTGCGTAATTCCAGCACCAGAGATCGGCTGGAGTGCAGGGTTTGAGATCCCGGACGATCCTGCAGACAGGCCATCAGTAAATTCTGCACCTCCCCATTAAGTTGCCTACACGCAAGATAAAAGTCAGCCAAAATGGCCAATTTCAGCCAACCATTGTGCCAAAAATGTGATCAGGCAACTAAGAAAATATTTGAATTAATTTGTGGGTTTGAGCCTCAGCAGTTATGTCGCAAATCCGCAGTGTCCAGGTGAACGGATGTCCAGGTGAACCTCGTCACCGGGCTCACTGCTAGATGGAAGCCTCTGCCTAGCATACCCATGGAGAGCCCGGTACGTCACCGGATCTCAATAAAATTTCCCTTGCCCAGCGCCAATAAAAAGTTCCGATGCTCCACTCATTCATGGTGAATGAGTGCAGATCAGGTTTGGACAACCCCTTTAAAATACCACTCCCAAAAAAATGTTTATTCTCTGACCTGTTAGAAAGGTGCATGATGAGAACTGTAGTTAGGGTAATCTTCTTACCAGTGACTGTACTTGTGAGTTATAACCTCCCTTCTGATCCTCAGCTGTGTCATGTGACCAGCGCTCTGACTCTCCCAATCACACAGCATCTTGTGCATGGACAGGAAGTCCGTTTCTCTATGTTGTCCTATGGGAGCATCAATGTCAGTCTCATAGGAATGAATGAGGAAATAACTGACTTCCTGTCCTGTGTCAGTTGGAGAGGCAAACTGCTGGTCACATGACACAGCTGAGGATCAGAAAGGAGGGAATAACTCACAAAAACAGTCACTGGTAAGAAGTTTACCTTCACTACAGATTTCATCATGTACCTTTCTAGAGGGCCAGAGAATGAAGATTTTTGTAGGAGTGCTACTTTAAAGGGGTTTTACAGGACTAATTACTTTTTAATGCCTGCATCCTGCACGCTTATCTGTTCCCCACCACTCCTGGTTCTCCATGATGGATCCAGGTTCTAGTCCCCACAATGTTTACATCAAGCACTGCATGGGCATGGTCACATGCTCTGCTGCAGCCAATGACTGGCTTCAGTGGTGATGGGTCACTTGTGGCCACGTCACAGCTGAAGCCAGTTATTGGCTGCAGCAAAGCATGTGACCATGCCCATGCTCCACCGGATGTAACCAGTGTGGGGACCAGGACATGAACACAGCGGAGGCAGCATGGAGGACCGGAGCGGTGGGGAGCAGGTAAGTGTGCATTTTCTGTTTATGGAAGCAGACTGCATGCATTAGAAAAAAAATGTAATTATTTGTGGGAAAACCACTTTAATGGGGCACATTCTGTCTCAGTTTCTAGGGGAGCCAACATATATGCTGGTTTGGACTAGAACAGTGTGTCCCCCCCCCCCCCTCCCCAACAAGGTGCTGAAAGGGGCTACCAGCAGGACCCCATGTAATCAGCTGTCATTGCCACAGAATTGCTCAGCAAATCATTTTGCAGTCCATGGACAAGCTGTGTCTTCTGAAGGAAGTCTCTCTTGGTTGCAGCTATTTGCTCAGGTTAAAAGATGAAAGGTCTGGAGATCCATCCAAAATGTACTTCCACTTCTGGAGGTGCGGGCAGAACTGGCTACGGGTAGAGTTGGCAGCATCTGCCTCCTTCACACGAGAGTCAGGCCAAGAAAAGCAGCAGACCAGCGGCCCATTGTGTAGAGTTTATCTCCAGCTGGAGCGTGGCACCGGCGTCTACCGAGATTACACTTGAAAGAGATCGCACCCCGGGATAAAGAAGAGACAGATCGGAAAGGTCATGGGTTTATCAGCGGCTGCACATGCAGGGGATTCAGAGGAGCGGCTGATCCTGCCGATACATTTATAACGAAGGCCAGTAGTAACTGGATCGCACACAAGACAATGCACCTTCACCACATACTTCTCTAGGAGAAGTCACATCTTCAAGTTGTTTAAAAGAATTTTTGGGAGCTAATATTTAAGAAAATAAACTTTTCGAGGTCTGTTAAATAATGTAGGGCAGTGACTAACCGCGGTAATGATGGAGGAACCACAGGCAAGCACGTCAGACGTTCACAGTGGAGGATGGGTGAAGTATGGAGAAGAAAATCTAAAATGTTGGAGCCACCGTTACATCTACATTTGCCGCTTTTCTCCGCCTTACAAAAGAGCCAATTTTTTTTTTTCATCGACAAAGACTCATGAAGGCTTGACTTTCTGCGGGACTGGTTGTATTTTTTAATGCCACCATTTAATATTCCAATCTCGCTGTGGTTTTTTTCATTGTTTGGTAAAAATTACAACTTAGTTTTATTCCGCAGGGCAGTATAATTGCCACCATAACAAATTTTTATTTATTTTTTTACTATGTCTAAAAGAAATATAAAAAAGAAAAACCTTTAAAAAAAGGAAATTCAAATGAAACTTGGTGTCACTATATTCTGACAGCCATAACATTTTTCTTTATTTTTTATTAAAGGGGTTTTCCGAGACTTTAATACCGATAGCCTATCCTCAGGTCATCAGTATCTGATCGGTGGGGGTCCGACACCCAGGTCCGCCGCCGATCAACTGTTTGAGAAGGCGCTGATGCCGCGGCCTTCTCTCAGCTTTTCCTAGGCCAGGGGTCAGCAACCTCCGGCACTCCAGCTGCTGTGAAACTACAATTCCCAGCATTCACACAGGCTCAGCTGCTCTTGCAATAGAAGTGAATGGAGCATTCTGGGAGTTGTAGTTTCAGAACAGCTGGAGTGCCGAAGGTTGCCGATCCCTGTCCTAGGCCATGTGACAATACGTTCAGCGGTCACATGACCTAGGAGCAGCTCAGCCCCATAGAAGTGAATGGGGCTGAGCGCGATACCAAGCATGACCACTATACAATGTACGGCGCTGTGCTTGGTGAGAAAGGAGAACGCTCCTGCTCCCACAGGGGTCTATGCGCCTTCTCATACAGCTGATCGGCGGGGGTTGGACCCCCACTGATCAAATACTAATTTCATTTGGACAATTGAGTTTTTTTGTTGTTTTTTTTTAACAGTGTCTGCCATGTGGGATAAAAAGCTGACATTGCAATATTTAGATGCGGCAATACCAACTATGGATATTTTGTATGAGATTTGTTTTTGATACTTTAAAAACTATATTACTTATTTTTAGTTAGTTTTTTTTAGTTTTTTAGTTTTTGTATTTTGCAATCACTATTTACCTGTGGCATCATCCTACGACACCCTAGGCTTGTAGCTGCGGAGGGAAGGGATTGACTACAGCAACTACAGATGACACATGTCCAATCACTGCTCGTGGCAGGGTGTAATGGGTGTACTAATCTAGCAGGCCAAGGTCCCTGGCTACCATCGCAGCCACATCACATGCCAATAAACCTGGTTCCCTTTTGTCAAAGTTGGCATTAAAGGTGCAAAGCTGAAAAAGTCACAATGTTTTTGAAGAATGCCAGTTGCGCAAAAACTTGTGACTTTTGTAGTATGGCAGGAAACTGATGAACATCCTTTGATAAATCCTCCACAATGTGTTATGGCCAATAGAGCAAATTTTTATAAATTTTTGGAACCATGTAAAAAACAAAACAAAAAAAAAACGGTTGGGGTTCCCATTTGATTGCACATTCAGGGGTCCGAAGATTGATTAGCACAATGAAGAGGCTGCGGTCCTCCTGTGGGTGTCCCCTCTATAGGCAACACATACACAGTGACTTACCTGGATGATCGGCACAGCGAATGAGACGAGCTGCTGAACCTACCAAGCCACCTCTGCAGACAAGCTCAACCGCTGTGCTGATTGCAGGGGCCCGGAGGGTGTACTCACACCTGTACAACCTCTTTCAGATCACACTGAGGCCCATCTGCATCCCAATTTTAATGACTTCCCTAAGGATAGGCCAAGGGGTTGTCTATGAATTAAGCAAGTACTACCAAGCACAGCGCCGTACAATGTATAGTGGCTGTGCCTGGTATTGCAGGTCAATAAAATTCACATGAATAGGACTGAGCTGTTGAAAGGCCATTATGGACATGACGTCACGGGCTTGGGAAGTGGCCGCAGCACTGGCTGAAGCACCACAGCCCCTTCCAAAAGGTGATCTGCAAGGGTTCTGGAGATGGTCCCCCAAGGATCTGATAATGATGTACTCTCCTGAGGATAGGTCAGGTTCTCTGGGAATGAAGAAAATGAAAATGCTTAAATATTACTTTATCATAAATATATTCCCAAATACCTTTAATTAGTTATAATGGCTCATTTTGTCTAGGGAGCAATCATGAGGAGAAATAAAATGGCTGCCGTCCTATTAGTGCAAACAAAAGCTGTCCTAATCACACAGGAGGACATGCTACTTTACAAAACTGAGGTAAAGAGCTATCTCATCCTCCTCTCTCCTACTGGTCAGGAATTATAATCCTGAGTACAGATCTTTAGCTGAGTCTCTGTAGGAATGGAGTTCATGAAGAGACATGAAGTACAGAGAGGACGGACAGGACAGACTGTGGTAATGGAGACTGCACCTACACCCTCCTCTCTGTACTTCAGGTCTCCTCATGAACTCTATTCCCATAGAGATTCAGTTGAAGATCTTATCATCTGTATTCAGAATCAGAATCATAATCCCTGACAAGTAGAGCAGAGAGGAGGATGAGGCGGCTCTTTAGCTCAGTGTTGTGAAGTAACTAGTCCTCCTGTGTGATTAGGACAGGTTTTGTGTCAACTAATAGGATGGTGGTCATTTTATTTCTCCTAATGATTGCTCCCCAGTAACACAAGCCATTATAACTATTGAAAGGTATTTGGGAATATATTTATAATAAAGTAATATTTAAGTATTTTCATTTTCTTAATTCCTAGATAACCCCTTTAAGTCCAATACAACCCCTTTAAAGGGCTTGTCCAGAATTTATCAAAAAAAAAAAGTGGCTTCATTGTTCCTAAAACAGCGCTATACCTGCCCACAAGTTGCGTCTTTTATTGCAATTCTGTAGTGAATGTGACCGAGCTGCAACACCACACACAACCTGTGGATAGTTGGGGCCTTATTTTGGGAAAAAAGAAGCAATGTTTTTCTAATCCTGATCATCCTGTTTCGGGGAACATTTGAAATGATTTTACATTGTTAAAGGGGTTGTCTCATCTTAGACATTGGTGGCATATAGCTAGAATATGTCACCAATGTCAGTTGGGTGCAGATCCCACCTCCAAAACAGGACCCCCGATGTGGGCAGAGAGCAGCTGCACATGCGCGACCACCCTCTATACATTTCTATGGGACTGTCGAAAATAGCCGAGCACTGCTGCGGGTCCTTTTCTGACATTGGTGACATATCCTAGCGATATGCCACCAATGTCTAAGATGAGACAACCCCTTTCAATATCATATGATCCTCAACCTCCTTTAAAGGGATTCTGCACTTTGTTTAAACTGATGATCTATCCTCTGGATAGATCATCAGCTTCTGATCGGCGGGGGTCTGACACCCGGGACCCCAGCCGATCAGCTGTTTGAGAAGGCAGAGGCGCTGGCAGTAGCGCGCAACGTTCTCACTGTTTACCTCTGGCCCAGTGACGTCACGACTAGTATCAAACTGCCTGGGCGGGGCTAAGCTCAATTCAAGTGAACGGAGCTTAGCCCCGCCCAGGCAAGTTGATACTAGTTGTGATGTCACTGGGCCAGAGGTAAACAGTGAGAAGGCCGCAGCGCTGCTATAGCGCCGATCAGAAGCTGATCGTACCCTTTGGTGCAGTTTTGTTGCACAATTCATAGCGTAAAGGTGGAGTGTTTGTCGCAGACCCCCTCTTGAAGCGCAAAGGGTGAAATTCACGGTGGAAACCTGCAGCATAAATTGGCACGCTTTATAATCCGCACCACCGGGTCAAGTTATGTGCAGATTCCATCGCAGAAATTTTCCGCATTATGTGGATCAGATCTTTTAAAATCTCATCCACTTTGCTGCTGCTGTAAGACGTTGCGGATTTTGCTCACGAAATTCCACATCCACCACGTGTGACTGTACCCTTCTCTACATCAAGGTCCCATTTCAAACTGCCAAGAACAATCACACCCCTATAAAGTAGTGATGGGGGGGGGGGGGGGGGGGCAGAGAATTCACTGGGCTTTCTGTCTCTGTTCACATTGAGGAAAGTACAATCAATCGGAGGTGGCTGAAAACAGGGAACAAAAGACTGTAATGAACAGCACAACGAAACGGAGATCAGACAAGACTTCAGGTTTACTGTCCCTTTAAAAAACAAAACAAAAAACAAACAAACAAAAAAAAACAGCAAATAACAGGAAACACTGTACAGGTAATAAAAAGCCATGACAACAACACAAAGAAGAGAAATAAAGAGACCAGCGGTTAGAAGAGAAGAAAGCAGGAGAAAGAGGCAAAATACCTTCATTGACTGAGAAACAGGAATGCAAAGTGCGATCAGACCCAGAGGGATCGGAGTCAGCGCGAGCGGAAGCATCAGGCGCAACAGCTTTCAGAGGAAACAAGAGAAGAGACAGGAGAAAGTGAGCCACGGTCAGATCAGTATACAAAGCAGGACAAAGCTTTTAGAGAGGAAGAAGAGACAGGCAGATCTCAGCGATGCAGGACCGACAGACAGCGAGAGCGCGAGAGAAAACATCCAGCACACAACACACCCTGGACAGTCCTGTGCTTAAAGGGGATGTCTCAACGCATTTCATTTTACCTTGAATCTATTAGATCCCCAGCAAATTCACTAATAAACCACGCACAGTGGCCCAGATTTTACTAATCCATCTAAAAAGTGGCACAATTTGGCGCATCCTTTTTTTTTTAAACAAGGGGTGGGGCTTAGTGGAAAGGGGCAGGATCTAAGATGCGCCATTTCGCGCCAAAAATCTGTTTCAAAGTAAGCCAATCAATAGTTGGTATAGAGTTGGAGAAAAGGGTCTATCCCTGCACCGGATTTAGGGTCCAGCCTGAGGCACTATGGTAAATCTGGTGCAGGTCTAACCATCTTTAGGGATAAGTAAATCTGGGCCGATGCCTTCAGGTCTAGTTCAGCTGAATATGATACCTTTCACTTGCAGATTGGTTGCTTCATTCTGGAGACAAAGTACTTTTAATCCATAGCAAATGAGCAGTTAAGTGCACCAAGGGCGGGCCAAAGCCACTCTGTGCACCCTTGCCGATTGTGAAAATGTAATTACGTCTGCCTGGCCCTGTCAATCAAATTGCAGAGGGCGAAGCAGCAGAGCCTCTAGGTGCAATGGTAACGCCCCCATTGCTCCTAGAGACTCATTTGCATATATTAACACATCATTTTTCTCAGCAATGAGGACACATAGGAACATGGGACCAACACAGATGCCTTCAGCTGCCAAGTGCACATGTAACAGGTCAGCTAGGATAGGGGATAAATAAAAGATCAGTGGGCATCCTAATGCTGGGACCCCCACCTACCATGAGAACAGGGACCCGAACCCCTCAGCCCTGGCATGGATCCGCGTCCCGGGATCCCTGCCAATCAGCTGTTTGAAGGAGCTGCTGCACCCAGAAACAATAATTTGGGGTGCTGGCTTAAGTTTGAGTGCGGTCCACATTTCGTGGTACCTGGTTAGTGCAGTGCTGCTCCTATCCTACTATGCAGTAACCAGCTCCATACTGTATACAGAGGGAGGAGCTGTGTTATTGCTGCCCCTGAGCTTCCCCGAATCAGCTGGGTGATGGACCGCCGCCGATCAGATATTGATGGCAGATCCTTAGAATAGGTCAGGCATGGCCAACCTGCGGCTCTCCAGCTGTTGTAAAACTACAACTCCCACCATGCCCTGCTGCAGTCTGATAGCTTTAGGCAGTCTAAGCATGGTGGGAGTTGTAGTTTTACAACAGCTGGAGAGCCTCAGGTTGGCCATGCCTGGAATAGGTCATCAATAGTAAAATCCTGGACAACCCCTTTACTGATATAATCAGTCAATCAATTAAAGGGATTGCAGATCCTTCAATCTCAGGCCCCTGAGGTTGGACCAGCACCATCACAAAGTGAATGGATATCCTAGCAGGGACGGATTGAGAACTTAAAGTGACCCAAATGTTGAAGCCAGGGCAACACAAGTAGGCAGGGTCAGCAATACCATCGTGCAGCACAAAATACCGCCCCAGCAAAGCTAAATACCACAGTGCAGCACTAGAGACTGCCCCAGCAGGTGTCCATCTGTGGTGGTCATCAATAAGCAGGCACGTTCTGTCCTCCTCCAGTTGTCTCTAATTGAGATTTGGCGCCATCGGCTCCCGTGCCCCACTACAGTATTCAACTGTACCCCCGTCCTGAGGATAGCCATACAAATGAATTCAGGCAGGTACTCGACCATTAATTGCCGCTGAGAGCATCAGATCATAATGTACCTGGCCAGCGGCAGTAAGGGGGGCTAGGGTGGCCACCTGGGCATTGGCCCACCAGGAAATTTACCTGCAGGGTCTATGGCCAGTCTACCCATTATAAAAAACAACTTTGTACCTTTAATAATGGGATCCACTACTGGGTCGGAAAAAAATAGAGCTCCCTGCAGTCCTACTAACAGAACGGACATCAGTCTTCTCACATGGGGTCATATGGGTGCCCGACATGTTGGATCCCGATGACAATTTCTTTAAAAATTGGAAAGTTCTCTGTTTGACTAATAAGCGGTAATTGCAATAAAAAGGATGCAAAAACTTTTCCAAAGCGCTCTGTCTCACTGGGCGTCCCGTTGCTTTCTGCATAAATAATAGCGCCCCTCTCCTCCCTCACCAGCGGTATTTGCCATGTGCCAGTGGAAATAAAGAGAAGTGTGGTGTCAGCGGTGGCGGGGCGGGCAGCCATTACCATATGAAAGGGGACGAGGCCCTTAAGACTCGCACATTGTATAACTGGAGGTCAGTGTTTAGATTTAGAGGTCACTGCTCCACACTTGCTTCATTACCATGTGTCATGCACGACCGCCTCCCGCAGAATGACGCCGCAGCCGCTTTCCTGCGCAAGTTAAACAATGTTTTGTCGGGCGGCGTGTTTGCCTTTCATGCAGTTAACAGTCGCCCCGGGGGCATCTGCACGAGGACGATCTGTTTGATAATGCGATGCAAATGTAGCCTAATGTCAGGCAGGCACGTGCGAGGGGGGCGAGGTGGCACCTTGGCTTTAAGCAGAACAAACAAGGGCTTAATTCCGAGGACGGCTGACATTTGCATTCAGCCTCTCGACATAATAGGAATGTGCATTGTGAATATGGATGCCTTTCAAGCCGAATTACTGCAACATGAACCGGGAAGGGGGGTCTGAAAAGCTGCGGCCATTATCTCTGGTTACTATTTAAATAGCGTCCTGGGCTCTCATTAGCAGGAACACATTGTGCCCCCTGCACCATTCCCGAACAGGCAGGAGGGGAAATTAGATGCCATAAATAAGGCCAGAGGAAGATGTCGGCATGTCTAACGGAGCAAAACTATTTCTTTTGTTAGGTTTGACTATAATTATTTAATTTTTTTTGTTGGGGGAAGAAAAGTGTAGCCCATAAGAAGACCACACACAACAAACTGTCAGGATATAATATAATAACCATATATTTTTTTAAGGGGTTGTACAAGATTATTTATTAATAATCGATTTTTATAGAGTTTTTAAACTAATCCCTGCAGTAAAATATCACCTATATGGCTAAACTCAACGTCAGTAGACGCCGAACTAACTGGAGAATGACTGACAATGACCGTATTCGAGACTGCCACTAAGCCACCAAAGCAGATAGTGGAATGCCCAATAAGTATAAAGCTAAAACTCCAAAGTTAACAGATTAAAAGAACAACTGTAAGGCCTAACTGAGCCTATAGCACTTAGAAAGGAGCTATATAGATGTGAGGAGCCATAATGAGGTCCCCGTCATCCAGGGTTCGCTGTTTTCAAACAGCGCATAGTTGGAGTTGAAGAACTAGTTTCAGCCACAGAGTTCCAATAGTCCCTCTTAGGTATTCCGGGCAACCTCATCCATCTGGCTTCCTGGTAAGCTCCCGGCGTCGGAGGTTCTTCTTGTCCTGGGACCTCGAGGACTTGATCGCGGCGCGATGGGAGGAATGGGGTTCCAGTCTGGTAAAGAAACTGAGGGGAGAGCCAGGCTGAATAGGAAATTTGGTAGGTCTTCTGGATCTCATAATATATAACTCTTCCCATCTTTGCGGACCAATAGGTGAAAAGGGAAGTCCCAGGTATAAGGGGTGCCATCCGTACGGATGCGTTCGGGTCCGCTTGTGAGCCCCTTCAAACGGAGCTCACAAGCGGACACCCGAACGCTAGTGTGAAAGTAGCCTAAACTGTATAATAATGCCGGCGACATATGACATCTCTGGGTTTATTCGGGTCAGGATTTGCTGGGCCCAGGGCACAATGAGCTCGTCTTTTACAGGCCTACTCAAAACGGCGCCAAAAAGTGCTTGTAAAGTGGCCAAAACTTCGTCTGACTTCATTGACGCTGGAAGTCCTCTGACCCTAATGTTGTTTTGACGATTTCTATTCTCAATGTCATCTTGCAAGCGGTAAAGCTGCTTAATATGGTGCTCATGTTGCAAAGTTATCGCATCTAATCCCACAGAAGCAGCGTCTTGCTTTCTCTCCACTTCCACCACCCTGTTACCCAGAGTAGATACCTCGGCTTGTAGTGTGCTTATTTCTTTCTTATATGTGGCTTCCAGTCTTTCCACGTATTTCTCCATGTCCTGCCTTGTAGGAAGCCAGTGAATTGATGCCATCCAGTCAGAGGGGTCTTGAGTGGCAGGCATAGCGGATTCCCCCTGAGGCGTTTTGTACGGATTCTCTTCTACCTCTCCCATACCATCCCTCATGGAGGTGGCGAGTACAGCCTTGCCGCCATTGCGAGGCATAGTTGGAGCAGGGAGGGTATGTGTTCCGCTGTAGACAAGGTCCTTTCTTCCGAGAGGAGTGCAGGGGAGCCAGGGATGAAGGGAAGTGCGTTTGGGTTGCAGCCTCGCTGGTCTGTACGGCCGAAAAATCGTCTCAGGTCGCTGTGTCCGGTGGGAAAAAAAGGATTAGACTGATCAGGGACAGTTCCCCTTCTCATCCTCATCATTGGAGCCGTGGATAAGCTGTCTAGTTAGGCTCTGCTGAACGAACTGGTGGCCGCGTGGCAGGAGCTCGACGAAGATGCGTGCTCACTCCGCCATTGCCAGGCCAAGTCCCCTTAAAGGGGTTGTACAAGATTTGATCAGAAATAGCACCACACCTGCCCACAGGTTGTGTGTGGTACTGCAGCTTATCCCACTCAATATAGCTAAGCTGCAATACCATGCACAACCCATGGACAGGTGTTGGCGCCATTTATGGACCAAAGCAGCCATGTTTTTCTAAGCCTGTACAGCTCGGAACTCCCAAATTTCCTGATGCGGAGTGAAATTTAAAAGGGACTGTCCATTGACAATCATCAGGTGTCTGGATAGTTTGAATACGGAAATTAGTAAATCTTCTTAATACAGTGGAATGATGAACGCTGAACGGTTTGTTCAGATTTCAGACCCCCTTCTGCAGCTACACTTCCGTATTCGCTCTAGCGCAGACTGGTAGATTTCTAAGCCTGTCTGTGTTGGCGAATATTCACTTTCATTTTAACATTTACGTTTATTAGATTTTTTTCAAAAATCTGATTAGTAAGGCAGCCATCGCCTTGCCAACCCTCCATCCCCTGCACTGCGCCTTAACAAATCTGCTTTGTAATGGGCTGATTGGTTATAAAGTAGTGCTGACTGAAGAAGATTGGGAAGACTGCCCAATGTATACCTCCATCAGAAGGACCACTGCATAGGTATATGCTGCCCCCTGTCCTCAACGGTAAAAAACAAAAACAAAACCTGTACAGCTCAGTATACGTTTTTTTTCTTCTATCATTTCTATTATAGGGCCGGCCGTGTGCGTTCTGCAATTGTGGACCACACATGGCCAGCCCTATGATAGAAATGCCTATCCTTGTCTGCAATTGCGGACAAGAATAGGACTTGCTCTATTTTTTTTGCGGGGCCATAGAACGGTGTGCTGAGATGCGGCACCAGACCAACATGGTGCAGTTTAAATTAATGGGTCTGCATCCGTTCCGCAAAATTGTGGAATGGCTGCGGACACAAACATACAGTCGTGTGAATGAGCCCCAAAGTAAAACGCAACTGTAGGGGTCTGACGCAGGTGCACAGAGCATTATATACTGCACTGCTAGCACCCAGGCTATAAGCCTGGTAATAGTCTTGCCAATTTGTCATTCCGCATCTCAACCTATGTTATTAAACAGATTTTTCTAAAAATGAGGGTCCTATTTATCATTATTAGGACATCTACAGTCACTTAAAGGAAACTCAGCTATTTTTTTTTTTTTTTTAACAGCCCCATTGACATTGAGTGTCACGCTGAACCGATAGTCGCCTGAACCCCCTCTTCACTGCGGTCGTATAGTAAGTGGGACCCCCGGTAACCAATAACACGTGTGAATAGTCTCCAGTAAGTAACGCTTACTGCGAAGCACAGTCCAGGTATACAGCTAATCAATCATTCATTATCTCCGTGTAGAACATCCTGTAAAATGCTGATGACACAGTTAAATGTCACATCCTCAAAAATGTCTGTGTAAAACATAAACGTAGACGCGTGCGCAGGCGAGTATATTAACCCCTTCACGACCGCAATCTGTATATATACGTGATAGCTGCACATACCCCGTGCAGCTACCACGTATATATACGTTCTGGCAGCTCTTTAATCCAAGCGCTGCAAAACGCTTGGATTAGAGCTTCTGCCCCTGCCCTGTATGCTGTCACGGACAGCATACAGTGCAGTAATGCCGGCAAGGGACCAATCAGAGTGGCCCCTTGCCGGCAATCGATCCGATTGGTTAGTCTGTGCAGACTAACCAATCGGATCGCGGCAGTGTTAAAATGCCGGTTTCAGGCTCTGATCTGCGCTCTGCAGATCAGAGCCTGAAAGCAGATAGTGTTCCTCATGCCCCCCTCCCCCCGATCTGTGCCGCTCTAAGCCCATGGTGCCTCTCTGTGCCTCACCTCTCTGTGCCCTCATCTCCTTCCTGCCATGCGATCCACCCCCTCCCCGCCCCCTGCATTAATTTTCTAGCCGCCCCTCCGCCCCTCCTGTAGTCTGTACCCCCCCGACTTATCCCGCCCCCTTCCAGCGCTGCCCCCGATTCCCCATTCTGTGTGTGATGGCGGCGGCTCCATTCCTGAGCCGCCGCCATCAGCAGAGTGTCAGCTCTATGCTGACACTCTCCTGTAACCCCATAGATGCCGCGGTTGCGGCATCCATGAGGTTAACAGAGGGAGGGAGCTCCCTCTCTCCACCATCGGGGCTGCAGCGCTGTGATTGCAGCACCCGATGGTTGCCATGGCAACCGGACGCTTTGCAAAAGCGTCCTGTTGCCATGGCAAAGGTGTCCAGTGCTGCCACCTACAGGCAATCTGGAAGTATTATACTTTGCAATGCAAGAGCATTGCAAAGTATAGTACAACTATCAGCCCCGCTGGATCTTCAGGATCCAAGAGGGAACTGATAAAAAAAAAAGTGAAAATAATAAAAGTAAAAATAAATCAAATCAATAAATAAAAATGTAAATAAAAAAAGACATTGCCTTTTCCTTTAAAAAAATGAAAAAATAAAATAAAATACACATATTAGGTGTCACCGCGTCCGTAACGACCGTCTCTATAAATATATCACATGATGGACCCCGTCCGATAAACACCATAAAAATAAAATTAAAAAAACTGTGCCAAAAAAGCTATTTTTGTCACCTTACATCACAAAAAGTGCAACAGCAAGCAATCAAAAAGGCTTATGACCCCCAAATTAGTACCAATCAAACCGTCACCTCGTCCCGCAAAAAATGATACCCTATTTGAGACAATCGCCCAAAAAATAAAAAAGCTATGGCTCTCAGACTATAGAGACACTAAAACATCATTTTTTTGGTTTCAGAAATGCTATTATTGTGTAAAACTTAAATAAATAAGAAAAAGTATACATATTAGGTATTGCCACGTCCGTAACGATCTTCTCTATAAAACTATCACATGACCTAACTCCTCAGATGAACGCTGTAAAAATAAATAAATGAAAACTGTTCCAAAACAGCCAATTTTTGGGTCACCTTGCCCCATAAAGTGTAATAATGAATGATCAAAAAATCCTATGTACCCAAAAATGGTACCAATAAAAACCTCAACACTTTCTGCAAAAAACGAGCTCCTGCATAAGACGATCGGCAGAAAAATAAAAACATATGGCGTTCAGAAAACCAATCCAGCACAATCTACCTTCCAAAAACCGTATGGCATTCCTTTCCTTCTGCGCCCTGCCGTGTGCCCGTACAGCAGTTTACGATCACATGTGGGGTGTTTCTGTAAACCGCAGAATCAGGGTAATAAATATTGAGTTTTGTTTGGCTGTTAACCCTCAATGTGTTAAAGAAAAAAAATATATAAAATGGAAAATCTGCCAAAAAAGTTAAATTTTTTAATTTCATCTCCATTTTCCTTTAATTCTTGTGGAACGCCTAAAGGGTTAACAAAGTTTGTAAAATCAGTTTTGAGTAACTTGAGGGGTGTAGTTTCTATAATGGGGTCATTTATGGGGGTTTCCACTATGTAAGCCCCACAAAGGGACTTCAGACCTGAACTGGTTCTTAAAAAGTGGGTTTTGGAAATTTTCTTAAAAATTGAAAGAATTGCTTCTAAACTTCTAAGCCTTCTAACGTCCTAAAAAAATAAAATGACATTTCCAAAATGATGCCAACATAAATTAGACATATGGGGAATGTTCAGTAATAAATATTTTATTAGGTATCACTTTCTGTTTTAGAAGCAGAGAAATTGAAATTTGGAAAATTGTGAATTTTTCAAAATTTTTGGTAAATTTGGGATCTTTTCATAAATAAAGGTGAAATATATTGACTCAAATATATGACTATCATGAAGTACAATGTGTCACGAGAAAACAGTCTCAGAATGGCGTGGATAAGTAAAAGTGTTCCAAAGCTATTACCACATAAAGTGACACATGTCAGATTTGTAAATTTTGACCTGGACACTGGGGCATCAATGACCCTTGGTCATGAAAGGGTTAAAGGGGTTGTGAAGTGCTGCAATACTTATGACCTAGGTCATCAACATCACATTGGTGAGGGTCTGACTTCTGGTACCCCCACCGATCAGCTGTTTAAAGAGGTATGGGCGCTCATGCGCCGCTTCCTCTTTAAAATTCCTGCGCGTCGTCTCCTTTGCAGCAGTGGTTCAGTGTAATTAACTGCCCCGTCCCATTCAAGTGAATGTATTGTAATTACACCGCGTCGTCCCTACAAAGGAGACGACGCGCAGGAATTTTGAAGAGGAAGCAGCACTGATTGGTGGGGGTGCCGGGAGTCGGACCTCCGGCGATCTGATGTTGATGACCTATAATAAGGATAGGTCATCAATGTTGCAGCACCGTATAACACCCTTTAAGTAAAGCAGTCATCTCCCTGCTTTACGAAGGCCCTTCCCTTCGCCACTGCAAAGTCAGAGGGTACACACTATACAATGGAGCAAAGAGCCAGCGATGGAACAGCAGTGGCGGAGAGAAAGGGTCTGTGGCTCTCGACCATTAGACCCTCAGCAGAGGTGCAATGGGACCCTTCTAGGAGCATATTGCATTTAGTGTAAAGCAAATAATTTGTGATTGAGTCTAGGGTAATATAAATCTTAAAGAGGCTGTCCATTTTAGAAAACCAGTCTTCATACACGCTATCAGGGGATTCTGAGTTATTAGAGGGGGTTCTCTGTTCAGGATCCTCATCTATTGGTCATGGTGGAGAGAGGATTAGTTCTGTCCAGTATTACACAGACAGCCTATTGATATGAATGGACACTGTGTAATGCTTCAATTCACCTGCAGTGGCGCTGTAGGGAAACTTGACACTTTACCAGAGTTCCTGACAGATTAAAGATGATCCCTGGAGGCCCAACCGATTGGACACTTTGTGGTCTGCTTGTTGTCAAAGAACCCTTCTAAAAAGTTAAGACTGTCCGAAGGGGAGAACCCCACTAATAACTGTACAACTTTTTTCAAGAGCTCTGCTTGCTCCCAGTGAAAAACATTCTTCATTCAAGTCTCTTCTTCCAGGCTTAGATAAGATTATTTGTGTCTGTCGATTGCAACCTAACCCCACTCCCTTTGTTGCGATGCATTCAGCTTTAGGCAACTAGAAGAGTCTCAAGCCATACAAGGCGTGTCGCAGCTAAAATTGCAACGTAGCCCCAAGCCTTAGGTGCGTGCTGTACTGACAGTGCCAGATTTTGTAGGGACACACACTTTCGACATGGGGAATAGTAACACGCACTACGTCGTACATTTGCAGGAGGAATAAAAGAGGAAAATGCAACGCAGAAAAGATTATGCTGAATTGCTATTTCATGGGAAATACAAGTACTGTCTAAAACAGAAAAGTCAGGAGAGATGATCGACTTCTTTAAAGGCTATGGACACTTTATTTTTTTTATTTTTTTAAGTGTTTGCATTTGACTCATTTTGGGCTAAAAATCACTTTTTCAATGGGTCTTTATTAAAAATGATCAGCTGTTTCTGAGATACAGGGGTTAAAAATGCAGTCTATTTCCAACCTGTCACGTTCTGGTTTCTTTGAATCCTGTTGAGGCTCATGTGTAGCTCTCATCTCAGATCTCCTGACCTCAAACACTTATTTAAGCCATACTTTTATCAGTTTGATAAGGCGACTTTCACATCTGCTCTTTGGTTTCCAGTTTTGAGATGCGGCACCGGACCAACATGGTTCAGTTTGATGTAACACATCAGGATGCATCTGTTCCATTAGGATGCAGTTGTTTTAAACTGAAACAGAACAAACTGGATCTGTCACTAAAAACGACATAAGTCAATGGGTGACTAACCCGCTTTTTTTTTTTAGGATCCCAAAAAAAAGGATCCGGCACCATTGACTTACATAGTTTTTTAGTGACTGATCCCGTTTGTTCCGTTTCGATGACCAGGCACAAAACTGCAGCTTGCAACAGTTTTCTGTCCGGTCACAAAACTGAATGCTGCTGGAACATACCCTATTCCTAATACATTGGCACTAATATGAACCGTTTTGGCCCGGTTTTGAGATCCTCTGCCGGATTTTATAACAGGAATGTCAAAACGCTGATGTGAAAGTAGCCTAAGAATTAAGCTATAATGAGTTTTATGAGGTGAGGAGATCAGAGATAAGAGCCCCACAGGATTAGACTTGGAAATAGACTGATTTTTAACCCCTGTATATCATAAACAGCTGAAAATTTTTAATAAAGACACATTGAAAAAATTACTTTTAGCCCAAAATGAGTAAACTGCAATCATTAAAAATAAATATACCCAGAGGGTGTACATAGCCTTTAACATTTTCTTATTATTATTATTTTTCAAATTATCATTAAAATAAAATGATTTAGAAAATGCCGCTCATCCGATTTTATCAATTCAATCTATCAGAAAAAAGTGAAAACCTCCCACGTGTCAGCCTGCCAGACTGGACAGAAGACCTGTCAATAACCTTCCCCCGGAGAATGCTTTCTTTTCTATAATCGATGCTGCTGTGCCTCTATTACCTTGTTTTATCTGTCCTTGCATTAGGTTGCTGCTGGAGCTTTGCGGGGATGCCTTTCCCTTCATTGATTCAGGTGACCCGGATCTGGGAGGCCTTAAAGAAAGAAAGAAAATACGTAATTATTAAATACATAGTGTGGAGTCTTCCTTAAAGGGCATCTGTCAGCAGTTTTGTCCCTATGACACTGGCTGACCTGTTACATGTGCTCTTGGCAGCTGAAGGCATCTGTGTTGGTCCCATGTTCATATGTTTCCGCATTGCTGAGAAAAATGAGGTTTTAATATATGCAAATGAGCCTCTAGGAGCAACGGGGGCGTTACCATTACACCTAGAGGCTCAGCTGTCTCTGCAATGGCAACGCCCCCGTTGCTCTTAGAGGCTCATTTGCATATATTAAAACATAATTTTTCTCAGCAATACGGGCACATATGAACATGGGACCAACACTAATTATGCTTATGCATTAAGTTCTTCACACTTCTGCGTTCCTCTGATCTCCTGATATAAGGGTATGTTCACATGGACAACATTTGCACCCGATCAGTGCTTACAGGGTCCCTGCTGCAGGGAAACGTCAGGAAATGCCTACTCAGCCAATCACTGAGCACTGAGAAGACATTTGTCATTTCCTTTACATCCAGATGGGACTGGAAAGCTACCAGTAGGGACCTGGAAACCAGTGGCAGGTGATCAGTGAGGGGAGTTTATTTATTCCATTCTTAAAAAAAAAAAAAAAAAAAAAATGTCTTCCACCATGTAACCCCCTTTAATAAGAGTTTTATTTCATCATGACACAGTGGACAAACTTAAATAGTCACCAAAACTGGGTTTATTTCATGTAATAAAGGTTATGACTCCACACAGTCTGTCATTATAATGACTTGCGGCACGTTGTCAATGTTTCTCTATGGGTGAAAAATAGCGATGACTACAAAATAAAAATTCACTTGTGCAAGCTGCAGTAAGGGCTTGACTACACAACATTTTTTGTAATGATAGTCAACCCATCCAAGTCGGATGCGACACTTTACAAAAAATTTAACTTACTCTCGCCGTATAGCCGTACTCTAAGGTATAAAAATTATATATATATATATATATATATATATATATATATATATATATACTACAATGTATCAGTGCGTGTATAACATTTTGGCCCAGAGTTCAGACTGTTTAGATGCACTGCGTTTTCCAGGGTCTATCGGAGGTACAGGTCGGGAGGATTCCCCGAGGTCTACTTGTATAAAGAGGCATATGTCTCCTATAGGTTGTCACTGTAAAATAAAATGCCTGCTGTGCTACGCCATCCAACAGAATAAAGGTATGCTGATATATAGGGGGCCTGACGGAGCCCGAACGGACACTCCAAGGGACCGGGGGCCTATGAATACATTTTGACATATGCTGGCGTATACGGCAAGCAGGAAAGACGTAGCTGAAGATGTAAGAACTATTAAAGTCTGAAAGTTTACAGCTAATGGAAGTGAACGATGCTGCAATTCACTGACTGCAAAAGAGATCTCGAAAACGGTGAAGAATAGAAATGCAATGGCTCACATTTACTACGGAACCCGCTGCAAACTTCAGCATTTCTAGCGCATCCTATTTTACATATATTTATGGAGCAAAATGCCAAAACCAACAATCAACTGTCTCGCCTGGGAAAGGGAGTGGTTTAGCAGGAAAAGGGGTGTGGCATAATGGGGTATTCCAAGAGTTTATACGTTATTGTCGATCCTCAGGATATAAAATCACTATCTGATCGGCGGGGGTCAGACACTCTGCACCCTCGCCGATCTGCTGGATCTCCACAGCTCCGTCCACCGTGTCGAGGATGGACCTGGTTACTGCAGTGAATGGAAGTAGCGTTGCAGCCGCCAGCTCCGACCACTACAGAGTGGACAGAACTGTGGAGTTCCGCTTTCTGCTCATCTGCGGAGTTATGGGGTGTTGGATCAGATCGTGAAGGCCTTGACTTGTAAAATCCTGGAATACCACTTTAAAAAAAGAGCAGTTTTCCACCAAAATTTGGGCACAGAATTTTGTCGCAAAATATAAGCCAACCAATATCTGGTACAAAGTTATGTAAAAAAGTGTCTATTCGTGAATCGAAAATTATGGGATAACTCTGGTGCATCTTTAGACTGTCACTAGCTACGTTTTAGATGGGATTAGTAAATCTGCCCCAGTGTAGGTTACAAAAAACTTATTTTTTATAATATCCCCCCAAAAAAACTTTAAGACAAAGAAAAGAACCTGAAGAAAATGTAAGACGTGGTGTCACTAGGATAATATTCCCGTGTGTACCTTTGGGGAGCCTTCTTCATGTGGTCTCCGATGAAGGTCGCATTGGTCATGCTCATCAACGTGTTTGCCAGAGATATAAGTGACAAGAGATGTTGAGTGGTGACAGCACGTGACACGCCATAATTGCCCTTTCCAAGTCCTTCGCGAATTGACATCTTCCTCTCTAAGCCTACGCTCTCGCTGGTCACTTTATTAACACACTGAATAAACCCTGGAAGCATCAATGACATGTGGCCACCTCTGGAGAGCAGGCCAAAAGACACCGGACAATGCGGCTTAAGCATCCCAAGGCGGTCCAGGCACACTTCGTCTAGTCCCGCATTCAAGCCCCAGGCGTGAAGACAGGACATGAAGAGCTTGGCTGTGTCCATGGTCAGGTTGTACTCTAGTAGCGTTAATGGTTTAGATTTGCTAGAGCGGTACTCTGGGTCGCTCTCGTCGCGCTTTTGTCTCATCGCTTCTTCGTCTTCGTCATCGTCGTCGAGAAGATGCTCTTTTATGTTCTCTTTGATGGTTTCCTTGACCTGTTGGAAGAGTACGGCTGCTCGTTTACCAGCCAGAAAAGAGCCTCCTTTGTCAGAACTGCCAGATGCTTTCTGCAAACTCTCCGGGGAGATAAGTGCGGTATTTGGCCTGGAGGCTTCTTCAGTGAGGAGCTGTATAATTATTGCCTCCACATCAAAGAAGAGCAGGTGTATGTCCGAGTCCGTTATATTCGTCTTTACTGCTTGGACCATTAAGGAGTTATGTGAATATTTAGGCAAATTCCCCTGCAAAAAACAAAACACAAAAATTCACAATAAAACCTGACAGTATATTATTTGTAGGACTTTAAAGTAATACACTGAAACAATTGGAAAAACACTGGGAATGTTACTCAAGAACTTATCTATCCCCAAGAGGCACCCACCGATCACAAGAACAGGTAACACAAAAACACTGGAGTACAGCAGAGGTCAAGCATGCCCAGTACTGCTCCATTCAAACTCTACGGGGCTGGTGAAGTTGGCCAAGCGCTGTACTTGGCAGTTGTATAGGCTCTGAGGGGGGCAGCAGTGCTTATGCGCAACCATTGCGCCTTCTAAACAGGTTCTCGCAACCCCTGAAGGTCCCAGAAGCCCAACCACCACCGATCAGACAATCCTGTGGATAGGTGAATATTGATGATCTATCCTCAGGTCATCAATATCAGATTGGTGGGGGTCCTACTCCGAGCATCCTCAAAGATCAGCTGTTTGAAGAGGCTGCAGTGCTCCAGTGAGTGTTGCGTCCTCTTCGCAGCACATAGTGGCTATGGTTGGTATTACTGCTCAGTCCCATTCACTTGAATGGGACTGAGCTGCACACAGGCCATGTGGCTGTTGAATGTGAGGTCACTGGACTAGGAAGAGACTGGAGACCTCTTCAAAACAGCTGATCGGGGGTGCCAGGATTCAGATATTAATCTCCTATCCCGAGGCTTACCAAATACCCCGCTGGTCTATACTTCCTGGTGCCTCTCAAAGAGCACAAAATGCCTGCTCAGGTGAGATGGGTCACCACTGCGGCCAGAGACAGGTTAGGAAGTTGTTACCTGCGTGCCAAGAAACACCAAAACGATAGACCAGTTGGGGAACTGGCAAGTGCTGGAACGGCACTTGTGGGCGATCAATGAAGTGAGTATTACTCGTTTTATTGTTTTAACCCATTCTGTCCCTTCATCTTCAGGTGAGACCATGAACATCATCTTGGTTCGATCTCCAGCATGAAGCCGTACACTTTGTAGTGGCTGTGAGCAGGACTGCAGAGAGTTGTAGTTCAGTACTACTCAAGTGGATGGGATTGAGCTGCAGTACCACCACCAGCCACTGCAAAATGTATGGCGCTATGCTTGGTAAGCAATCAGCCGATTAGTGGGGATGTTGGACCGCTACCAATCTGATACTGATGGTCTATCAGTGTGATGGCTAACCTCCAGGACTCCAGCACTGTGGAGGCTAACCTCCGGCACTCCAGCTGTGGTAAAACTACAACTCCCAAGAAGCACATTTGCTTGGCTGTTCTCAGAACTCCACAGAAATGAATGGGGCATGCTGGGAGTCGTAGTTTCACCACATCTGGAGTGCAGGAGGTTAGCCATCACTGGTCTATTGTAAGGATATAAAAATCCCAGAAGATCAAAATCAGTACATTAAAGCAAATAGAAATGACTTGTCTGCAAAATAGAGCATAAAATTACAACGTCAAGAAGTCTGAAGTTATGTTTCAGCAGTGCAAATAACAGATAGATAGACGATAGATATAATATAGATAGACAAAAAGAAAGATAGAGAGAGAGAGAGATAATAGATGTTAGATAGATATTTAGATAGATAAACATAGTGAAACTTAAAAAATTAGCCATATAAATAAAATAAAAATCTATATATGTTTATATACATAAAAAAAAACTACCAACGTAAAAAAAGAAAAAATAATAATATTTAACACTAGAAGCGATAATAAATGTGTTGAATATAATAAGACTTTTTAAAATAAACAAAATGAAATAAAAAACATGCAGAGTCAAATGCAAAGTTAAAAATAAAATATAGTAAAGTTTAAACTATATAACTATTCTAAAAGCAAAAAAAAGAAGAAAACAAACTATGAAAGTGAGCAGGTCTGCGGTTCAGTCATACAAAGAGCACGGCCGTTACAGCTCAAGCAGAAAAATCAGCTTAGTACGGACACGAAGACTGTTGTAAGAAAGGCAGCAAAGCTAATGCTAGAATGGTAGGTTAGTGATGACCCCGCTGCCCTTTCTAAGCTGCGCTACAGGACAGAAAGCAGCAGCTGGGCGCGAGGCGGAGGTAAACAAAGGGTCCTGCCAACCTTGGGGTTTTCAGTAATTGTAAAAAGACAAATCAGTGGATGGACTTGTTCCACAAAGACTGCAGCACGGTAAAAATGCTTTATCGACGTAAAGAGAGAAAATAATGTTCTGCCGCAGCGCCACAGAGGTTAGAACAGCCGTGCACCCTGTTTGATTAATATTGTATACTAAAAGTTGCCTGACAAGGATGCAAAGATGCATTTATGATTTACAGTAAGATGGTGTTTAAGGAGCAGACAGCGGCTGGAGAGCTGCATTTAAAATGGGCTCTTTAGTAAATCTTCAGAGGTCCTCATGAGACCTGATGTTTGGAAGGCCCCAACCACCCTGGATCTTCTTCTCCTGTGCAGACCGATCCACGGTCTACATCTAGAAGCTACGCACACACTATTATCATCTCGTTTTATGAGCGGATGCAATACACCCCGAATACGGTATAGTGGCACAGAACAGGTTACTAATAAAATAAACCATTGTAAAAAAGTCACAGAAACGCAAAACGGATTTGGTACCCGGCATAAAAACATAAGCCGGTAATGTACCATAGGCAGGAGGTACTGACCCGAGGGTTCAGGTACGCTGCAAAACTTACAGGAATTCTCTAATTTAGTGCACAGAAGAATGAAGAACATATATGGACATCATTCGGAAACATGGGGCTATTAAAAATAAAAACCTTGTTACTGAGGAAAAAAAAATAGGAAAAACTATAGTGGATGATACATACAACAGAATAACATGTATTCCATATAGATAGACATAGAGAGATAACGAGAGAAATATAAATGAGAGAGAGAGATCGAAAGATAGAATAATAGAGATATAATAGATGATAGATAGATGAATGGATAGATAGATAAACTAGATTTTTTAAATTTTCTACTACTTTCTAATATAAAAAAAAAAATTTTTTGATTACTTCCACTCTCAAAAAACACTTTATCGTATGTGCACTTAATGAACTGATACCAGTAGTCTCAAAATACTGGAAAAGATCAATCAATTTTCATTTTATTATACTATTTTTTTTTTTAATTTTTTTTATTAAAGTATCATCTAAACCAGCGGTCTCCAACCGCCGGGCCGCGGCCCAGGACCAGGCCCGGAAGATTGTTTGCCGGGCCGCGGCAATACAGAGGAGCGGAGACGCCAGACGCATGCGCGCCCGACACGCACATTACGAACAGCGCGGGGCCGTACAGCGGGAAAGAAGGAGAGCGTACCTTCCTTCCAACTGTGATGTCGGCCAGCCACTGCCACCAATGAAAATGCTTGATAAGGGCTAGTGAGGCAGGGATTGGTTAGGTCTCACTGCCCCACCAATGGAAATAAACATGACGGCCCCGAGGAGGGAGGGGGGTTGTCGGCATCCGTTTCAGCTAGTATCTGAGGGAGTGAGCGGGAGAATGACCTGCAGTTCCTCTTCCATGTCACCTTGAAAATATCAGCAGTGCAGCAGAGACCAGGGCAGCCGAGACCAGGGCAGCCGAGACCAGGGCAGCCGAGACCAGGGCAGCCGAGACCAGGGCAGCCGAGACCAGGGCAGCCGAGACCAGGGCAGCCGAGACCAGTGTTTTTTTTATGCGCATAAATCAGTCAGCGCTGACCAGCACCCCCTAAGCCCTGCCCCAGAACCCCACCTGGTTCCTGGGGAAATTGTCTTGCATGAAACTGGTCCTTGGTGCAAAAAAGGTTGGGGACCACTGATCTAATCAATTGCTTTAAAAGAATTAGGGGGTCATTTACCAAACTGGTGTAAAGTAGAACTGGCTTAGTTGCCCATAGTAACCAATCAGATTCCACCTTTCATTTTTCATAGCTCCTTTGGAAAATGAAAGATGGAATCTGATTGGTTGCTCTGGGTAACTTAGCCAGTTCTACTTCACACCAGTTTGATACATCTTCCCCTAGTTATTATAATTATTTCTAGCATCTATTTGCTCTATTAAAAATGCAGTGAAAAATGAATACCGCTACGTAAGTGATTCATCCACATGATTAAACTGATTATTGGAACAGGTCACTGGGTTTCTCTAAATGCTACTATTTACTCATCCAATACTGTGGACCTCTGACGTGAGCTTCATAAGCTTTGAATGAAGTCACTGTGGCCACAGAATAAATGTTCTCCACTGTCATACATACTCTATTCCAAGGTAAAAGAGGGGGTCCTCTGTTCAGGGTCCTGAACTTGCGGCCAGATTGAAGAGTGTTCATAAAGATCATCTCTCAGTCTGGAGGACCTGACCTGTCCTGTGTTAAAGGGGTTCTGCAGTTTGTTTAAACTGATGATCTATCCTCTGGATAGCTCATCAGCATCTGATCGGCGGGGGTCCGACATCCGGGACCCCCGCCGATCAGCTGTTTGAGAAGGCAGTGGCGCTCCAGCAGCGCCGCGGTCTTCTCACTGTTTAC